>NC_088250.1:37265000-37565000 GCF_036013445.1 Caloenas nicobarica | reverse complement strand
AAATTATGGAAACATAACATAGCTACATTTTCCATATGTCCTATTGAATCAATCTCTGGTTTTATTAGGCAAGGAAAAAAAATGCACCTGATGCACCTGTCTTTGACAAGGTGAAATGCTTCATCAGGAACAATTATCTTGGCTTTTTGGAACCGGCATGGAAGTTTTTTAAGCAATGTGTTGCTTGATTTAATTTCTGGCATGATAATCTCTCTCCCTTGGTGGATTTTCAGCTGCTTGAGAAGAAAGATGATGGATTTGATCTATGTGAGAAAACCTTCTCAACGAAGCAAAATGACAATTTCATCTAATTCCAACTAGAATGAATGAACACCACAGAGGTGATAAGTAAAAGCAAAACAAAAAAAATGTTTCAATGGCATTTAAGTCTTACATTAATTTTCCTTGGGTAAGAAAATACTTCACTGAAAAAGTATTAGGATCAGCAGACAGCTTCATGCGCAGACTAGGGAGGAAATGCGTATAAAACTTCCAGTTAGACTGAACCTTTAAGCTTATCTCTGCGCATAGTTGGAGCCTGGACATACAGATGTTTAAGTCCTCCTCATTTATGGCCGAAACAACAAAATTTTTTTTCTTAGAGCACAGCTCCACTAACAGCATAGAGGAACTTCAAAATCTACCTGTGAGCCTGTTCTATATTCCTTTTAGTTTCTCCTTGAACCTTCTGCTCCTTCACATCTCTGCTACAGATTTGATCCACGGTTTTCTCTGCAACTCAAGTCCACAGGTCTGGGGTAGAAACTTGTATTTCTCTCAAGCCTTAGTGGATCTGCAGCCATTAATATGTGTATAAAACTTTAGTAACTTAAGACATACCCTGCTTTTCATCTTTGTCTTTTGCACAAAAGCTCTTTGGATAAATGGACAAGCCCCAAAACTACCCAGTTATCTAACTAAATATTAAATCAAGCTTTGGGCAAGCTTTGGCTGAAGTGGCTTAACTGGCTGAAATGTCTGCCTCTTATTCATATGGACATTGAAAATTCTGTACAAAATTTGCAAATATGTAAAATAGGGAGGCAGTGTAAATGTTGGGTTTGTCCATTAGGATGTACAACATGGAACAGCAAGTTTTTCTTTTTATCCCCTTTCATTTAGCAGCAAGATTGCTGCAGCTTATTATGCCTCAATATGTGTTTAGCAAAATCAGCAAACAAGTTCAGTAACTGAATAACTAAAGAGGAACACACACATGTGAAACCATTCAGGAGGAGTCAGAAGTACAGAATTACAAGCTAAAAATTTTTGTAGGAAGAAGCAGCTCTCAGTAAAGTTCTCCTGTGATCCTTAATCACGCAGACACAGCGACCATCTGAATGAAGGAACTGCTATTCAGTAGGGTAATTGAGTAATTATGGGAAGAATTGCCTCAATCTTCTGCATGTTCTGCTAAATAAATTGGTGTCTCGACAGCTGAGCTTCTTGTGAAGCCGAGAGGGCTGTGTCATCACAGGGCTGGGAGAGTGGCACCTCGGTGGCCTCAGCGGTTCCCTTCTGCTTCAATAAACTTCTTGAAGATGCTAAAAAGTCTACTGAAAACAATGAATGAGTGGATAAAAGGAGGACTTCTACGAGCAGCCATCTCTCCTCAGCTCACACTGGAAGTGATCCGAGATTTCTGTTCTGTCTTCCACCTGTGATGCAAGTGCTGCCCATCCACCCAAACTCATCTCCTGTGAGTGCCTTTATGGGTTTCTTGTTTTCATTCAAGCCATCCTGTGTACAAAGAACAATTTCTCCCTTTTTAAATTTTCAGCTGTTTTGCAGATAATTTTAAACATCAGTGTTTCACGCTTTCAAAGACAATATTTAGACATACTGTCTGTGGAAAATACCTTCCAGACAAATACCGATAAGTACAGGCAAGAAATAACAAAGATCAGTAAGTTGAATTTTGCTCTAAACTGATCTTTGTTCTATGTTGAACTTTAGCCAAAACCAAATGCCAAGTTCATTTCTTCCTTCCTCAGCTCCATTATCTGTACAGCTGGAATATCAGTCTGCAACTGATGGTTATATTCTCTTTTCTAGACTGTTACAAAATCCTCCAATGCAAATATTAAAAACGTTTGAATATTACCAATCTATAAAAGTTGATGGAAAGTCTCACTGGCTAAGTTGACTCTGCTGTTTAATGGCACCCCCAAGCGCTGTCCATCATTTGGCAGGATAGGCTGTGATACCAAACATTCCCACATGCCAAAGGTCGAGGTCACTCCTGGGGTGTCCTGTCTCCCTCTGCACTGCACTGAGACAGCACACGATGCTTCAGGTATCATGCAACACTTTGGTGCATGCTCCTTTAGATCCTCCTAGCCACTCTGCTGCATGAGACCTTTCTGAACCGTGAAGAGCTTGTGACCTACATCACCCCCTTTCCTCAAGAGACATGACATTAGTGCTCTCCCTATTATGAGCCTCAGCATTAAATGAAGTCTCAGTGCCCCGATCCAGTGTATCTCTACATACTTGGAGGAGGAGACCGGGCAAGGTCCACGTGGCTTTTCCATGAGGTAAGTAAATGCACTTGAAACTGCAGATTGGGGCACTACTGGGGCAGCCACACTGCCACAGACACTGGGCAGGATTGTCCTTGGCCTACTGCGCCTTGATTTGTCCATTTTGTCAGGTATTTTTCGTTCTCATGTACAACATGATTGCTGGGGAGTCCTGCAAGTCAGTGCACACCACATCCTTCTGCCTGGCATTCCCATCACCAGCAGGAGCACAAGCCACGTGCAGAGCAATTCCCACTTGAGGAGCCCACGCTGCACCAGCTCAGGTGATGCTAATGTACGCACTCAGTGTGGTGGCCAGCATCTTCTCTGCCAGGGGAAGCCACACTAGATCACATCTGCACCAGGCTTTGGTGGAGGAGACCCCCCAACCAGCAATGTGCTCCAGCAGCTGGTCTGCAGGTGGGCTTTCATAGAATCATAGAATCATTTTGGTTGGAAAAGACCCTCAAGATCATCAAGTCCAACCATGAACCCAAGCCTGGCACTAAACCATGTCCATAAGAACCTCATCTACATGTCTTTTAAACAGCTCCAGGGATGGTGACTCTACCACTGCCCTTTCTCATACTTCACACCCCCAGTCTGGTGCCAAGTAGTGGGCAAGGAAGAGCCAATATTGGTTACACTGACATGATGCTCTGCAAAATATTCACAACTTGAAAGGATGTTTCCTCTCTCGTATTATGAGTGTGTACGGGTTATTTGTCATGAAAGAGCCATTATCAGCTTTATGGCCAGACTTCATGAAGCGTCTGGCATGGAAACAAGCACCCAACCAATGCCTTGCCTTGGCAGCTGCAGAGGCCACGGTCCTCCCTGAACCTCAGTCCGCTCTGGCCTGCTGGAGAACCCAAGGTTGATTTGTCTGGAGTGACACGAGCAGGCCATGAGCGGTGTTACCCAGGCAGTAACACAAAAGTGGGAGCAGGCTGTGAGCATTCAGCAGCTGGATCTGGCAGCGACGTTCAGGCACCTACTGGGGCTTTTTCAGAAGATTTATTGCAAGCTCGTGTGGTTGGCAAAGATGGGTTTTGTAAGCCTTAGATCTCCCATGGTAGTTTCTGGCAGGCTTGAGGCACATCATATTGTAGGAGAACTCAACGTGTACATCTACTGGCACACCCTTGTGTCGGGTCCAGAGCTGCTCCTCTCAGCTGAAGGGTGTGAATAACCTATGCCAATGCCATGGATGCTCTCACAAGTCAGCATAGGTACTTCATCTTAATGGTGTTAAAAATCTGTGGTTGTGTAGGAACTGCAGAGGATATTTATTTACCTTAGGAACACCAGGGTATTAATGCACTTTTAGCATGTAAAACACAGTTTCTACTAAGAAACCAGAATGAATCTGTACAGAATCTGATAAAATCAATTATTGCATCAATGTCAGATTATCGCATTGAAAACGTGCAGCTGTTCCCCTCCAATTTCTATGAGGTAAAAGCTCCTTAAGTTTTCAGAAAATAGGCAGGAATTTCCCTTGCTTTATCTTAGTTTTCAATGTATCATGATCCTACAATGTTATGTTGAGTGTAAGGTGAAAGATGCTTTTTCTTTTATCTATAATACTTTCTAAATTCTTTAGGACTGCTGTGTCTCGTCTTGCATAACGCAGCAGATGGGAGCGAGAACAGAGTGGGGCAGAATCCAGTAACATCCTTTGGATGGTTGGACTGGCAGATTGCAGGAAACTGTGTTGATGGTACCTGCCAAGTCACCAATCAGTCTGAATCAATTAATTGTCAAACTGGCACAAAACTCCTAGCAGGAAGCTCCGCGTCTCATTCCGGTTGGTCTTCTTTGTTTTTCTATTTTTATCAATCCAATGTCACATTTATTAAAAAAAAAAAAAAAAAAAAAAAGCTTCATTCTTTTGCATGAAGGTTCATCTTTTTGTTTACTGACATCTTGAGTACCCATACTTTTTGTAAGTTTGTAGATAATGCATCAAAGTCAGTACAGGCTGATTTTGCAAGTGTTTAATGTTTTCTGGATAACAAATTGTTTTCAGAAAGTGAAAATATTATTCAAGGGAAGATATGTTTAAGATATCAGAAGTTAAAACATCGGTGACAACACTGGAAAGAAAATATGTTTTATTTCTTCATTAGCAACATCCTCTAGCCAATACACTTAAAGTTTTATTTTCCATTTTTGCATATGCCTTTCTCCAGCACTAATATTGCTGCTGGCTTCACATAAATGACCTTGTTTATGTCTTCATATTTATTCATAGCACCAAGATATGATATAGTATACAAATGTAATATACACGTGACTAATAGCATTTAAAATAAATATGGTCTGTAGCAAAGACAGCTCTTTGCTTGGGGATAGTGAGGTCCATCCCCATCAAACTTATTCCTGTTGGTGAAATCTCTCTGAGCCTCGTTGCTCCCAGGGCAGAGGACACACCAGCCCCACACTGGCACTGGCTATCAGGAACACATGGGGCAGGGGATGCCCTGTGCAGCCCTCCTGGGCATCCCCACCACCTAGGAAGCATTACAGCTGCCCTTTATCTACATATTTTTTTTCTGGCTCTGCCTCATCTTCCTACCTGCCCAAATGCCTGTAAAGATACGACGCTCCAACCCCAAAAATGCAGTGCTTTTTGTAAGTGGGTTGGAAGCTGCAACGTGATCTCTGTGCGAAGAACTGCTCCTCAATGGACTCACTTAGCAAAAAAAGTTTATTTTTCACAAGTGTAACTTTCTTTAAGATGTTTTTTTGTCAGTGTGTGGAAGCGGGGGCCTGGTCTGTAGGAAGCAGGTGTTCCCTTCCAGTCCTGCGTTGCCATCAACGGTCTCAAGACATATGTCTTTGTGCAGGGAAAGGTAGTCTGAGCTGAAGCAAAAATGCATATGTAACTAGATAAGTTTGTATGGAATGAAAAAGGGTTGCAAATATTTCAGAAGAGAAATGAATATGAAATACTCCAGCCTGAGCAGCATCTAGGAGAATCTCATAACCTAAGATGGTCCCACAGGTTTGGCTCTGGGTGGCAAGATAGATCTCTCAAGTAATGAAGGACTCTCGCTCCTGCCAAGCATAGACCTTCACTATTAGTACCAGATCTTTACACCAGATTTGACCTGATGTCTCCATTTCTCTCAAAGTAATGAGTGCACACAACGTGGATTTTATGTCAGTGTTATGACACTGAAGAAAGACAAATATTGGATGTCCCAACATCCATTGATAATGGTGAGCATGATGTCTTCTCAGGCAAAGTTAACTCATAAAAAAATTCCTGAATGCATTCGAATTAGTCGAGTGGGTTCAGACCACGATCGTGTTTTTTATCAGGTGGCCACAGTGGCTCTAACCTGGTAACGAAAGCCCTGCCAGATGGTGACTGAGCCTGTGGTTTGTCATATCCATGGTCTCAGCCTTCTCCTAGACTGCAAGCATTACTCCCATTCATGTCAGAATGGAACTGCGTTGAGGCGGTATTCACCCTGAATCTAGCAAGCCCCAGCACTAGGGAGATCAAATGGCCAAAAAGCAAGAATAATAGCTGACATGATTTTCAGAAATGCAGATCCTCTGAAGTGAAAAGGATCAACGCACAAATGAACGTCTGTCATGGAGGTGAAGTCACTGTCTGCACACACAACCTGAGAACTTGAGTGCACAACTTTTCCCAGAGCCAAACACTCACGAGCCCGAATATAGAACTGAATATGAAATCTTAGTAATTTTTAATGGGTTTTAATCCAGCCCTTAGGGTTTATTTGGATACTTGCCATTCTCTTCCCACATCAATGCATAATTCAACAATAAGTTAAACCTGTTAAAAAGTCCCTTTGTGTTGGCTGAAGGATGGAGTTTGAATAGCTGTACAAAGGATTTTTCCACTGATGAACTCAGCGTATGGCGACTGACTCTCTCTCTCTCGACTTGTCCAATTAATTTTGGTTCTAAACTTGAAAAACAAAAACAAACCAACATGTATCAGGATAGTTCCTGTTATACTTCAATGTGATTTTGATTACATTACACTACAGAAGTAGCACTGGCCTTTCTTCAAGTCTAGGTGAGAAGCTAATTGGATTCAAACTGCTTTAAATATGTTGAAGTTATAGTTGTCAATTATTTTTCTAGAAAAATAATAATTTCTCAGATTGAACTCTGCTTTGTTAAAGAGCTTTAAAAGCTAAAATAATTACATAACTAACATAATTTTCCTTGTTTTCCTCTGGTTTCACATTTAGAATCCTTTGGTTTCTGACCTTCAGGCCCTGTTAATTTTGATCAGCTTTCATTCTGAATTTAAAGTGTGTGCTGTGTTCTCTTCTTTTAAATTAGTATTGTGTTAATATATTTTACATTGCTTAAAGTTACTTCATCAACTGATGCCAAAGGAGATGTGGCAATATCATTTAATAAGCTTGCTATTCGTGCCTACTTTTAATGTCTTTTTACTGATCTAATCAATAATTTTAAAGCAGCATTGCACCATCTTTGTAGCCATCTCTCATCTAACCAATTACAAATTCTTTTTAATAGACATTCAAGGCTAATGGTGTTGTTATAAAATTGAACTGTAGAGATGCAATAGTGCTGAATGCATACAGAATTGACTTCAAAATTTCAGTTGAGAGTTAACAAAATGATTATCTGGTTTCCAAAAAGAGAAATGCTTCTACAAACATTGCATTAGATGTGTGTTTGTCACAACACTGCATAAAATGCGTCTGGTTACTCACAGATACAGCAGCCTTTTAGTATTCTCTGGTAGTGTATTGTTGTCACAGAACATTTATCACTTTTGATACATAATTATTTGTAAAACAGGGATTAGGATTTCGTTGGGTAAGACCCAGCCGTATGTGAAATCAGAACAAGGGTCATTACCTTTAATGTCTTTTTATCTCTTTGGATGCTGGAACAATTACTGTTTGGAAAGAGGGAGGAGCAGGAATGAGAATGGGTATAGTCCAAGGTGTTCAAGGCATCTGTTTGCCTGGATCAGTGTGCAAGAGAAAAAGGAAAATCAAGAGATTAGACCAAAAAATAGCAGCTAATCCTCCTCCAAGGCACATAGCAAACCCCATTGCAGGGAATGGAGCATGTGCCGGAGACAGACGCGATGATGACGATGGAGCAGAGCGTCTGGGTTTCCTGGTGGAAGAAGGAGGATTTCCTTGGCTGTGCATGGCCAGAGACATTTTTCCAGTTTTAGCATTCTGTTTTCAAACACAATTTAGGGTTTAACCAATGGAAGTGAATAGATTTCATATTGAAGCCTGAGGGAGTTCTCTTTAGTTTTGGGGGGTTTTTACATTAAAAGCCAATATATATTTTATGAGTATTAGGAACGTAGGATTCACCTTGCCAGATCACATTAATCTAGCACAAGATCTCTCTATCAACAGTGGTCAATATTGACATCTGATACCACTCAAACAGTTCTTGGATATGTCTATAAGACCTGTTCACCCTGACCCTGAGCAACCAGACAACTTCTCCTGTGTATGGGATTTATGACCCTCGCATATTTTTATTCTCTCAGTGTGACGGCAGATATTTTATTGAGGTATTTTTGTTTTATTTCAAATATTTTTTCTAATCATCTTTTAATCTTACTAAGCTTCCCTGCTAGCAGCTGTAAGGCTGAGCTGGTGTCACTGCAGCTCAGTATGTTTACCTAAAAGGATACGTTAAAAAAGATGCTTATAAAGCATCTCTGAAAACTCCTCTGAAAACCTGGAGCACAGACATCTGATCCTGCTCCCGTTGACATCAGGGGAACTGCTGCCGGTGACATACGTGGGAAGAAGAGGAGATCCTGCAGGTGTGGATTTTTACGGCTTTATACTAAGTGCCACGAAGTCGTGATCAAAGCCGCATAGTCTGAGGTGTGCGCAGCGAGAGCGAGCGAGATCTGAGCATTTGCTGGAGCCTCTCCGAGACAGCGGGCTGAAAACAGTGGGAACAGATGAGGAGAAGGTTTGCAGTAGCTCCAAACACCCGTTAAAGAACTGCTTGCTTCTCCTACCCGCTCCTGTTCGGTACGGCATGCTCATCTTCCCACTTACCTGCTAGTTAAAGTGTAATATAGCAGCAAGGGGACCTCCTGCTCTGCTCGTGGGAGAATGCTTTCTGGGGCACATGGAGAGAAAAGAGAATTCCATTTCCTCGTCCTCTGGTGGCTTTATCCATGTAGAGAGTCTCCTGTACAGTGTCATGGAGCCGGGATAAATGTTATGAAAATAGACTAGATGGTCACTGTAGGTCCCTTGCAACTGAAAATCTATTCTACACCTATTCTATTCTAGTCTAGTCTAGTCTAGTCTAATTATCAAACACCCCCAAAAGGACGATCTGACAGAAGGTACCCGCTAACATAAGGTGTGCTACACTTTGGGGCTGGGGGAAAGGCTGGTTTGGAACAGCTTCTTTTCTGTTCAGTGGAAAATGGACTTAGTGACTTCAGAGCTCAGGCTGCAAGACCGAGAAAACCATCCTTTCTCCACATCGAGAGCACGAGCCGCAGCAGCAGGCTCCGCTTGTTCATTCTGCCAACGTGCCCCCTTCTTGATAAGGAGAGGCCACATATTGAGAAGTGCAAGTAATTTGCTTTCCACACCAATTCGTTTTTTGGCTCCTTCACTAAGATTAGTTCTACTCCTTTGTATTTAATAGCACCTTTAAATATCACGATAAAAACAGCTTTATGAATATCAGCAAACAAACCTCCAGCCAGTTTGCCAGCTACTGTGGTGGGTTTGCAGGAGAGACATCTGTCCGATGGCAACGTGACCAAGGCCACCAGCTGAGCAGCAGTCACGGTCCCATGTGCCAACTTCAAGCTGGTAACCTCCAAGGACTAAATGAAAAGTTGAGATTTTCTCAGTTCTGTTACCAGTGCTCTGAAACTTCCCGTCTGTTTCTAAAAAATGTTCTTTATTTCGCGCTTGGCATAGGAAATGCCCCAGAATGCAGCACAAAGCTTTAAAAGCAAAATAGCTTGTTCTACTTTCCATGGAGTCTGTGCACAGGCTTTTCTCCAAGGCCTCGTTTTCATTATGCAAAAGGTACTCGGACAAATTTCAGCCCCCATCATAGTCACAGACTGAATAAAATTTAAATTTAAGTTTGTCTGAATAAAATAAAAACCCAGCTAAGTATATCCTAAAACTAGAACCTAGACCTGGGTGTAAATCCCTTGGATCAGAACACAAATGCACTTCTAAGTCTAAAACCACGATGGACCTATTCCTCAGTTAAGGCATGGCAGTATTCACATGAGAAAAGCTATTTTTGTAAAACTTTGGCTTTTGATGGCAGGCATATTAGATCCAATTTCTACAATTGGAGGCTGAGCAGCTATGAAACATATGTTGTGAAATGCAGAACGGAGTGTCTGACCCTCCACTCCAGCACTTCTCAGCCTCCTGCTCCTCAGCAGCCTTTTTGGAGCCCCCAGGTCCCGGTTTGTGCACAAAGTGCCAGATTTTCCCTCCTTTCTGTGCCAACCCCAATCTCATGTCTGTTCTAAATCCATTTTTGGCAATGGTTTAAGCGTTTGGTTGAAGCGCATGCGTGTTTTAACCGGTACATTTTTTCCTCACAATTCCTTTACGGGAACATGCCAGCCTGATTGGAAAGTGCCTAATACAGGAGTGGATTATTTGCCTTTCCACCAGGGAACTGGGATGCTCTTAAAAAGCACAGTTGCACTGGAATAACCCGACCTACACCAATATAGGTACAATGGTGCAACCTTTGGGCAATCACAACGCTATTTTCCAGTTTGCAGCATCGCTCCTTGCCATGACAACTCAATCTCTGCTTTTGCCACATTTAGCATCTCTCAGTCCCCATGCCACGGTGGACAGAGAACACCAATCCTCTGTTATAGTCTCCAGGGTTTTTTTACAAGGAAATATCATCAGTAGTCCAACTTTGAACTTCCAGCATGCCCTGAAGCTGGCTGAGCGTATTCTTCCATCTTCAGTTTCTAATATGTCTGTGTTTGTCCTTGTCGTACAAGTAGTTCTTGGCTAGACGTAACTGTCAACTTTGCTGGAGACACAGTGTAAATATTTTGCGCTTGTACAGCAGTGCACTCACTGAAGGAATTGATGCTGCATACCAGTCTGTGCTGGGTTAACAGAAAAATCAGGTTTTCTCCTCTCTTTGGAGCAGCTCAATCTGTAGTGTGGTGCATGATTTAGCAGCATTTGTGATGTTTCCCTGATTAATTCTTAAACAAGTCTCCTAGCAACAGATGAAGGGAGACCACAAGTACTTTGCTATAGGAGAAACATCTCTGTATTTTTGCGTGGTGTCAAGTATTAGGGTTCTTACTTTCCTATTTATGAATGTGCACTGAGGTCTCTAGCATACAGTCACTTCACATATATATTCCTGAGATAAGGCACCAGGTTACCAAGCTTCTGTAAGCACAATAGAAATAAGAAAAGTAAGTAATTTCTTGAAATTCTAGCAACTGGATTTGAAATTCACAGTAATTACTTGGTTAAAATATTTCTTAAAGGATGCCAGATTCAATTTTGGAGATTTTCAGGATGTGTTCTGTACCTTTCTAGGTAATTCACCAATGAAAACAGTGAGAAAAGCAAGGTGAGCCTCTTTTTTTTTAATGTCTATTTCTGCACAGAGAACAGCTGTATATGAAATAATTTCCACTGTTAGAGAAAACTATGTGTAAATATATGTTTGAGCTCCCATCTGATGTGATCAGAAATTTGAATATTAAAATGTCACCCTTATACTTCTTTTTTTTTTAATATGTGAAACTGAAATAAGACCACAAAGGAATAAATGCAACTTTTCCATTATTTCATTGTACCTTCCAGCATATAAAAGTCTATTTCTTTAAAAATAAGGCACAGTGCCTAACAAAGAAAGTATTGGTAGCAAAAAAGCAGCATATTTCCACTGAAACACAAGGTATCAGTAGAACTCATCTCTGATTTAAATTAGAATTATACCAAAAGACTGCAGCACTTGTGCATCCTTCTAGAAAAATAAAGGTGGAGCCTGAATGGCAGATTTGTCTTTGCACCCAAGGAAACCTCCCATCGGGTGTGCTAGGAGGAAAAAAATGGATATTTTCCTAAGGGAACCAAGACAACTAGTTAGCCCAAGGAAAAGACAGTTGGATAATTGCTGGCTGTTAAATCCTTCATTAAAGGACAATAAAAGGAATCTCAGCAGACACACATGGAAGGTATTTGTCTTCTCCCCATTGTTGTTTGAATCCATTTATTAATTGACTTCAGGATCAGATGATTTCCTTAGATGTGTCTTCATGATCTGGAGGTAAAATTAACATAACACCAGAATGCAGAAAAGGGAAAGGAGTTAAAGTGCTAAACAGTTGAGAAATAAGGATAAGAACTTAGTTGAGGGGCTAGACCTCTTTAGGAAGTGAAATCTAACAAAACTGGTTTGTTTTCCTGCATATGACTTTATGTGACATTGATCCCAATTTTAGAGTGAATATTCCATGTGAATGGATTATTGCTTGTGTAAAGATTTGCAAGATCGAGCTCTCAACATACATTCCTGGGTCACTACCTCAAAATGAAGTCTTGAGAGATAAATATTGAGTTGCTATCGTTTCTGAAGACTGCATAGTGATTATTTGCATGAGTAGGAAGGTGGGATGGGCAGCTGGACCGAGAGGCGGGCTTGGGTTCCCCTGTGCCATGGAGGGATGGCGAGATCTGCGGTCCCCAGATGCTTTCAAAATCCCGTAGATACTTTCAAAAGTACGAAACCTCAGCTCCCTTATTTCCACTTCTCAGCTCTCCACACTGCAAGCAAACAGTTCTCTACATCGAGAAACAGCTTGACAATTTAAAGAAGTGGATAAGACTATCCATCATTAACATGAAGCCTTAAAAGTATGTTTAATTTTGTTGTCTTCAGGGAACCAGCAGACTAAAATTCCAGCTGCTCAAAATATGTCAGCGTTAACTGCAACTGCAGGGCTTTAAGAGTAAATCATAGAAACATGTTGATTTATACGTCTGCCTGCTTCTGCAGCACAAAGCTCTCTCTGTTTTTTATCATTGGTTCATTACTGATGCATCCCACTGTATTTGTTTGACTTTTATTCTCAAATTTTGCCAAGTTCTAAATTCA
This sequence comes from Caloenas nicobarica, assembly GCF_036013445.1. Taxonomy (NCBI): domain Eukaryota; kingdom Metazoa; phylum Chordata; class Aves; order Columbiformes; family Columbidae; genus Caloenas; species Caloenas nicobarica. The sequence continues at coordinate 37,552,332 of NC_088250.1, read as the reverse complement.
GGGCCAGTTCCTGAAGAAGTTCCCATCTTCAGAGAGGTTGAACTACATCGACAAACCCAGTTACGATTTTCTTTCTTGTGCTGGTAGGACACCTCTACCCGCCTCAGAAACACTGGGTGCAGCTTTTGCAGCCAAACCCATCTTACAGCATTAACACTTCACTTCTCTCACAAAAAGGCATTTCAGAAGATAAAGGGTAGCATAGTTTCCATATCCTTTCAGTAGATGGCATCAATTAATCCACCTTCTAACTGAAAATGTTAATATTTTATAAGATAGAACATTCGTGTATTTTATTCCCCTTGCCACAGGCATACACTTAAAAAATGTTTCCTAACTTATCTTAATTCATATCTCCTATTTTGTAATTACCATTTTACTATACTTCCTGCCCCTGCCGTGGCGTAGTTGTGTTTGTTGAAATTTAATCAAATAATAATTAAATTCTGAGGGTAACACCTCTGGTTATCTCTTCATAATTAAACTTTACTTTTTTCTTCAGGAATATTTGAAAGGAAAAGGCAACTGCTTGTAAGAATGCATGCATATCATTTGTGTGCGAGTTTGATGAGTGAAGTGACTTTGGCAGGGAATTCAGAGGAGATGTACTTACTGCATTCAGATACTTGGCTTTTTGGAATTTTTCTTTTTTTCTTTTGGGATTTGTTGGTTAGTTTCAAGAAGACTCAAAGACATGCCTAACACAAAACCCAAGAGGTTTGTAAGTCTGTGATCTTAAACTCTGTTTTTGCTGAGCAAGGTAGGCAATACAAATTGTTCTCTTTTTTACCTTCCCTCACAGGCAGACTAAATTATTCTACTGTTTAAGGTAACTTGAAATTATTTTCTAGATGTGTTCGAGAAGGATCTGTCAGTATTTGCATAATAGGGCATTGGATTTTCCCTGAAAACCTAGGGCAAAACCCAAATCTCACTTTGCTGAAGAGGACTAAGACAGAGTTAGAGCGTTATTAACACAGCGAGAGCCATGTCTGGGCTGCCATTCTGCTCTTTCTTCGCTTCAGGCAAAGGTTACTCGGCATTTGAGATTCACAATGGGAAAAAAAAAAAAAAACCACACCATAACCCCCTCAATATTTCAGAGTTTACATTGACAAAATCGTTCTTAATATTTTATTGGACTATCTCCTCACTAGATGGTTTGAGGCTATTTTCCTCAAAACAAATAATGGTCAAGAAGATCTAAAATAATAGGGTTTTTTTCTCCAGTTATTTACAGTCCCATGATTAAGTCATGAAACTGCAGAATATGCAAAGAGGTGATTATAACACTGTCAGTGTTGAGCAAGGTGTCTGACAAGAGTTAGCTGGGCAAGTACATCCCCAGCTGTGACAGATGTGGCAGCCAGTGAGTAGAACATGGTTTTACTCTATCAGCAATGGAAAACGGGATTTGAAAAGTGCTGTCAGAGATTATGATGATGCTAGAGAAAGGGATGCAAGTTTCCCCAAAGCTGAACTTACAGCAGGGCAAAGAGGGGCAACAGTAAATAATAGTTCTGTGGGCAGAACTATGTTTGTTCTTGGTTAAATGGAATAATTCTGCAGGTAAAATGGGCTGCTAAGTATTACACATCAGTGTTTCTTACCTTATTAGATTACAAGGTTTTACCTCACTCCCTCAGAACCTGATAGCAGTTCCGAGTACCTCTCCTTACACAAACCTTGACAACTACACAACATTTTAAATTTAATTACTTTAGCTGAAGCTGTTCCTTGTACAAAGGTTGTTTTCAAATTAATTAATCTGCTTCCTCCATATGTTGCAATTCTCTTTTGTATCCTTCATGATCTTTCAGACACGAACAAAACTCATCCGAGATCCATATGTCTATATATTTGCTGTTGTTCTGCATTTGTACCTCATTTTTTTAATTTAAACTTTCCTTGAAAAGCTACTTTTAAAAATAATAAAAAAAAACTTTTCAGAATGTCATCTAATCATAATATGTCTTTATTTTTTTTTTTATTATGTGAGGGCTGTCATCCCTGATACAAACACTAATCTCATTCATATAACAACTACCTAAGGAAGCTACTGGGCATTTGGCCTTTTAATGCATTCCAAGAGCTGGAATAATTTAAGCCCATAGATAACCAGCAGGAATTCTGCAGATCACTGCCTAGCTATCCACACACCATACAGCTAACTGCTAATATTCTAGAGCAGTTAGCACCTAATCTAATTAATTTCCTTGGGAGAAAAAAAAAATAGAGAGCTCTATCTCCCTGGGTTTATAATGTCTAGTTTTTAATCCTATAATTAGCATTGCAGTGTCTTATCCTAGTAGCATGAGATATTCAAAGTTATCAGTTTTGCTACCCAAATTAGAACTCTTAGCCTCTCCCAGTTCAAACTATCTCAAAATAATTATTATAATAATTTTTTTTAAAGGAAAGGAATTTCATTGCTGTCTCATGTCCTCAAACAGTGCATTTGCTGACAAAAATGAGCACCTCATTATTTCCCAGTGGTTCTGTGAGGCGGGGCTGGCTGAGGACAATACTCTAGTATCCTCACATTTTTTTTGTACAAAATCACAATAAAAATGCTCCGGGTTTTGGAAACCTCTGGGATTCTTAATCGAGGAAGAGCTGCTGCGACCCTGGGAATGGGGATTGTTTGAAGCATTGTGGCTCCCAGCTGCAATAGTCCCTGCCATTCCCGTTCTGGGAAGGTTTGGAGGTCACTGGACCAGTAAAATCTTCACTACTAACAGTCACAAGCATTAGAAAACTATGAGTAGGTTCTCCTCAATTCTTCCCAATACTAAGTTTTGTTTTCAGAAAGCTGAAAGAAAATGGAATATTTTCCTTCTTCTTAATTTTGTTACTCCTTAGGATTAAAAAAAAATCCATTGCCTAAATACTGACCTCTGATCTAGAGCCGTATAGAAATTTTTTAATTTTTTTTTTTTTTAAAAGACTGGTAACAATAATTGTCATCATTGGTCCACCACAGGAAATCCAAGAGATCTTAAGCGTTTTGCTGATCTTATGCCTTCTGTGCCATCAATTCCCTTTAATTTTAATGCAAAGCTGCGTTTTGCTTCACCTACACTTGTTAATATAATGGTGAAAGTCTGGGAGTCAGCTGAAGTTTGAAAGGCTCTAGTCTTTAGAAGCTGGTGAGGAAGATAGAAGGAAGCTCTTGTTATGACAACTTTGTTGGGGGGTCCATATATGAAGTGTGGATTTTTCTGGATCCTGCTTAATCTTTTTCAGATTTTGCCAAAACAGTAGAGCTCCATCTTCAGGGGATGCACTAGAGTATGGAAGAAGCAGAGTAGATATTAACAGTAAGAGAAGATCTTTAGTTCAGTTAGATTGTTAAGAATCCACTGATAAAAATTAATTTTGTAGATTATAACAACATAGTAAGCGCTATACAAAAGAAAGAAAAAAACATAGCAAATTTCTATGCCAACTTTTTTTTTTCACTTTTCATCTTTCTTTTGCCCTTTTTTCTTTCACCATATTAAAGACAGAGAAAAGCACATGGCTTTCACTTCTGATTTTACAGTGTAATTCTGAGAACACCTTAAACCATGAAGGATGAGGTGTGGAATACCAAGAATTATCCACGCTGCAGAAAAAAAAAAAAAAAGGCAAAGTTACTAGCACAGTTTTGTCCACAGCTCTTCTTTACAAACACCAGCAAACAGGGAGGAGGATGGCAAAACGAGGAGATGATGGTTTATTACTGGCAAGACCCCCAAATCTGGGGACCCTGACACAAGACTCAAAATGTGACAATTTAAATAGATGAAATTTCAGAGGATTAGGAGCACTACTCCAAATGTCTTATTGAAACACACTTCACAATCACCTGCCACTGAAGTGGAGCTATTTAATTTGAAGGCAATGTTAAAATCAGAGTGAACACATCTCTCACTCAAAGTGAGTGAGACTTGGCAGGTCCTTTACAGATGAGAAGAGTTAAGCCCTGGTGCAGACTGTAAAGTTCTGGTTCATAGATGCAGAAACTACAGAAGAGAAGAAAAATCCTTAGTAACATGTATGATTGAGGGGAGAAGTGTGCTCCTGAAAATCAGGAGGGAAATCAGAAGAGTCGTTGGTGTGGGAATTTTTATCTCCAGATCAAAGGATTCAGAGCAATACAGGATGTTTATATAAGAAAAACATCTTTAGAGCAGGGAGAAGAAAAAAAGATAACAAGCACATGAGAGTATTTGCTCTAAGAAGTCAATGAAAAATAAGTATTCATTACTAGAGAAGAAACATTTGCACAGTTCAGCAAACAGCTGACGAGCAACAGAGGAAAAGGCAGAAAGCACAACAAATTTTGAGTGGGATCCCAAGAAATGAGTTTATTAATCTTAAACACACATATGATGGAATGGGTTTGTAACTCGGTCTGGACCATTGATGTGAATGAGACGAATAATTTGATACACAGAAAAAAAACAGGCTAAACTCTGCAGAAGTGCCTTGCAATCAAACCTATCAAGTTATTCAATTGACTAAACATGTACAGAAGAATCAAAGTGGATTTTTCAAAAGCACCTCAATATTTCCACATACCCTTGGCCCCAACTCAAGTTTTTGAAATGACCTAGGGTCAGTTTTGTGGAGTTATTCGACAGCCTAAAATATATACATAAGTACTAATGGGATCTATGTAATTGCTTAACGAATTCAATTTCTTGACTTCTGTTAAAAATTTCAATTAATATATTCCACTAGGCTTTGAAAAGAAATTGTAAATGCTGAGAATTTATTCATTAAGTGTTCATCTTCATAATCTGGTGTGTAAAAATAACAATATTAAATGCTCTTTGCTGGTATCAGTTCTATCTTTTGACCACCAAAATCCAAGCAGTCTGAAGTTATTTTCTGTACTGCAGACTGTTCACTGTGACTTTATCAAACATGGCAAGGCAATTTCACTATTATTTCTCCTAGTATAAAAAGTCGAGCTTTATCTTCAGATGAATCAATGTGATTTTGGCTCCATCTGCACTTGCTAAGTAAAATTAATTGTAACCACACTTACCATGATCAAACTAAATTTAAGATATTAAACTGGAGATTTTTCTTTTCCTTGTTTTAGGTAGAGTTAAACACAGACTTCCCCTGTTCTTTCCTGGCTGTGCAATTTTTTCTGTTCGCTCTTAAACCCAAAGAAACAGAAGAGAATTCAGCATAATACTCCACTTTTTCTTCTCTCTATTACCAGTTAGAAAACACTATCCATGCAGTCCTTTTCATTTTAAAACCCCAACAGGAGAATTATAGACTCTTCTATATCTGAAAAAGGGTACGATTTTGAAAATATACAGGGAAAATGATTAATAAAAACTGGATCACCAGCACTGATTGAACATTAGTGTATATGCTCAACCACTAAGCCCGTCTGTGTAAGATGTGCTTCATAATCAGAGCATTGTGCGCATTCAGAATGAGAAAATCAGTTTAAAACTATCCGAGAACTTCTGAACTGCAGATTAAGTTCCGTCATCCTCTACAGAAAGGGAGAGCAATTGTCATCCGCTTGCTGCAAATATAATCCAGCAAAGAAATGCTTTGCCCTCTCTTCTTTATGTACATAGAAATGGCATGCAATTTTAATTTGTTTCTTGGTGAAGATCTGGAGGCTGTTTTCCCATGTTACCTCTAACTGTTTGTTTTGTGTCCACCGACAAGACAGGGAGAAGAATAAAAATTGAGTAAGAAAACCTTAAAAATATGTCAACATTTAATCTGCAGATCATCTCTGCCCAAAGTGCCATTACCTAGCCCTCGATATCCTACTTTGAATTACACTTCTCATGGTTTTCTCTAACCTTAAGTTAAAGGTCCATCTCCGCCCCTCCTCCTTTTAAGCAAATTTTTCAGGCTGAACTCTCAAAACAGAACAAACAAATATTATTCTCCATTTAGATTTTTAGAAGGCAATCATTTTCTGAAATATTTTCAATTAGTAGAACATGGCAAAGGGTGTCTAAGGCATATTTCATTTCTGAAAAGAACACAAGCTTTCATTACTAACTTGTCAATGCAGTAAGTCATATTCTTGATCTGATGCATTTCTCCAAAGCACTACCCTTCTCTTTATTGTCAAGGACCACGTATCCATGACAAACCTTTCAAAATGAGTGAAAAGGTTAAAAACATCTCTGAGTTTGTGTTCAAATGTTCTGTACATTCCCAAACATCCCCCTCCCCAGCTGATTTTCTGAGGTCATGTTTTTCATTCTTACTCTGGTGCTGTGATTGTTATGCCTTTAGACATCGTGATACCAGATGAGAAAACCCTAAATAACAGTGTATTGTGAGTGCTGACTTAGTAACCAACAAAACGAGCACTTTACTGAACCACACAAAAGACCCGTGTTTCCTTACATTTAACAAACTGCTGAAAGACCTGTAATTTAGATAGCAGGAACTAAGAAGTTATGTGCTCTAAGCAGGGAAGAGATAAAGTGCTATAAGGCAGAGGAAGGGAAAAGATAAAGAGCCCCATTGCAAGATCCATTTTTGATACTATCAATCCCTTTAAGCCATCCCTTTTAGCTAAAAGGTTTGTTTACACCACCCTGGATTTTTATTCCAAATGTCAAAGTGTCAGGAATTATATGAAAAACATAGATTAGAAAGCAATTGTCCAAGCACAACGTCCTCTGAGGCAGAGAGTTGCTTTGTGAAGCCTTGGACAGAGAGAACATGATGGCTCTTTCGTACTCCAGATTGCAAGCCAGCTGACTACAACAATAACGCTAAAACCCAGGATCTCCCTAAGTCTCTATTTGCGTTAATCTGTAATTGCTGCCTATGACATGCCAACCGTGCTAGTTCCTGGGGTTCCCTTCAACGAAGGAAAGGAAAAATTATTTCTACCTGTCTTGGTAAATGATGTCAAGGACAGAGCCTTGACCTTCAGGCTAAAGCAGGTGGGTAACCTCACTCAGTGTGCAGAGCTATTGCCCCTTGGAGCAGAATGGCCAGGTCTAAACTGTATGCACTTGGTCTGCATTCCCATGGGTTGTGTATGTCTCCTATGGCTAAGGAGGGATCATGGAAAGAAATGAGGGTGCTCATAATATGGGCTGTGCAGAGAGGAGGGCTTTGGAGTGAATTGGGAAACAAGCCAACAAGTCAGTGTAGGCTTGGATTTTTTGTAGGAGGGCAAACAAGTATTTGCATATGTTGTCCATAGTGCCCAAAGCAGGTGTACACACCGGGCCAGCGTAAAACTGGGTCTTGTTAATGGAATCATAGAATAATTTCCATTGCAAGAGACCTTCAGGATCATTGAGTCCAACCATAACCTAACCTAACTCTAGCAGTAAACCATGTCCCTAAGAACCTCGTCTAACCGCCTTTTAAACCCCTCCAGGGATGGTGACTCCACCACCGCCCTGGGCAGCCTGTTCCAATGCCCGACAGCCCTCTCCAGGAAGAATTTTTTCCTAATATCCAATCTAAACCCCTCCTGGTGCAACTTGAGGCCATTTCCTCTCATCCTATCACTTGCTACTTGGGACAAGAGACCAACATCCTCCATGCTCCAACCTTCTTTCAGGTAGCTGTAGACAGCAATAAGGTCTCTCCTAATCATTATTTATGCAAGGAAATGGGCACTTGTTTCTTGATATGGAAATCCAATATTTTATGTTACTTCAAAATGAAAAAAAAATTGGTAGGACATTTTGGAGAAAGTGTTAAAAATAGTACTTTACATAGCTATATGACATATTTAAAATACACATAAAAACACCAACGAATTATTTTTCATTGTTTCAGTACTAGACTTTGCAGGAACCCTATCCACAAAATGCTACTCACTTGGGAACACTAAACAATACTGATTGCACCTCTTTCAGAGGGGACACTTGGCAACATTTTGTTACAAATGGCTTTGACTGAGCCCCAAAAGAGTTCATGCCTTATAGGAGGACTTAAGTGTCTATGAACCTTGGCTGCTTCAGGGGGTGATTAAAGTAACCAAAGAGGTTGCATTCATAAGGCAATGCCCACACAAGCGTAGCAACCAGGTTTTGTTGTGTCCAAGTCAGTACTTGAGCTCACTGTGTGCATGTCTGCACAGTTCAAGAAATAACCTGAGCTGCAGAAGGGATGACAGGAGCAAAGCAGAGCGCTTGCAAGGCGGGCAATCGAGAGCACAGGGCTTCGCGGTGAAATAGGAAGCCAGCAACTTCTAAGCTGTGTCTTGCATGAAAACGAAAATATTGGACTGGATTATGAGGAGGCGGGTAATTAAGCTGATCTCTGTGATGTTGCATAGAGGGACTAACGGCAGCTCTGAGAGGTGTCCCAGTTCGGGCCGTGCCCTGAGCTCCCAAGGTTTCCAGTGGCAGTGCCATGATTGACTGTGTAAGTGACACTCAGTGCAAAGGGGAGCAGAGCAGTTTAAACCATTCTTCAGCCATCATTTAAACTAAACTGGATTGAGTTAGGAAGAGCCCTTTACAGTCTTGCCACCTACAGTTGAGGAGAGCTTTAAAAAGCTGTCCGTGACACCTCTTAGCTTTTAGTTATTCTTATCTCCTTGTTTCTTTATGACTCTGTCATTCAATCCACTGTCCAAGCTGCATCTTGCTCAGAAACGGCTCAGGCCAATTCCTTGGTTTTTAAGAAAATAAAATGCCATAGCTAAAGAAGAGAGAGTGTCTGAGGGCAGGACCAGGGGACTTGGCAGCAAAGGGGGAGCAGGACCTCAAGAGTGGGAGTACAGCTGGATGAAATGCAGCTGCTCTTCTTCCTCCTGTCCCTCTGTATGGACAGGTGAGGGCTGAGCCTGATTCGGCATTGGAAAATGCCATCTCTTTGGTCCAAGACAGACAGACTAGCTCCTGGAGAGGGATAGCAGCAGTGAAGAATCTGATGTTACAGTGAAAATTATTAACAGCTCTCTTGGTAACAATTATAAGAATTAGATTGACACTTTTCCTTCTAACTTTTGGCTATTCACTCATTTTTGTGTGAATTAAGCATCATGCAACCATATTTTCTTTAGGAAACATCTACAACATTGTGGGTCAGTCTGAAATAGACTTTATAACATTTTGCATGTATCCTGTCCCAAATTTAGATTTGGGGTTCTGTTTTAAATGTCTACAACCCCTTATACCTTTAATCAGGTTTTCACGAAACATAAATTCTTTCAAAATATTTCGCTGCAAATCACGTGCACAATCCCTTGTTATCGCTGCGGTGGATTACAGAAGGGCTTGGTCTGCTGGTCCCTGTTTTCCAGTGTCTCAGAAATGGCTCACGGGTGCTACGCTGCTGTCTGCAGGTTGTGTTGGGCATTCTCTGTCTTCTGGTTGCACCCCGAGCACGTATACACTTCACCACCTCAATGACCTGCTCAAATTTACTCTGCAGTAATAATATGTGATAAAATAAAATTTTTAAAAATTATAATTTTGCCCACACACAACATGAAGAGTTGGATCCGTTCTTGTCTCATCTTGGGCTGGTTTGGGTGGAAGAGCGCTGTGTTTGGGACTGATATAACTGTGTGCTGCCCATGTTCATGCTCTTCTTGCTCAAGCACCATTGCAGCACAGATCAGAGCAAGACTTGATGCTCCCAATGCAGCCACACACTGAAACGTTCAAGAAACTGGAGTGGGATCACTGAAAACAATACTCAAATACCCACTTTAATGAGGTGTTCCTCTCCAGCTTTCAAAGCCTGAATGGGGGAACACACAGCAGCACAAGGGATACAACCCAATGTGTGCATATAATTAAAAACCAGTAGCAGCATAATTAAAATGATAACAGAGGCAGAAAGGTAACCAATCTTCAAAGGTTATTTGAGAAAGCGCCAAGATGAAATGGGATTTTTGCCATTAACTTAACTAGGGCTGGGCTTTCCCTACAAATGTAACACCTTCCCAGGTGTCTGTCCAAATTTTTGTTATTATCAGAGAATCATAGAATTAGGAGCTACTCAGCTAAAAATCAAGTATATCATCTGCATTGCATCATATTTTCAAAAAATTGTAATAGAAAGTTGTCCTCTAGAAAAATGATGTTTTAATGTTAGAGCATAATATTCACTTGATAGATCAGTGCACTATTTCAGCATTTCCTTTTACATGAATTAATATGTATGCAGCATGGTGATACAGAATGGTATTATAAAAAACATCTCATAAAGTTCAATTGCACATAATGGTTTATATTGCCTATGCATATGTGCATACACAGTTTAAGTTCTATTTCAGGAAAAAAAAAAAGAAGTGGAAATTTGCAGTATTTGTTACACTTATCAGACTAGAACACCTTTAAAACGTTTCTTTTGAGAGAAGGTCTTCATGACAAAAAGCAGTTAATAGCAGTTTCTTGCTGAAGACCTCATGCTATCTTTCTATGAAAGATTGATACTGTAAAGTCCTGTATATCTCTTTCTGATACAGTCTATGAAAATCCAGTTGCACCACTGCAAAAGCAGGAGTTGTACTCCTGCAGTTCATTTTGGTTAGAAAGGCTATGCTATGCATCTTATCTGTGTTTTCACAACAATTCACTATTGCTTAACAACAATCCATAATGTTCTAAAAATAATAAGCCTAGGCAGTCTGGAAAAACAGAAAATGGAAATCCTGTCACGTTTTATCCAAGGGGAATTGATACATTTTGTTTTGCTCTATTCCCTAAAGGGTGCAGCAGATGTACAGGTGCTAGGCTAGAAATTGTTATAATTACAAAACCTGTATTCAGTTCCTCAGAGAGCTTTGAAATTTTCAACATACAGTAGAAACTCAAGCTTTGAAGAGAAAAAAATAAAATCCATATGCCTGAAAAACAATAGAGTACAGGATGATTTCCTGAATTATTTACTGCAGCAAGTCGATCATTGAGAAATACAGCACAACAAACAAAACTCAGAAGCAGCACTGTAAATCAAAAGAATATCAAAACCAAAATTGCTGGCCCACAAAGGGTATATGTATATATATATCTCCACAACTTTTGTTTTACACTTTCTGCACCTACAGACTGGTTATACAAGAAGCTATAGAGACTGACATCACTCTTCTCACCTTGTCTCTGCCACCTGTGTGCTTGAATTGCAGCTATTTGTTTTCTGTGAGGGGAAAAGTCCTTATTATTACTAAGCCAAGGAAATGAGTTGAATTCTGTATGTTCCCATACAGCTGCAAAAAAATGATGCTTCCTCTTTATTTGCAAAAGGTATATCATTGATGGTGGCAATAAAGAAGGTTTTCAGGTCCTTGCTTACAGTTGTGCTGTCGGGTACCACATTTTTCTCAAGTCCAAGCAGCCGCAGGTGAATTTTCTGGTTTCTCAGCAGCTCCAAAACTTACTGACATCAGTATGAGGCTCAGAGCCTTTCACCAGCGCTGCTGGGCCACTCACATGTTCCTTCTAAATCAAGATATATAATTTATGGATAACTTCTGGAGATTTGAACATTTTATGTAGATCTGGCCCAATTATTTGACAATCTGCATTGTTCAAATTTCATCTCCTCACTCATATCATTTGAAATTTATATGGAAATTGAAATGCACTGTAAGATGGTTTCGAATTTCTCCTGGGAGTTTGGCAAAAGTGGATTTTCCTGGTGTTTAGCATTTTAACCCCCTGTTATATTTACCTTCATCTAGTTTGCTGCAGGGGAACGCAGCGGCGATCTCGGGGACGAACGGGGAGAAGCTTTGTGTATTTGGCGCCTGGAGCATTTGGTGACTGGCACAGTACCAAATTATTAATACTGTGAGAACAGCTTTAAATCAGGTTCTGTGATGAACATCCTTTTCCTTTTAATCACTGAGTGGTTTTCTGCTAGTCACTGTCACAGCTCTTATTTAACCTCTTATGTATAGGTTGCGTTTAGGTAGTAAGAGCGGGGTTAGCATCACTGAAATTATTTTATAAGTAATCTGTTGTACTAGGAGATCTCCAGTCTCATCGGAAACCTGAAAGCTATTATGCAGTGGATTTTTGACAATCTCACCAGAGCTCACTGATAAAATCTATAGCCAAATCTTTCCCTGCATTGCTCTTCTCATTACACTGCTTTTTAAACAACAGGCTCACTATTGCTAAATAGAAAAGCTTTCCTGCTTTTCCTCCACACAAGAGCAAGTTTATCCTTTGCTGTTTTACACATAAAACAAAACCAAACACCAACAAATAAAGAAATTATCATTTAGCTATTGCTGTCACTTCTGAGGGACCTTACAGAGCAGGAACTTTCCATTCAGTCTCTGCAACCGAGAAAGAAAAATTCTTTGTTCTTGTGTTCACCCTTAAGATGCATCACATTGAAATGGACTTCACAAGCTCAGCACCATCAGCAGACACAGAAGGAATGCAATGTCGCAGTTATTTTTGTGTCTGTTTGTGTATAGCTGTTATGGAAATACGCCTTTCAAGTCTTCAAGATTTGTATTCTCCAATACAGAATAGCATGAATTTAATAGCATTGGCCGTTTCCTGAGATGCCCTGACTCGAGAAACAAAGCAGTAACCTGCCTTTTAGACTTTTATACACAAAATGTAGGAAATGGGAAACTGAAAAACTCTCTAAGTAGCCTCATTCTGTGAGCTTTATAGGTTTCTTAAGTATGTAGTAAACTGTGTTAGCATGGCTGATAAAAACATTTAAAAGAAGAGTATTTCATTTTTTTCAAACAAAAAAAATTTAAAACCCAAACAACTGAAAAATAACCCTCAGAGAATATGCTGGCACTTACATTTCTCAAAACTAAGCTCCAAGCAAGGGATTTTTCGCTACTTTGAAGGAAACTTCTATAACAATCTTTCTAAATTTTGCAAAAAAAAAAAAAATATATATATATACACTAGAATTGCATCGCATTGTGTTTTATCTGGCATAGCTCTTCAATCTCTTCAATAATTTCTGGTGCCACAAAATGTCCTCATGTAACATAGCAACAGTTTCAGCAACTGTGCAGATTTAGAATCATCTAAAACATCATAGTTTTGTTTAAATCGTATAGAACCCTCCCCTATTCTATACATTGCGTAATGTGTAGGTATAATATTTACAAATAGCTGTCTCCCCTCCCAGAGCAAAAGAGAATAATAAAACTCTGTGAATGGATACTGCATTTGATGCTTGAAATCCCTACGAGGCACCTGAGACATCTTGGAAAGGAAAAAACTCCTGACTTAAGGGAAAGATGCCTTGTTTCTTTCTGAATACTTAATAGCAACACATCGAAGACCACAATAACCGGATAGCAATTAATAAAATGCTAACACAAAGAAAGATCTATTGCTTGTGGAATGTGCTTTCTCATGCAATGCACTGAGCTTCAAAAGAGCTTTTAAATAAGATACTCAGTGTACAACGTTGTGTTACCACCAGGGTATGGACAAACCGATGGAGTTCAGAGAACATTGTGAAAAGTGCCAGAGCCTGGGACATCATGATTCATGGGCAATAGCTTACATATCAAGTGTCGTTTAATCAGATTAAATAAACACTATAATAAGGCTTTAAGTATCATTGTAACGTTACATATTTAAATAAGGAAATATGTAGAATCAACTTGCTAAGGTTTTTTGGTTTGAGTTTGGTTTTGTTTGGGGTTTTTTTGTTTGGTTGGCTGGTTTATTTTGTTTTGTTTCATTTTCCTAAAGTTATAATACAGTGTAGTATATTTTCCAGAAAGGAACGCTGGAAGTTAATATAAGATTTTTTAAAAGACTAGATTGAATAAAATCCTAGGAACTCACAAGTTCCCTAGTAAACCTAGAAAATACAGTTCTTCCACCAGTCAAAATGAAATGGCCTACAATGATCTGGTAGATCTCTGGCAGTGTTTAGGTTTATTCTTATTATATTGTGATTTATTAAGCACGATATCATGACCCTGTGGAGCAGTGACAACTGGTGGCCAGTGAGGGATGTTAAGTGCTGTAGTTACATTTATATGTATATAAACATTTGAGGGGGGGACGTATAAAATATGTGTGGGTGAATATAGCTTAAACATGGAAACTCTAATCTGAAAGGAGACTTCTTGCTCACCATCTTTCTCATCATCTTTCTGTTAATGTGCACGTAGGCTCCAAAATTATGACCACAGGGAGTTTTCCTTCATAGCAGATACTCCACAATCAGAGCCGGGGAAAGGAGCAGCTACATAGTGGGACGAGCCCCTCAGTAGGATGATGCATTAAATGTCTTCTGATGACACCAAGATAAAATCAAGACTTCTAGAACATGAAATTAAGACCATGTTGGCCTGAAAACATTGAAGAATGTTCTTGAAACACAAAAATCCCTCTTGCAATTGAGTTTACTGACCTGAAATTTAGAACAAGCATCCTTGCATTCAATAGGCGAATAGCCACACATGTCTAGGTGTGACAGAGGTGCCACCAGGTTCTGCTCCCACTCCAGAGACAGCACAACACCCGCCCAACGGGGAGGAAAAGCAGAGGGAACCGGTGCACTGCAAAAACCAGACTTCGATAATAACTGTGGAACACTACACTGATGTTTTCACACAGCATCTCTCTCTGGAGCTGAGCTGCAGCTGAGATGGAAGGCAGAGGTCTCACTCTTCAGTAGCCATTGAGATGTTCAGGACATGAGCTGCTGGTTACCAGGTGAGCCCTGACCTCATTCTTAATATGCAGTTTCTGGAAATATCTCCATTTCCCTCTGGACAGTACATCCTAGCAAATAATGGTGAGCACGAAGATGGATACGAACATTACGAGAGTTACACACTGAACATTCCCTGGTGGTGCCTGACTTCATCTTTAGCAAACAGCACACTGTAAGAGTAGGAGAAAATGTAATCTAAATAATCTCATTCAAAACCAAATATACAATATTAGGAGAAATCTTGTCCACTAGGTCTTGGAATTAATCTCATTATAACCAGGATTTCATGCAAGGAGTTGCTAGTGACATTAACACTGATAGTAACACTTGCCACAGCTGGAGGTCATGAGAACTTAAGGGCATTTTCCAGCCCTCTTCCCTGAGCACCACTTTCGCAAGGAATAATTATGCAGAGTGAAAGCTGATGGATTGTTCTGATATCAGTGAAGCCTTCATGTCTTTTCACCAGATGTAAAGTGTAATCAGAATTTTACAGAAGTACTTCTGAATGTCATTTTTACAGTTTTCTTGGCAGCTTTTTAGAATCCATTTCCTGTCATACGCAGAGGTACAAAGAGGCAGAATTGTAAAAAAGCTGCATTTCTTTTCCTCCTTCTTGCGCAGGGGAAAGCCAATGACAAGAAATAAAGGATCGAATTGATATCAGATGTGTAACACTCTGGGTACTTGAACTGCCCTGTAAGCAGACTGTCATTTTTTCCATAGTCTGATAGTGCCAGGTTGCCTATTATCTCAACTTTTGTTTTGTAATTAAAACCTCTTTAGTCAGAAGTATCGCAGCATTGCTTTGCTTACTGCCTGAAAATTTCAGATCACCAGCATCCCTTGCCAAACGCCTCGTGCACGCTGCGCCTTGCACCTGGAACGTGGGGTTTACAGCACGTTCCGATACTGCAGAGAGGAAATATTTGGATTGCGATTTGGGACTCAGAATGGTAAAGCAGAGCCGATACCGGAGCGTGGTGCCGTGCCAATGGCAACAGCAGATCGGAGCAGGGGAAGAGCTCAACAGAAGATTGCACAATTATTTTTATAGACAATCTACCTTCCCAGCCAAACGGTGGAGAAGCCTGTGGCCAGTCACCAACTTGATATCATTACTGGACCTTTAACTAAAGTCTATCACTTCTGATTGCCAATATTGCACAGTTAATTTAGTGCTGGTAGATCAACTGTATGGACTGTCGTCATGGTCACTTGAGAGTCCACAGTGCCAGGTCATAAAAAGACTGGCAGCATGCAGCAATACTGAGAATCTTACATCTGTAAAGCTGTCAAACTGTAGATGATGTACATATTGTCTCACAAAACAAAGAGAAAAGGTTATCAACAGGAAAGGGCTGTGACTGCCTCACTGCTCCAGACTGAAGGAAAGATCCATATTGGCAAGATTTTTATCAATTTAAGGCCGTTTTCTGGAATCAGCAAGGATAATTTTGCTTCTCAGACTTCCTTCTGACTGCTATTCTGGGAGACTCAGCTTAGTCTTTGCTTCTCTTCTCTGTTTTGCTTCTTGGTGAGCATTTGTACATTGTGAAATAGGCTCTTTCCCTTTAAACTGCACACACGTGACAACTAGGGGCTGTTTGAGGAGACCTGAATGCATAGTGAGTGAACAAAACTTGAAAGCTCTTATCATTCTTAGTGTTGTACAATAAGGTATATTGTAGACCACATTTCTGAAAGATCAAGGGAGAAAATGTTGCCCAGAGAATAAAAAGTCCAGGCAGCTGATGTGAGACATCATGACTAGGTAGAGAAGGTACCTCTGGAAAACATTTTGGTTAAATCAGGCCAGGAAAGTTTTATTTGTTTTTTACTTGGATGATATGACTTCAGTAGCAAAGATGTACTTGAAACTATGTTCGGTTTCAATCTTGTTAGGGGTTAAATCAAAGAGATGTTGACTGACTTGCAGGAGCTGTTCTCCTATGACATCTTTTACACAAGAACAAAAAAACACTGTCATATCATGTATCGCTTGAGTAAACCCAGGAACAATGCAACTCAAAACCTGAACTACTGCACAGTATCTCAACATATTATACTTGTTGGGTAGGAAAAGTCCAAACAGTTGGGCTTTGGTGGAGTCAATTAGCCCATTAAGGGCTTGCAAAGTTAGACACTAAATGATGCTCTGCAGTTTTTGTTCAATCATCTGCATGATGTGGTTGGGCTGGGATATTATGCTTGAACTTGGAAACTAATGCAGTCTGAAACAGCTGTCTGCCTGTGCATCCCATACATAATGCAAGCTCCATGAGCTCTTTTCCATCACTACTCACTTCTCTCTGAGTCGGCTGAATTGCCCTTCCTGTTCCTTCTCTCATTGCCCTGTTTTAAAACAGATTTGCCATTCCCTGAACCTTCTTATTTACCTTGCTCGGCTTTTCTCTCAGAGGCTTGGCAGCTTCCCACAGATAAGTTTGCTATTGAAGATGCAGTATTTCAGTGCCAATGTAGTCAGAAAGGAATTTAACTAATTATTATCCAAATATTAGTATCCATGCCAACAGTGATAACGTTGCTTTCATGACAAATTAGAATGCGTTTTCTAAATCTGCTTTCAGATTTTCTTCAGAGTGGTGAGGTATCTTCCAATACACTGTGCCTTTGTACCAGACTGCTGCACTGGTGGCATGTGGCTGATGGGTAAACAGAGAATGTATGAACAAGAAAGGTTAATAATTGAGCATAAATTACCTCAAGTTATATTTAACCTGGGAGATGCTGTAATCCCTGAGGCAAAGGACATATGATATAAGGGTCTTGTACCAGCCGACAATCGAGACATGAAATGCTGTTACCAGCATATAAGGAGGTTTATTTCTATTCCTGTAATTTCAAGTAGGTCTTAAGAAGAATGTAAGTATCTCTTGTGTTTGCTATCTGCACAGCTGTGAATTTCATCGAGCTCTGATGTAGTTCTTATGCATTTAAAGAAAGAGCTTCTAAAACAAAGTAAGAGCTAGGCTCTATCCAGAAACACAGCAAAACCAGCTTCTCTAGGAATCACGTGTCTCTGATTCTGCTTCTTGCGGCTTTGTGTGACACAGAGCACCATAACCTTCTCCCACACACCCAAAAGGAAGGATGGTTTGTTTTAAAGGAACCTTTTAACTTTTCTTTGCCATCCCCACGCCGCCTAAATATCATAGTCAAGTCATCCAACCTTGAAGCCGTGTTCAGCTTTGATTTTTCCAGATCCACACACCAGTATGAAAATAAATACTGTCTCAAATTAGATAAGTTTATATATGAATTCAGTAAGATTTAAGTCTGTGTCAAACACAAGTACTTGCTTTCAGGTTTACCTGAGTTCACTCGAAACTCTTGTCAGATGTCTTTAATTATTTTATTTTCTCTCCATGCTATTTCTACAGTAACATTTGTATACCCTGTGAGAACTGGTAATATCATTCTCCTCGCGGCATATTTACACTCCAACAAGCTCCTGTGTCCGCAAATGCACCCAGAGACAGAGTGCATCAGTTGCCACCATTCCACTGCCAAGAGCCAAAACAGAAGAGAAAGGGCAAAACTGTTAGTACATTTTTTTCCAACAAGCTGAAGAAAAAGAGTCAGTCGTGAGAGCAAAATTATTACCGCGCTATGAGAGCTAAGGAGATTGCAGCTGCAGAATGCAAAAGAATTTCATTGACCGGTTGTTGGTTTGAAAAGATAAAAAGCTTTCTCTAGAAGTGCTTTAAAAATGCATATACACACACACACGCAAGGTTAATAGAAAGCTAAAAAATTTCAGCTGCAAAAAGTTATACCAGCGGGGCTATTATCTCCCCACGTGACCACAGATGCACTGTAGCTGTCTCATTGCTTGTCGAGGAGTTTCTGAATGTCTGGAAAAAGAATAGAAATCCCTGTTAATTAAAGCTGAGAATGGGAGAAATGAATCAGTAAGAAATAAAGGGATAGAGGTAATCAATGAGAAAGGAGGGTCCTGCTGGTAGGATGCAATTAGACTTCAAGGAAAAGGACCCAGTGCAATTGATCATACGACAGCTCCCTGGCTATCGGGAAATATTTTGCTCCACTCACTGTGAGGACACAAAAGTGGTAATTGTGTCAATCTTGCAGCCAAAGTTTTAAAAAAATCGAAAGTTGACACAGATAATTGTATTGAATGAAATACAAAAACAAAATCAGAACACTGACAAGTATTGAGAATCGCAGTATCTTTCCATTAGATATTGAGAAAGAGAGAAAAATGGAGTAACAAACCTATCGCACTGATGACAATTTGGTCTCAATAACGCAGAAATAAAAGCTGAATTTCTAGGATGATCTCACAAAAAGCCCAGCAGCAGGGTGGACAAAAGCTTCTCCTTAGCAAGCTTGGTAGTAGCAGGAAGTGGTTTTGAATAAAGGAATGACTAAATATGTAAAATAAAGAAAATCTGATAAGGAGTAGAAAAGCAGCTGAGATTTCCTTTTCTGTAGGAACCACAAGACTGTAGGTGACGTGGGCGTCCCCCTTTGTGGCTGCGACCCTTTGAAACGGGTGTACCACGGAGTGAGGCATGGACCACTGAGAAACTCTGCGTGAAATATTTTTGACCCAGATCTCATCCTATTGGTCAAGTTCACATTTTAATATTTAATTCTATTCTGGCTCTGGCAGGAGTCAGGACACCACTGTGGTAATGCATGTCAAATTCCTATTATATGGGATGGTCTCAGGAGCTCATAACTACTTGTCAGCTGTTTATTAAAACCTAAACCAAGTGTATATTTTTAATAGAAAATTGGATTCATCTTGTTTTCATCTTCCAACAGCCCAGTATGCTTTCTGGATTATTCTTCACATAGGCTCTGGATTTTTTTTTTAATATTTTTTTTTTTCAAATCCTTCAACACCATCTGACAAATGACCCCAAAAGACAAACCACCGGGGCACAGACTGGACTGGGGCAGGATATTAGAGGACATAAATAGAAAGAAGAAGCCGTAAATTCCTAATATGCTGACTACCTTCCTTACCTTCACCACTGGGGCTCTCAGGATATATTGCTGCCATTGAGGAAGTCACTTCTGAAACAGAAATGGAGAAATGGCAAGTGCTGTGTTCTTCCTGCAAGATGTTTTCTCACAGGTGTTTATTTGTTTTCCTTTCTAGCTGGGAAGTCACAGCAGTTCATCCTGCTTTTCTTCTTCTTGAAATTAATGTTGTGAGCAAATGAAAAAAGTCACACCTAAAATAATTCCCCATCTGTAAAAATGGGATTAATAATGGCTTCTTCACAGGGGTGTTGTACATCCCAGGTAAGGATTTGGCACTTTCTGAGCCATCTTCTCTCTGTGTGGTTTGCTCAGCCCTTGGCTCCCTCCCCAAGCATCTGTCCATGAGATGAACCTCAGCAACATCGTACATGCCTTGATTTTCTTTAAAATTAGTGGCCTGAAGCTCACAGCTTACCCTCAAAATCTCTAGCCTAACCCATACATCTTGAGCTTTCCTCTGATGCAGACTGCAGAAGAATGCAGTAAAATAAAATACAGGTTGGATGATCATTGAAGAGACTTTTTCTAATAATGTGCTCTAAGCAATGTACAGCCTTTGGGTGCTGCTAGATATAATATCCCAGGACTGGCCAAGCAGGAGGAGATGCAACTTGCACTCCTGGAGCTGAAGGACCACACGCAGGCGATGCCCTGCAACCCGTGCCAGCTGCAGGACTGCACTCAGAGCAACTTTATGGAAAGCATTTGAAACTATTTTTTTCTTTCGCTTCTACTTCCTCTAAGATTCAAGCTGATGTGAATTTGGATACGATGGGTTTTTTTTTCCAAGTTGGGTTCTTCCTTTCCTGCATGTAATGTGACATCTGTTGACAGCTGGGTGACAATTCTTTGACAGGAAGGGATTTTTTGGGTGAAGCTGGTGGGAATGAAATTTTGCAATGAAGAAACATTTAACAAATTTGCTTTGGTCTCTCTGAGGAGCTTGTGCTGAACAAATTTTATAAAAAAACAGTTAGATTTGTGTTGTACTTTGCAATGTAAAAAAAATATCATAACATCTTAGTGAGCACTACTGTTGTGCAATAGAAGTGCATATGGCCAACAGATATTTAATGAAAAGAGGTTTTAAGGTTTAAAGACCTTTCTTAAAGCACTCACCTGCTTTCCTAATAAAATTTTAATGTTAAAATATTCTCTGCCATCAAGGGCTAGAGTGAGCTGCAGTTCAGGCTGAAGACAATTGTTTTTCTTTAAAAATTAGAGGGGATTATTTCTCCCAAGTTCACAAGCACATTGCAGCCGTCCCAGGGCCCCCACAGCACAGGACAGGAAAGCTGCCTTCCCTGTCTGCCCTTCTGTCTGTGTAAGAAGGTAGAGACATGGATTTCTTATTTTATAAACATCCTTCACTGGTGTGAATCACAACTCAATACACAGAGATGCTTTGGTGTAAAACCAGTCTAAGAAAGGGAAGAATTAGACCCCTGTCTCTGAGGAGATCCTGGTAACATGGTTGTGCCCTTGGCACAGTTTTCTTTTGAGGTCACCTTTCTACAAAATATTCTTTCAACAACTTTATGCTGTTTTCCAAGTATTTGGAATATATTTGCAGCAGCTCAGGGGAGTCAGGAGTCTGAAATAGCAAGTGAAATACCCGTACCATCTTCGAACCTCACACTTTAAATACTCTTTTTGTGCCCAAGTGCAAAGGTACGTGCACTTTAAACAGGATATAGTTATCACTAAACTTATGCAGTTTTTAAAATGAAACATTAGACCCAGTTTTGGAATATACAGTCTAAAAGTGAGCAATATGTGTGTAAGGACACTTCACACCAGCCCGCCATCCCCTTCCAGAGGGTCCCGGCTGCTGCCCCCCACAGCATTTCCTAATTGCTGCTACCGGCACCTCTTTGCTGCGGGTTCCTCCTCCTAACAAATGCAAGCGCCTCGGTGAATGTCAGACCAACCCTGTCGGGATGAAAATCCTCAGCAAAAAGATGATGATTACAGACTCATTAGGCAAACCTATAGCGAAAGTGCTGTGACCAGATGTTCAGTACTTACAGTGCCATAAATTTCCCTAAATGGCAAAGCAGTGTTTTAAGCAGGCTCACACTTATTCTGGGTCAGGGGCACTAGAGAAGGATTCTCTCCTGCTTTAACTCATGTGGCAGAAACTGAGGTTGTACATTTTGGGATTGCTTCATTTTTACTTCTAAGAGATGGTCTCAAGCCAAAAGCCTGGATCTGAACTCAAGCTCTGAATCCAGGCTGGTGCTATCAAAGCATCCCTGTGACAGGCAAGGGCAGTGGAACATGGGAAACGTTTCTTTTGGATTTGCTTTTCAAACTTCCAGCTGAAAGATCTGGATCCTTGATTTTCAGTCCACTAAACATGAAAGTATTGGTACTCAGAGCAACAATTTTGGTGGTCACCTCTTTTATGCTTGGGGAGCATAGATTGTTTTATGAAGAAAAAGAAGGCTAGTATATTCCCAGCAGCAGTTAATATTAAACATGCTGTGTATATAATTGATAGTGATGACGACTGAGTAAATTTGGGTTCTATTTTTCCTGGAGGGCTCTGTGTGTTTTGTCCAAAATTTATTAGTTGCCTCGCCTTATCGCGCCGTATTGAACTCACTGGCACTGAACCCGCTGCACCTGTGTCTTCGTGGGAATGAGTAACGCAACCTCCCGAAGTGTCATATGAAGGAAATTGCAATCCGGACAGAGAAACAGAGATATTGATGTCTGTCTTGTAGTAAGCTAAAATGATACTCACTGCACCTTCCACTGGGTCCTCCAGTACTGGAGTGTGTTGGACATCACTCAGATATTTTGTTGAAGGAACATCCAAATGGAAATCTTGGCTTCCTGCAAGAAATAAAAAAATAATAATTAGTGTTTTGGTACAAGTCTGCTTTGATTAACAGTAGAAATAGTGCAAGTATTTTTCCTAACGGTGTAACAATGTTACATGTGGCCCTATTTTTTCCTGTGTACTGCAGTTTTTTCTGAGCTGTCTCAGGAGTTACTGTGTGGCTCTGGTCACTAGAGAGGTAGGCAAAACAACCAGCTGAGCAATAATAGAGAAATTTGTGCAATTTCAACCACTCTTGCATTTGCTTTTTTGAGTGACAAGTGGCAGGAAGCCAACTTTTAAGCTACTGTTTGGAAAGAAGGGACGAGGTCATTGTACTCCTGCTCAAAGCATGCCCACGAGTAACCGAATGGAACAATTTATCACTGTTGAAAGGTTGAGAGGGGACATGATCTCCTTTCTGAATACGGCATGGAGCTCAACACTGGGAAGGAAGAAGAATTCCTTAATTTAAAGACAATATTGGCACAGGAGTGAAACAAAAAGGATAAAATGTTCATAAAGGAATGGAACTGGAAATTGGAAGGTTTTTAACCATTACAGGAGCAAAGTTCCAGAAACATCTTGAGATTTAGGTCCACATATCAGTAGAATCTCATTCCTAGAGATGGCCCTACAGTATTTATCCGAATTCTTTCATTCGTCTCTTGAAAAAGAAAATTAAAAACGACTCAAAGAAATGCTCTATTGACATGGTGTCGTTCCCATGAGCCTGACACATTCTGCAGAGAAACAACTATAGCTCTACAGTGATCCACCTGGATTTTACTCTTAGATATGCACATTTGCGCTCTTTTTTTTTTTCTGTACTATATTCCTGTATGCAATATCTTTCAAAGATTACATAAATTACTAGTCAAAATGCAACATTACAATTCTATTTATACTCCCAGGCTCTTCACTGAAAGTCAGTACTACAATGTAGTTTCTAAAATGAAAGAGTTTGGTTTTTTGTAAAATACGTTAATATAGAAAGGCTTTTGAAGGAGAAGGAACTTGAAAGACTCTGTAATGCTCTGTTATTATCTAGTCCATAAAAAGGGCACCACCATAGCTTACCTTCCTGACAGTGCATACAACTACCTATTTTTTTTTTAAACTTCAGGACATTTGGGGGGGAAGAATTAAACTATCAGTCATTACACAAAATGGTTCTGGGGAAAGATGAAGCTTCATCTGAAAAGTTCCTTGCAGTACAGTGATTTGTGTACATATGTGAAACAAAACGCACTTCTATGATATCATCATATAGAACTGCTTTCCCTTAAATAAATACTCAGCAAATGGGCATTTTTGTACCTTTGCTGTGTGGTTTGTGGGGTTTTTTGCTGAACAATTATCTTTGTCACTCTTCTTCATAGCCTGTGAATTATTACTTGACTGAAGGACCTGGGAGGTTGCGTAGGCATTTCAGCTGGGGACGTCAAAAAGGAGTTCAGTGTCTTACTGCCGCGTTGCTGTCACTACAGAGCTTTCTGGGTCTGCTTCAGTGAGCACAAAAGCCTAGAGCAGGATTTGGCCTCCCCAGTGGGTGCTGCTGGATTTATTAGACCCGTATCCCTCCAGTTTCTGGGCACCTCTGGGGGCTGGAGGAATACGAGGGAGAGGGACCACAGAGAAGGGAGCAGTCTCAGCCCTCTCATATTTTGCCACTATATTCCCTTCAAAAAACATAATATCTCTTACATACTTTAGTCACTGCGGATTTCTTCTTTAATGAACGATCTTTAAAAAAAAAAAGAGACTCTAACACATACACATATATATATATATATACACTGATACCAATCAGGCAAAATATTGCATATGCTCCAAGCCATGGAAACTTCTCAGTCTCCAAAGACAGTTCCAGAAGCTGTAATCATTATTAAAGAAAAAATACAGAAAACAACAAGAATCTCAAACTGTCAAACCTTCAGAAGAAAGTTTATGAGGATTTCTGGAGGTGTCTGAAAGGCAATGGGGAGCACTGATTGAGAAAACCCAGAGCTCACGATGCTCCAACGAGGAGGTTGCTCTGCACCACGCTCATGGCAGCAAATGGCACCCAAAACCTTTTCCGCTGAATTTCAACTACTCCTTTGTTGTGAAATAAAGACCATCGATATATGTTTAGAAATCTTTAGGGCTGCCTTTTCTCAGAAGGATATGGCACAATGCAGCCCTGGATGGATGCTCTCTGGTCTGTATTTAGTCTACAAGGCTGAAAGAAGTCAGCGTTTTGCACTGCAGGCGGTGCCCGAACTTCTTCATCTTGGGGCTCAGTCCTGGGCAGGAGAAGCATAAAACAAACTGAGGGGGAAAAAAAGAATTAAAAAAAAATCACCCCTTTTCAATCCTTTTACCATGCCTTTATTTTAAGAAAACTGCACGCTGCCAGAAATCAAAGCATGAGAAACATCTGTTTCCTCATTTTTTGTAACAGTTATTCTCTGATGCACATCCCACACTTATTTTTTCATATTTTGCACCTTTTTAATTAAAAATATTTCTTCTATCATTTTTTAGGGTGTTAGGTTTTTTGCCATTGTAACATTATTGAAATTTAGAGGAGGAAAAGCAGTAACCATGAGATCTTGAGGCAACTGGGGGAACTGAACCATAGAAAGAGCCTGTAACAAGGTATTACAACAGGAGTAAGCATCAGACAGGTGTATTATCCCTGAGAAGTCAGTGAAAGCAGAGAAATGACAGGACAAATTAGGTTCTATAAATTAAAATGTAAAGAAACTCTGACTAAGCATCTTGGATGTCTCATGAAATGAGAGGTCACTAAGAGATTGCTCTTGCTTGTGTCAACAGAATCCCTTCAAAAACAAGCGCCCGTCTTGTGCCGCTACGATGATAGATCTATTCCTCCATTACTGACTTCCACATTTTTGCATTGCATCTCTGTCAAACATTGAACACAGCATCTTTACTCATTACCTTATAAATCTACTGTAGCAACCTAGAAGTCATAAAATTGCCAATGTGTATTTATGGAGGGGGTGTATTTTATCAGGGCTTTTTCTTCCATGTCTTTTAGTGGTCGTAGACTGATACCTATTGAAATTCAGAAACATTTCGTATAAATAGATGTTTATTTTGTTGTTATTTAAATATATGAGGCTGTGCTATATATGTGTGGCTCCTGATACTTACATGTAAATTTATTTTAAAAAGATGACTAAGGCAATTTAAATTGCATGTAAAGAAAACATTTCTTTACCGAGACTTGCATGTCAAATTTCAGCCAGAGAGAATTTTAATACAGAACCTTAGACTTACAAAGCCCTCAGAAACAATATTTATAATGGAAATTTTGACAGCACCTTCAGTACAGCGGTGAAAATAACACCACCATAATGAAAAAGAAATGATGATAAACAGAATATATTATAAAGTAGGGTCTAACAAATTCATAGCCTTTACTTTTGTCAGCAAGCTGGCGACAGGCAGTGAAAAACAAAACAAGCTCTAGCTTTTAAATAAGAACAGCCTGAACAACAAAAGGGCTCCTCTAAAAAAGATTAAGAAAATATAATACCATCCTTACTGCATAGAGTACTATTTTCATTAGAAACCATAATTCACAAATTAACAGTAAGAGCACTTAGAACTGACGAGGTGAAAAATGTGACTATCTGTCATTTTGGTAGCATATTTTCTTCAAAAAGACATTCTTATTACATTTCCCAGGCAGGTTTGTTAATGCCTTTTGTTTAAATATTCATACGTGGGCTTTTGAGTCTGAGTCCTGTGAAGAGAGACAGCGCCTGGGAGCTCCTGCCGAAGCTGCCCAGAGATGGGATCCACGGCACAAGGGGGTGACAGGGTGACAGCCACGGGGGGACATTCTGCCCCACCTCAGAGCATCCGTACATATCTACATACAAGCATACAAACAGGTTACTCAGGAGGTCAGCCCATAATAGAATTTGCAAAACGAACACTGCGAACAATCCTCTTCCCGTGTTTTCCAACCACGTTTCTGCATCGCAGCTTCCAAAGACAGCAGCAGAGGGTGGGTTCCAGCACTGGTGTAACGTCCTGGGGCTGGGGAAGATCTTCCCTTGCCTAATGTGACATCAAAGTGACATCTCCATATGGCTGCAAGATGGAAACACTCCCATGGAAACAAACACGACTTCTCATCCGTTTTTTTTTTTTGGCATGAAGACAATTATTAGCCTACACAATGAGCCTGCCTGTGCAATAATATGTTAAACATGGTATCAGCCATTCTTCTAGTGGTGGAAAAAATAAATATTTAGTAAAAATGTACATCTGCAAAAGAAACTAGATTTTGTTAAAATGTTAAAAAGATACACCCAGACACTACTTCAATTTCCATATTTAGTCTAATGTAATGCAGTATTTAAAAAATAAAATGTTAGACAAGTATTTCAGAACAATGATGTCCTACCTCTCTACTTGGCATGTTCTACGTACATCAGATACTCCTGATTTTGCAGCGTATTTCACTTTCCATTCAAGACAATTATGAAGATTAAACCACTAGAAAGACATATTGTTTCAGCTCTATCACATCATCTCACTGCAAAGCATTAATATTTGTTGGCTAACGTGAGCTGAGTTCTTTAAAGCAAAGAAATCAGTAACAGTCTCCACAATTTTCTTTGCAAGGAATGTGGTTCCTTACATGGGCACGCTCAGATACACAAGGATGTCTATTCATGCGTATCTACTACTGCCCTCGGTTCAATACACCATTCGAGAGGCCAAGGTGTCACTTATTCGCTCTGCACAGAAGATCTCCTGCTTTTTAAAGGTTACCATGAACTGTCCCTACCTCCTCGCTAGTTTAGCCTTGTGTCTGTGCATCACTCCTTTCAGAATCCAACCCAGCAGATTTTCCTTCCGTACCCAGCACAATCACATAGGGGAGCTACTTACCATGTCGCCTCACCTCCTAATGGGCACGTGAGGATGACAATTACATGATAAAAACTATAATAATGAAATTACTTTATCTTGTGCGTTACATGGCTTCTCACAGTGAAAAGATTAAACTAGATGACAGGTTGTTTTCTTCTGTATCTGTCAAAGCTGGGCCTTAAGTCTTGACTGAGGTCTTGGAACACTTTACATCCATAAAAAAAGTGATAAATACTAATGGTTAATTAAATCTTGGTTTCTGCTAAGAAAGAATCGTATTTTGTGTTCTGTACTTGGAAAATCCTTTGCACAGCTGTCCTGTGCAAGCTAGTTTATTAGAAAAGGGGATGCATAAGGTAAAGTGAGAAATTTTATCACCCATGATTTTTACTTTGAAGAATAAAACATAACATTCACTTACCACTTGAAGTCAGACTATCTTGAAGTCAGACTATCTTGTATCTCAATTTCTATAGAGTCTCTCACAAGCATGTTGGAAATATACATGGTAACCAGATAAGATGTCTTTACATCTCTCTGTTAATTTGCTTCTGAGAACGTCACTCAAAACTCTGTCCTTTGGATTGTCTGCATTTCATGCATGCTCCATACTATGTGGAATATCTGTGGTCTATGGACTTGACCCCCAGTCTATAAGTCACTGCAACCTTGGTGAGGCACTCCTAGCTCTTCAAAGTGCTGCATCATCTGTCCTATTCATGGATTTAAATACAATCCTGCGTTGCTATTTTTGGCCAAGATGTGACAGCGCAGAGGATGAGGCAGTGGGGCAGTGATGCTGGGCCAATGTCACCTCCTGACTCCAGCCCCTCGACTGCTCGCACAGGGCAAGCAACCTCAGCAGCGATCTCCCAACAAAAAATGTGATAAGCAGCAAAAACTGGGCCTATAAATTCCGCTTTACATGCTCACCCTGTCAACAGCTGACAAATGCATCGTCCATTCGTTAGGATGTACCTGGAAAAAAACCACGCTTTTCGCATTTTGGTTGCCGACAATTTATTTTGGCATTAACCACATTAGCCACATATTATGCTCCATCACTAATTTTCTATTAACACGTAACACTTTCTGGCCTCGTATGACCTACCCTGGACACACGCTTTGTTTTAATAAAAAGCTTTCTTCTCTGTGAGCACTGTGCATGACACCATCATGCTGTCATTTCATCAGTTTCTAGCCCTTCTCCAGATAAAATCTTGCATGTATTTTCCACTCAGCACATCTAGAATGCAAAATTATAAATATCAAAACAATTGGAAATTAACCCAGACTTTCTTCACCATGAATTTCAGCTTCTGCAGTTCTCTCCTCTTTAGGATTATCAATACGCATCTGCCTCAAGCAGAACAGTGTTCTTAATACTCTTGTCTTGCTCATATTACTCCTCCTGCTCCCTCTGTCATGTCAAACACAGACTTCTTGTTTCCTCCTCCAAAGTCGTGTTGTATCCCCACCTCCGACCAGATCATACTGCTAAACTCCATTTTTAAAATGTTCATTTTTCAAGTTGGCACTTTCATGCCTTCTCCCATATTATCACTCCCTCTCTGCAGGAGCTTCCCATAAACATAAGAAAAAATAACTACTCCTCCTCCAGAATGCCCCTCAAAACTCTCTTTTCTTGAAATGACTTTGGTTTTCATTCGCTATGGGTACACTGAGATGTACTACATACCATGTTAATCAATATTACCTCATTGCTTTCTCATGTTCGCCCATTCTTTTTTATTTATTTCTGTATTCTTGCCTGTCTTACTTTGAGATTAGAAAATCATCTTTTAGTCCTGCATGCTCACCTTATTTAGACAGCTGCCCACTCCTATGATGAGGTTTCATAGGCAATATAGTGACAGTAAAAATAAAGAGTTATAGGCATATAAATATGTCTGTGAATCGGAAGCATTCTCCTAAAGGGAGCAGAGTGGAAATTTACTGGTGAACATTAAATCTCAACCGTTCCTTGATTTTAAAAAGATGATGCACCCAGACTTGGATGGAAACACACTGGTGAGCAGCATGGGGTTTCTCATTAAGTACAGAGATACACTTTGAGTTATAGCCATGCCTTGGCTCATTTTTTATAGGAGAAAAGTATAGATCCTTGATAAGATTTACCTCTAGGTAAATATACCTGCCAGTCTCCATGACACCAGCATTTCACAGTCTGCCCCCAACAAGGGGTTGTGCTTCAATGCTTATTTCTGGGAGTAGACAAGGAAACAAATTCTGACAATGATTTTTCTCCCTCTTCTTCAGGACACATGTATCCTGCTTCACTACTACATAACGCGTAGCATATGTACTTGAATATGCAGGAACAAGGGACACAAGACTCCCCACCTTTTACCAGTCACCGTCTGCAAACTCGATGATGAAAAATTGTAGTTGTTTTCCCATCTCACACCGTTCTTCATAATAACTAGCATCAGAGAAGTATGACAGGAGACACACGATGCATCACTGCAATACTTTTTAGAGACAAAACTTTACAATATATTATTGACTAAAATACTCCTGTTGAAATGGTGATGATATCACCTCTTCTTTTAAGGACAAAAAAGCGGTAAGCTCCAATATTTTTTAATACCTCTTTACATGTACAGATGATGGGATGCCAAGGAAAATCATGCAAACAAAACCTTCATCAGCCTGTCCTGGAGGCCAGCCAGAGACTAGATAATTTGGACAAGATCATGATGGGGCAGATGAATGAGTGGGAATGAGGTGCCGCTTCCAGGCTTTGTAAAACTGCTGTAGACAGTCTGTCCCTTTTTAAAATGTGCGTCAATTTTTTTTTTTTCAGAGTAAAAACAAAGCCCAATACTTTTGCCTAGTTCATTTGAAAATAAAAGACCTGAGAAGTAGAGGGAGAGAAACCACGTTTTGCTGTAACCATGTTATTCGATTCAGTCATAATCTTATGGCACAAAATGTACAACACTTAAGAATCTGCTTTTTAAGAGCTGCCAGCATTTTTAACCTCTTCTTGAAATACATGAAAGACCTCTTAAATGTATTGCCTTAGCACATTGCAAATCTATTCATTTAGCAGTTGTATCGGATATATTTCTTTGTCAGCTACCCATTTAAGAAGGGATCATCTTAAAAGGCACTGACATAAATTGTTGTGAGGAAGATCAATTAGTTTAAAAGGTTTTTCCTTTTAACAGATCAGATAGCTATTATATCTCACCATTTGGTATATGGAATTTTCATTGAACAATTTCAGTATTTAATCACTTCTTTAAACACATATTCATTTTAAATGATTCCACCCAAATTCCATGATCATGAGTTACTTAAATGAGATTTCCACTTGTGTGTTGTATTGAATGGATGTGACCAAACAGCCAGGAAATTCTTCCGAAGAAACCAGTTTAATTAACAAGGAGAGGTTTTTGGTGCATTATTCAGCTGAGGCAAGTAAAACCAGCTTTTACGAGGTAGGTTATAAATTATCAAAATTTTGCTAAGTATTAGGTGAGCATTACACATCTCTAGCAGTCACGGCAGGGGCAGTTTGTTGGATCCCATCCTCCCCAGTGTAAATCGCTGAATTAATTCCTACAGGTGTGTAAAGGAGTGCACATGAACTGTTGCTATTTACTGTTCTGGAAAAAAAAAAATCACACTTTTTGACAGATATGTAATTGCTATTGTTTCTTGAAATTAGTTCATAAGCAAGATGCTGAAAACAGCAATCTGGTAAATAACTTTAATTGAATTCTAAGGGCAAAATTCTGCCAATCATCACTCCCATTGGGTAACACTTTTCTTTGCAATTAGACTATCGATTTTGTTGAGATTACTGTTGAGGTTCACATTAGGTACCACACAAGTAAATGACAGAGCAGAACTTCACCTTAGCACTGAAATGGTGCAAGATGTTTATTTTCTCAGGGTCTTTCTATCTTGCTTACACTGATGGACTCCACCCCCTCTCCTGGGCCATCAGGTGTTTATTCTGTAGCCAAAATGTAGGTCAGATGCGGTAGTGTTGAGCATCTATGCCAGTCGTTTTGTGTCCTTCCTATCTGGAGAGAGCCCAGCAGATAGGAGAAGAGTCCTCACATCCAGTGGCCAGGGTCCATTTATTCTCTGGAACATGAGCCTATAGTGTCCATACAGTCATCCCACTTTAATATCACCTTGGATATTAGAAACAGCATGTAACAGAAGCATAAAGTTTCAGTGAGAGACTTCAGTTACGTGGTTTCTTCTGTATGAATCTTCTGTATGAATCCCAACAATTTCTTTTTATCCTTGACCTGATTAAAAAAATATTTAAAAAATTGACAGCTCCACAAACTTCAGACTTGCTGAGAATTAAATAAACTAACTGTGGTAGAACTGTGATCTCATCAGCCTCCCACACATTTACTTTTGTGTTGTACTGATTTGTATCGCATGCCTAATTAATTGGGGGACTTGACAATTACAGAACTAAACTACGAATAGATTTTCTTATGTTCTTAAAGCTTTGGAAAAAGGAACTGAATCAAAAAGAAAGGATTATGAATCAGAAACTTGCTGGAAGTGCTGTAACCACAGTCCTTCATATTTAGAAACTGTTCAGCTATCTTTTCAAGCCCACCAATGACTCTTCAGGCGAAGTCTCACAGAAAACCCAGATTTATACCGCTGCTGAGGGATTTTTTTATTATTTATAGTTTGTTTTCTTGTGAAAGACATATAGAGGAAAAAAAAAGGCATTTCCATCTTTATTCCTTTTTTTAGCATACTTCCACAATCTTAACACAAACGAGAAGATGTCACATTTCGGATGAGTTTATATAGATTCATAGGGTTTTAGAGGCAAGAATATCTCCATATGAATGGCATTTCAAAACCAAATTCAAACATTATGCTGTAATTCCCTCTGAAGATTCTCTCTCACACACTACACATTGAATAATAACCTGAAAGGACTCCATGTTTCTAAAACTACACTATTTTTTTTTTAGTGTGATCACTATTTACAGAGAAGCTGTGCACTCCACGTACAATATAGAGTTTCCGATTCCCCCTAAACCTCTTTTCCCCGCTAACCTATGCTGTTGCTAAAGCTCCCTGTTGGCTGATACAAATTTCTTGTTAATGTTTGCTGTTTGTATTTCATACAAATGTTTGCTGGGGACAGAATTTGTATAACTCAACAAAGATTCATTTTCTAAAGCCGCTGACCTCCCAAGTCACAGAAGGGACACTTGTGGCCAAAATGATTCGTTTCTTCACTCTTGAAAATTCATTTTTGTATCTCTAACATTTTTCAGGATGCATCAGAACATGCATACAATTGTGTCTGTACCAAATCCATCTGGATAGTAGGAAGGAACCAGACTCCTTTCATGCTTTTGTCTATTTTCTAGACTCTCAGCACTGCCCTTTAGAAGTCAGTACATGTCCTGCATAGGAGACCTCTTTAAGAATCAAAGGAATTTGTTATTATATTTCTATGCTATATTCTGTTCTCCTCACAGGTTAGACTACAAGAGAAGCAGAAGTCCTCCAAGCACAAAACTTCTGCAAGAGCTCCTGGACCCCACAGGCACACCTGCTGAAAGAGGCCTCTTCAAAGACACTGTCAAGTGGCTCCACGACTCCAGAAGATCATCATGTCAGAAGTCACAAAGAGCAAATACATTCATTCTGCGTAGGTCAGACAGTCTGCCCACCAAAACTGATAATGAATAGTCATTTCTCTTTGCTCTTTGTTGAGCGACAGTGGACGAATTCAAAACCAACCTACCCACAAAACTATTAGGTTTGCAAGACCCTCAATAGACATTTTACTTTGTCTTGAGGGTTTCCAGCTTCCCTCCTGCTGGACTTTACTAGGATTGGTAGAAGTCTGTACTTCAGTTGCGATTCAAGCTGCTCTTGGGATGCAAGTGAGGAGGGAAGTTTGTTGTTTTTAAGTCTTGCTTGGTCTCCAGAAGTCCCTGCAATGGGTGTGTGCTTTTGGTAGGCTCAGCAAAGGGTGATGGCTCTCTCACATTGAGAGCTGTATGGTGCACATATGGTATATTCAATAAACCCCATACCTTCCATCATCCTACTGCCACACTGGTGAGCACAACAGCCACACATTCAAATAAGCAATATATATTTCTCTTGTTGGATTTTTCTGAGTAGCCTCAATTTTCCCACTAGTCTCACAATATTTTTACTATACATCACTACTACTTGGCTATATTCACATTGCTTCTGGGATTTTATTGTTTCTTGCTCTCCAGTACAGCTGAAATTAAATTATTTGAGAATAAATAATTGCAGATAGTGTCTTCAAATTTCTAGCGACATTTTTTCCTACATTGTACTTTTTACCTATGTCACTTATTACATTGGTTTTGTCAGTCATTGAATATGTTTTTGGCTTTCATGTTGCTTTATGGAATGTATATACTTGACATGAGTATTTGTCAGCATGTCTAGCTTTTCACTGAATATTCTAGCCATGAGCACAGAAACCGACTTGCTGAAATATTTTCCAAACATTCCCCTTCTGGTTTTCTCTTGAAGTACCACTTACAAAAAATTAGAAAGAAATGAAAGCAATCTGTCAGGAAAACAGACCAAATGTACTTGGACAAAAAAGCCTCACGATTGGAGACATTTGTATCAGACTGTTGGGGCCTTAGTTATGTGCCCAGGCAGAGTACATGCCCTAATAAAGCAGACAAAGCGGTGAGATTTTGAATTAGTTCATTCAGGTAACGATCCTTTATTGCCACGTGCAATGGGTTATGTGGCATTTCTTACGTACTAATGATGAACAGCACTTTCATGGACGTAAACAAGGTGCTTTTGCAAAAGACTCATGACACAAATTGGGATTTGAGAATATAGCGTTAGAGTTTCATCTCTAACCACACTAAATCTACATTTTAGGACACTTTTCCAAAATATGCATTAGTAGTGTGCCCTATATGCTCCCTGTGTACAAGCCAAAAGTAGGAAATAGTTCCCAATCACATAGAAGGGAGAATCTCTTGAATAATCAGAGGATATTTGTGACTACTTAGTATTTCAGAGTTGTTTCTAACCCGGGGAGAGCACTAAAAGCCTCCCAGGAAAAGATGACAGATACACTGTAATACAGAGGCAAGGTAAAGATTCACACCTGGTTTTAAGTATATATAAAAACAACTGCAGATAAAAAAAGAATCCAAACATTCCATGTATTATGCTGGAGGGCATTCAAGCTCCCAGCCACTAGGTATAACGAGAAACTTCCCATTTAGCTATTGTATTGTTGTGTTGTATAGGTTTTTTCCACCTTTCTCTGAAGCATCTGGTATGGGTTGTCAAAACTCTACTTTAAGCATTGCTTTGGCTTAACATAATAATTTCTATGCTCCTGAAACTGGGACATTCTCATTATCTTTCAACATTACAGCACTGTGCTACTAAAACCACTTTATAATAATAACAGAAGAGAATTATAAGCCAAAAGACTGTTTACAAGTTGACACAAATGACCTAATCTTTGCTAAGAGCCATAGTGGAAAAAGTGTGAAAAATGTACTTCACAGAAGCATCCTTGGCAGAGAAAGTGAATTCAGTGAAAAGGTTTAATACATTTCAACGAAAGCCTGAATTGGATGACAGAGCTATAAGTGTATCTTGTACCGAAAGAGTGGCCAGGAAAGATCTTGGAAAATATAGTACATATCTGCTATGTTATTGAACTCAATTTAAAATAGCAAATATAATAAACAGACAAATGGCACAAAAACGCCTAAACACAGCAAACTAGCCTCTGCAAGATTCTTCACATCTTTATCTCCTTGTGTAAGACCTGTGATTTGAATGTATATCAATATTCTTCTAGCAGTTGTATAGATCCATTAGCCAAATGCTATTCTTCATAACAAAACCATTATAAAGATATGGCCACAAAGTGCTTTTGGCCTGATTCCAGCTGATCCCATATTTCAACAAGCCACTTCGACATAAGGAAAAGAGAAAGAAAAAGGGAAATCTTTTTTTGAACATCTCATATCTCCAAATTTAATAATGTGTAGTGGGACAGATCGGGCAGATTTCTGCATTGTCCAAAAGTTATAAGAGAGACTGTTTAATGAAGCATGAGAGCTACCTGGCTTCAGAACAAAATGAAACCACGATGTTAACCCCAATACTGCTGTCTCAACGGCATTTAGTTTTCTCTATGGGAAGAGATTTGAAATTCCATACTCGAAGAAATGCTCAGTAATATTGCAAACTAGAAGAAGACAAATAGCAATCATTATTTTATGAACTCTTATCAAGAATATTATTTGATTTTTATTTTATTTAAGTAAGGGAAATGAGAAAAATTACTGTCATGTCACCCTGATGTAAATTGTGCTTACAACAGTGCTTAAAGCAAGCCCAACACAGTTCACCAGCACTTTATCTCTTGAGAATTGATCTTTCTTAGTAAAATAAAGAGTAGGGCTGTCTCAGGCAGCAGCTCTTATGGCACAAGCATAACTTAAGTGCTGGAAGGAGAAAAGTTAATGTGGGTAAAGCAAAAGGCCAAGGCCACATTTTCTTGACTACCATTTCCCAGATTTATTGTTGAGCCCTGGTGCAGATTCCTTAATTTTTACTTTGTCTCAGCTTCCACATGTATAAACTGGGCATAATTTGCTTTACCTGCCTTGTGTATCTATTCAATCTAATTCACTTTCATTGAGTACCCAGGGTACAGAGACACAAGTACTATCAGCAGAAGCCTTCTCTGCCTAGCTGACATTGTTTTGTCACTCACTGTTGAATTTTTTTCCTCATTTCCATGGGAATTACATACAGTTGAGCTGTTGAGCGAAGTCTTCTCAGGAGTTGATCTGCAAGACAGCGTCAGCTTCTGCACACAGCGAGCAGGAGCCGACCACTTCTGAGGGCCCAATGGGTGCGAAAACCCTCTGCTACTTTAAAAGAAATCTGACAATCAGATCCGAGCAAAGGAAAACATTTATTTTCATGTGTTAGCTAACATATGTTAATATTCTATCACAAGCGGAACATAATTCTAATTGCAGACTTGTTAAAGTAGGACATATTTATATGGTTTTTGTTTGTTTGCTTGGTTTTTTTCTTAGAGCACAAGGTGCAATGTGAAATGAAGTAATTCCAGTAATGTTAATGGGATCATGAACAATTAGCTAATCAATAGTTGGGATTTTCCCCACTCTGAGGGTGTCAGATGTAGTACGGATTAAGGCAGAAAAGTGCTAGCGAGATGCAAGGCTCTTGATAGCATATAGACACCATGTAATATAACAATGAAGACATGTAAACAAACAATTCAAGATATAAGAAGATTAAAAATCAGGCATCCCTACATTTAGTGCAACAAAACCAGAGAACTTCTTGGAAACATTTCGCCTTTCAAATTGCTTGAAAACTCCCTAATTCCTAGTTTCTTTCCTTAGCCCCTCTATTTGTTGTCCCACCTCCCAAGAAAGAAGAAAAAAGACCAATACACTTATTAAAAAAAATCAAATAGCACAGACAACAAAAATAACTCGAGGGATTGAAATTTATCTTACATAGTTGGAGCAAAGCACAAATTCCATGATTAAGTACAGCAACAACAGACAGGTATCAGCAGGGGCTTAGCTGCTCCATCCAAGACAAAGACACTTTAGCCAGAGGTCTCAGAATAATGAGAGATTCCACAAAAGCAATCACTGGGAGTAAACAGATATTTGAGCCGGTAGTAAAAGGGACTTTGCATACACGCGTGACAAGAAATCCAATGAATAAGCAAATTACATATAAACACTGCAAAAGCCCTCAGGTCTGCGGGAGAAGTTCTGAAGCAATTTGCTGTTGCGAAACCCTTTGGAGAGCAGAAGAAACTCAGGGCCAAGCCACCTTTGCCAGTCCCAGTTTGAAAGGTGGTTTGGCACTGGGAAATAAGGCTCATGGGGGTTAATCACTCCCAGAGGCTACAGGTTACTTTTCAGCTTGCTCACCTACCAATTTAAGTTAACACCATGGAAAAACTAAGCCACATAAGCCCTGAGTGTCGACACAGCAAGAAATCCCCCGGCACAGGCCCAAGCATTATGGTACTGGGCTTCATGCAATGGACACCTGTCCCTTTCAAACCAAATACTGCAGCAAAAAAAAAAAATCAGGCTTGCTGCCATGAGCGTTCCAAACCACCCAGCACCAAACCCCCACCAAGCCTGAGAGAAAGCGTCAGGGTTTCTGGTAAAAGCCTATTTTTGAATTATATATTTATTTCTAGTAAACCAAGTTAAAAAACTCTGTCGCAAGTAAATCAAATGCACAAACAAACCCCAAGCAAGCTGAAAGCCTTCTTAACAGTTCTGAGAATCGCGTTTTAAAAAAAAGGGTACAATCTTAAGAAAAATATCAGTCCTATTAAAAAAAAAAAAATACAGGGCTTTGGGACCCAAGTCCCACACTCTGTTGGGGCATTAGGTACATTGGGAAATTGTATTAACAACCGTAAGTTCATTTATAGTGACTCAGCTGTGTTGTACCGAACGAGTGGACCTTTCCGCCAGCTGAAGATAAGGCTCAGTTCAAAAGACGTTTATTCTTTCCTTTAGAAACCTGTGAAAACACGATACTGATTTGAGACACTCATCTTGAGAAACAGCTCCTTCTTTTCAAATCTGCAAAAGTTACTTGGGCAGCATGTGCTTTCTGGTCCTTCATATTTAATGGCCGCAATACTTCCATTGTACAGTTGTCATGAAACATAACACAGCCCTGTGACCTTTGAATCACCACTAGAAGCCACCATGAACAATTTCTTTGCCAATCTTCATTCCCAGAGGAGGCTCGGGCACAATTTTTTTGTAGCCTCTCCTTTTAGAATGTCCAGGCATGCTTTGTATCAAAATAGAAAGTAATATACTTGTGAAGTACTTAACCATCGATTACAAATATCTGTTGCAAAATTAAGTTGGTAGAAGGTTCTTGTATGCTCAGAAACTTTAAAGAATTGCCAAAAGCTGAAAGCTGTCAGATATTTTAAGTAGGTTTATAACAGAATACTGTATCTTTGACTTTGGCACATAATGAGTATAAAGCTAAACTGACAGAATTAAAGCTATTCATACTGGAAAAACCCACAGTGCAGTTATCAGACTCCAGGACTAATATGTATAATGAAAGAAGTCTTGAGATCAGAAGGGAATTAAAGAAAAAAGTTTGAGGAAAAACTCATTAAAGGACTGATCCTCAATGTTGATATGTTATTAGCACATGTGGGTGTTATGCACCTTCCCAGACCAAAGCCTAAAAGCATTAAATGCTTCAAATGCCTTTTGTAATCAGATAAGGGTATTCTGCATTTCACTATTGTGTATGAACCATTTGCTTTATGCAGGATTTTGATAGTGGGAATTGTTATGAATTATTTTAAATAATTAACCTTATTTTTAAGCCTTTAAAATTGCTTTTGTACCATTTGCAAAGGGGTTTTGGTTTTTTTTTTTTTAGTATTTCTCCTCCTATCCACCTACCAAACCACTTTAAATCCATTTATTCTAAAGAACAATGTAGTAATATCTTCTGTTTATATGAGCAAGCGTGGATCTCTTAAGCATCTCGAGCTCTTGTACAGACTCCACATTTATTCACTGGGTACCAGGGAAGTGAGATGGGCATTGATGCATATACATTAGGAATTACGTGCTGCTTGCAGGATCCCTTTCAAATCAGGGGACCAGGAGATGGTCCCCATGGGCCTGTGCTTTGAGACAGCACTGCATATGAGCACGAGAATAAAGCAGTTAGAAGAGCCAAAATGCCACTGTGCTCTGCATATTTTATGTGGTTTAATTGTATTATATTGATTTGAGTCCATTATAGCCTGGTTTGTTACTCTAATAAATTACATTGTTCTTTGAAACAATGATGGCTGAAGATTGAAATATTATATTCAATCTTAAATGTGACTGGCATCCTTCAAATTTGATATTTACCACAAGTAATCCTTGAAAGGTTTTCACTCTTTGAATAAAACCTCTAAATAAGAACCTGGAAGTTTAAAAAGGGTCCCCAAGCATTGGTTAGAGTGGGAGGGGAACAGC
This sequence comes from Caloenas nicobarica, assembly GCF_036013445.1. Classification (NCBI taxonomy): domain Eukaryota; kingdom Metazoa; phylum Chordata; class Aves; order Columbiformes; family Columbidae; genus Caloenas; species Caloenas nicobarica. The sequence goes on along the minus strand of NC_088250.1, from coordinate 37,512,843 downwards.
GGAGGGAAGAGGCGTTTTGCAGGCTGAGATTTACAAACAGGACATGTAAGCAAAAGGAAAGGAATAATTTCTCATTTAGACCTAAGGAACAGGAAAGTTTTAGCTTTTAAACCCCAAATAAAGCTTTATTATAATCATGGTTCTCCAGTGCTAATGCCTTTTTGTATATATCTTAAGCTGGAGCCTTGGAAGAGTTAATTAGTGAAAGAAAAACAACTTTCTAAAAACTTATCTGTATTAAATATATCATTTATGATTGATTATATGCTTTACATGGCAGTTCATATGAAATCTGAAGCTAGAAGAATTTGTATAAGACAGCACAGAAAGAGGAATTACTTTCATGACTGGAAATGATTTTTATTAAAAACAGAACCAAAAGTGAACATTTTCAAAGTAAATACCAAGACAAGACTGAGAGTTTATTTTTATTTTTCTTTTTCTTTTCCTTTTCCTTTTTCTTTTGTTTTTCTTTTAATTTTCCTTTTCCTTTTATTTTTCTTTTTTCTTTTTCTTTTCCTTTTTCTGTTCCTTTTCCTTTTTCTTTTGTTTTTCTTTTAATTTTCCTTTTCCTTTTATTTCTTTTTTTCTTCTTCTTTTTCTTTTTCTTTTGTTTTTCTTTTTCTTTTTCTTTTTCTTTTCCTTTTCCTTTTTCCTTTTCTTTTTCTTTTTCTTTTTCTTTTCCTTTTCCTTTTGTTTTTCTTTTAATTTTCCTTTTCCTTTTCCTTTTCCTTTTTCTTTTTTCCAAAAACCTGCTAGGTACCATACGGTCTACACATTCTATGTGTTTTGCTGGAAGTACAGAGTTATTCTAGGTGAAGTAAAAGGGAAATGGGGTATTGCTGGAATGGAAAACAGTGTACACAAGATTTTAGAATAGATTAAAAAAAAAACCAAACAAACAAATTTAGTGACATCATAGGTACTGATACCGTGTGTTAAATAATGAAGATGGGTCATCAACATGAGTACCTCGTCTTTTAAACCCTGTGGGACTCCTCTTTGATGAGCAGCAGGTAGGTGCATGTTGAGAGGCAAAGTGCTGCACTGCGCTAATTTGCTTTGTCAGAAACCCCCACCGCAGCACCGAGATGATTTTCTTGCAGATTTAGCTCCTGGGATGCAGCAAGTCTGGTGACAGGACCCTGCAGATGTCGGTGTTCAGTGGCAGAAGTGGAAGCTCTTACTGAACAATGAAAGCACCTTTCTACAACCCAGATAAATTACTGAACATGACCCTCAGACATACAGAATTTTAAACTTTATGTGAACTTACTCACAAAAATCAACTTCAGGCTGCCCAGGGCAGTGGTGGAGTCACCATCCCTGGAGGTGTTTAAAGGGCATTTTAGACGAGGTTCTTAGGGACATGGTTTAGTGACAGAGTGAGGTTATGGTTGGACTCGATGATACTGAGGGTCTCTTCCAACTGAAATGATTCTATGATTCTATGATTTAAAATACTCACACACTTCTTTTAAAAATACTATGAAAAGGTGCAACTAAGAGAAACAGGATTTTTGTAATTGCGTTCAAATGCTTTCCCGTTTTGGTGCTTAGTTTGAAAATACATATATTAATATAATCTACTTCATTGATGACTTATCTTGCCTTCTGATGAGTCTGACAAACACCCATATCACCTGATGGCAGGTGATAAAAGCAACTCAATGTGCTGTCTGAGTTGGACAAAGAGGGACTGGATTCTTGCTCTTTGAACTGAAGCAGGACCGAACCCGAGGAATCCCGAGGAATTCCAATGTCCACAGTCCCTCCTGTCCCTCCCCCTGGCGAGGTCTGCAGACAACCCAGGGTTTGGAGGTTGTGCCATTGCTGGAATTACCACTAGGACTGACATTACAGAATTGGTCATTCATCATGTTTGACACCGGGGCTATTTCGGAAAGTACTGCCTTGGCACATTCAGGAGTAATTATATAAAAGTTGGTGCTGTGCATTGCTTCAGAGGGAGGTCATGCAGATTATAATAATGCATCATATTTTTTTTCTCTATTGTAATGCTACCTATGTCTTATACATGTCTCTTGCTATTCGTCTGTAGCCTTCCAGTGCTGTGTGCCAGAGCTGTTTGCCTTCAGAGAGCGCCTGCATGCAGATATTACTTAAACAGCAAAGTGGAGAGCAATACAGATGAAAACAAGGAAAAAAAAGGAACAAAAAAATAGCATTTGGAAAAAAAGCAGGATTCTCATACAAAATAAAATATGTTAAATATATTCAAAAGAATCCATAAGAATAGTCAATGTGACTTACATAAATCTACAACTTATAGAACAATATGCAAACTCCCATTATGCATTCAAAACAACATATTATGTTTCATTTATAAAGGCATATTTCACAGTCACAGGGATAGACACGACAAAATGATCTGATTTACACAAAGTAGAATACACACAAACCAAATTATAAATATAAACCAGAATATTTTAAATGTAATCAAAATGTCTATCTGTATAACTTTTGTACTAATAGCAAAATTGTGTTTCCAGGAGGCATAAGATTGCTTCATAATGGCCTAATCCCACCAATGTTACTTACCTTGGCATAGTCTGACGTCAGCCTTATGAATAATTCTACAGATGTCAGGAAAGATGCAGCTGCTAAAATGGTAAACCAGGCATGATCATTAGATTAGCCTGAAAACAGCGACTTAAAAAAGAAATGAGAGTTCTCACGATTGACTTCTGTTGTCAAATCTTTAGGATCACAGAGATATCTTTCTCAAGCTTTACTCCACCACAAGGTAAAATCAGGATTTCTAACTTTTTCTTTCTTATTCTTTTCCTTTTGAAGAGTTTCATCACTAGCCATAGCTCATAAGGGCGATTTAAGGGGAATATCAACCGAGACAAGATTAACAATAAACAGGCAAGAATCAGCAACATGGAGTTTGCAAGAGATCTCCTCATTTACCTGTCTTAAGGAGACACGAACTATTTGGTACCACAAAAATAAGAATATTACACCTTTTCATATTAGTACAAAGTGAACTCAGGAAATCTAGTTATATTATGTCCTGCTCACCAAGATTATTTACTTCACAACCCAACCAGCAGAATAGAGACGGTTCCAGTCCCTGCATGTACTCAGCACATCAGTTTTAACAGTCAGTGTGAATCAGAACACCATAAAACACAGTTAATTCTATTTACTGCTGCATACTTAAGGTGACATAAAAATACAAATCTATTTATTAGGAAAAGCACTAGCACCTTGACCTACTGGCAGTTTACACTGAAAATAAAGGATCAAACAGCTCTCTAAACATTTAAAGACCAGTTTTTCTCATGTCAGGTAAGAGCAACATTGTAAGTGCTGGTTAATATTTATATTTTTTACCTTCTTTATAATGATGATGAAAGCAGAACATGAAAATAGTTCCACAAGAAAACTTTAAGAAATATCCTTCTGCGTTCTGTTTTTACAGCTGTAGATCACATATTGAACATTTCAGCATTACTGTCCTGGATTTCTTATAAGCAAAGCACTCCGAGGAGTCAAACTGCACACAAAAACCTAATGACTGTACTTGCTTTCACTGCACTGGCAGGAATGCTTTAAGATTTTATTAAGGTTTTTTTTACCTTACAGAGTTACAGCTGAACATATCCCACTGCAGCATAAAGTTATGTTTTAACATTTTAACCGCAACCTGAATATTTCATTTCTGACAGAGGAGCCACACAAAACTTCCCCCAAAAACACAGAGTAGCAGCAGATACTGAGGATAATTCTTTGTTTTAGGCACTCGTGGCTCCAAAAGAGGAGTCACGAAGGAGCCGGGTGCGGGAGGAAGGGCGATGTGTGAGGATGAGGAGGGAGGAGGTGGTGCAGGAGGGCAGACAAGAACCAACCTCCAATATGCACACTCCTCTGGGACCCTATGGGCAAAAGGGTAACGGTTTTGTTTCAGTATAATAGAATTGCCTGAAAAATTCCACATAGAGAAAACATGACAATCTGTTTGAGACCCTGGTGAAGTCAAGCATGATTTAGTTTCCCAGCTCGAAAATGCAGGAAGTCAGAAGTATGACTGCACCTGGAGAAAACCATGAAGTTTGAAACTATGCATTTAAGACCAACAAAACAACCTCTGTTCTACTTCTCAATTACTAACTAAAAAGCAATCTCATTCTTAAAAAGGCTCTTCTTCCCTGTTTCTGTTTCTGGGTTTGTTTGTTTTCCCTACCATTTCAATGCAAAATTTGAGGATAATTATCCGAAGATAAAGGAGATGTTAAATTCGAATCTGTTCTCCTGTTTTGAAACTTGACGTATACTCTTAGGTATCAGCTGTGGGATCGTCTCTACTGGGTGGCCACTCTAAAGTACATCATGCAATAAATGTTCAGCATAAGAGTGATGATGCTTGGCAAGGATCAGATTTGCAGCTAAAGCTACACATCCCAGAGCTTCTTAGAACCATACAAAACTAAGTCAAACAAAAGTGATTCAAGTGTTATGTAAAAACCCACCTAAATACCAAAACCCCTCCTAAAATGTTAAAAAATATACTACACAAAATTTTCCTCTAAAATAATGATAATATTTTTGTCTCTTCGTACCTAGAAGGATAATCCAAAGTAGGCCCCAGATATTCACTTTTGAAAATAAGCCCGTATCTTGAAGGGCAACTCTGAGGAAAATGTCAGTTAATACTTAGCAAGACAAAGAGTCCTTTTTAGGTAAATTCTTTCTTCCCAATAGCTATTAAGAAAGGCAAAAGAAAGTTTTTGCAACATAAAGGATACAAAACCCCATCACTTACACTAGAAGTTTCCTTGGAACAGAAAAGAAATTTTATGTTTGAAGAGCATGAGAATCTTCAATTTCTATATGGCATAATTCTTTTCAGCTCTCGTGTCAAACAAACAAAAAAGAGGAATTCTGGCATAAAATCCTCCAATAATTTAGTGTAACACTTTACACTTATTCAAGAGGTACCAGGTAGAGAACCAGTGACTTTGCTGAAACTAGAATAAATTAGTACATATATTAAGTAGTAATGCAAGAACTTCATTTCGATAAAATGCTAAAACTTTGATTAAGCACTGCCATATACAGGAAGGAATTTTTACAGATAGATTTGCTGACTTACACATTGGCCCAGAGTTACCATAAAGCACCCGCAAAATTGCATCTGTAGCCTGGAATTACCCTGTTTTACCCATGATATTACACTAAAAAAATTAGAATATAATTTAAGATTTCTTGCCCTTACACTAATTGAACTGACACAGCTCTATTAAAATGCATCCAATCTAATAACAGCCTTTCAATGGATGGGAAATACATTTGCTTGTTTTTCTTAAAAGACAAGAAGGGCGAAAAAGATATTTTTGGGTTGGCTAAGCATCTATTCCCAACCCATAATAAGGCTGTTATCAACCAGAAAAGCCTATTAAGCTGGAAAATGAATACTGAAAGCTTTCTAATTAAACACTTTCCACTTACATGATACTGAAAGAATAGAGTGGGAGATGGTGGTACTGATACGGTATTAGTCATTGTATCACTCGTATCATGATGTTGTAATCAGCTCTCGGGATAACGTACATGAACAACCCAGGTGCTCAAGCTGTGCTGCAAGTTGTAATTGGAAATATCTTTGGATAATAGGTGTCTCGTGAGTTGTTTTCTCTTCCTGTCATATTTTTTAATGTGATGTGACTTATAATTGAGTTTTTTATTAACTGTCACGGAATTGTTTGGGTTTTTCTTTTTTTAATGCTTTGAGTCTGATCCTGCCAAGCTGCTCTGTGCAGATTTGTCCTGGACTGGAGTATCTCCATGGAAATGGAACAGTACAAGACCTGGCCCTCTGAAACAGCTGCAGGATTACGTCTTGAAGCTTTTTTTTCATTATTTTCATGTCTCTCCACAAAGATCCCTAGAGTGGGATGTATACTCAATATTGGTATTAAATTATTCTAATAGTAACAGAGCTAAACCAACAGCAGCATTCCCCTTCTTCAGATGGACATCTCATACTTCTTTACCAAAATTTTATGTAGCAGGCAATGCAACGAGTCACAAAGATTTCATTACATTGAAAGAGTAATGCAATATTCCAAAATTTTACTAACAAGAAGTATAAATTTCACTACAGCTGCCAATAAGTTAACGAGTCTATATATTTGGTTTGTTTAAAATGTAGTAATGACTTTTGTTGTTACAAGACTTCCAAGAAAGGGGGAAGATTTGGTGGTCAGCCTGATTCAAAGGAGCTCAAGAAATCCAGAAATTAAATTTGGTCTGAGTGGAAGGTTTAAAAACATACCATCTCGGCTACATGAAAACTGCTGGCACGTGGCAGATTCAAAACAGAGTCACAGTGAAACCCATAATATTTCAATCTACATACTTTATTTCCTTCATATTTTTAATTAGGTATTTCCACAGATCTGCCACATACTGTTCATGGGCTTTACCAAGACACAGCACAAGTCTGTACAACAAATGATCATGATCGAGAAACAAAAATCAGTTTTAGCTTTAATGTTCTCAAGTGTAAACTGTTTCTAATAAAACTTCTTCTGTGTAGTCTAGTTTAAAGTTTTTGAATTATGCAATAACAATGGTACTACAGATACCTCAATAACAGCGTGGATGTGAGAGCCCTTGATGCAATAGTCTCACAGAGGTGAAACAGGTTAAAAAGTTGGATATAAATACATAGTCCATCTATTAAAGATATTAAACACAGTCCATTTTAAAGGGCTTAATGCTTTGTAAGGAGACCAACACTCCTGCAGCACTATAAAGAGAGGATGATTTGGAGAAGTTCTCGTTTGTTGAGGTTCTTCCAAATCCCTTTCTGGGGATAATTGTTCTCCAGTTTTAGGAACATGACTGTACTCGGTGGCCGTTTATTCTCTTGGCATTTCCCCACGGCCAGCAGTAATTCTCCAAGTACACATAGCAAGGATGAACAATAGTAGGGGCTCCTTTTTGGACACGGAAGAAGTGGACTTGGCTGTGGTAATATTGGATTATGGTGACTGTTGAAATATTTTTGAAATTTTAGACCGCGGTTTGTTTCTGACTCAGGAGGAGAAGGCTGTTTGTGTTTCCAGGCTCCCTTGGCTGATTCACTACAGGGTGATATGTGAAAATTCAGTCCAGGTTTTAATTGCACTCTCCTTTGGAGGAGATGACTGCGGACTGTTGAATACAAGCCTCATGGCTTCCTCACCCACTTTGCTGGCCTGGCTCATTTGCTTCACTCCCCTCTACGTCTGGTTACGCACAGAGACACATCTAATACTGCATAAGGTCTAATACAGCATAAGGCTGTAGAGTGGCAGAGGCTGCCCAAAAAATTATCCTCACTAGCCAAACCATTTTTGCAAGGCAGTGTAACTAATTGTTCTTCTAAATCCTGTCATCACGACACCCAAGGTCACTTTCTCCATCCCTGTGTATCAATCTACAAGACAGGAACCAAAATATGTTGTGGTAGCCAAAAATTTAAATTTAAATTGTAAATGTGCAAGGAAAGCTCCAGCTCGGTTCTTTAATTGTTGGTAAAATATAGAAAGCTAAATTGTTTCCCTTAGATGCACATTCTGCAGTGTTTGACAGTGCAAAAGGTTCCTTCCCTGGGAGTTTGGGAACTTAGTTAACCATTCAACCATGTGGTCATTTATCCTAATTAATGGGAATGCATTTGTGTTTGCAGATCTATCAGCTTTTGCAAGCCCAAGAACAGCCCACAGTGGTTTTACACGGTGCACACCGATGTGCTGGTGGAGCACTGGACACACTGGTCAATGCAGAGTGGCTGTAGGTTCCTGGTGCTGGAGGCCCCAGATGTCCTCACAGTGATTGTGGATCAGTTCCAATTCTTAGGTACTGCAAAACAGTCTTTAGATGCATTGCAGTCATGTCATCTGGAGAATATAAAGGTCTTACATATGTACAATGTTCATCTGTTTGGCATACCGAAGAGCTTGGCAACCCTACAGCTCACTGCTCACACCAGTAGAGCACTGGGCTGGGCATCTCACCGAAAATCACTAATCGCAGCAGCAGAACTTGCATCTTTAGTGGCAATGAAACAGATGTGGCTTTTTACTAGTTCATTAATAGCGATATATATTTTATTTCTGGTCTGTTCGTGGTGGAAAATAAAAACAAACAGACTTGAAGATGAGCTGAAAGAACAAATGATGGATTAAAAGAGTGGTGAAAGGACAAATGGTGGTGGATTTGAAGAGTGCCCATCGACTTGAAAGAAGCTTTAGTGGGCAGAAGCTATAGTCTCAGAAGTTGAAGAAGAAGATTTTGTGCAATGTAGGGGGTTGATATACCCTGTATAGGCAGCAGACAAGAGCAAACCTATGAACAGTTACAATGCCTGGTCATCCTTAAAAATCATAAATGAGGACAAGCTGGTAGGAGAGGTGATATGAATTTCATAAAAAATTAAATGTGCTGTTATAATATAGTGAGGCTTCCTATGCGCTTCCTATGTGCTCTGTTCTCAGATCTTTTCCATCATCTTTGACCCATGAGAGCCTGAAGTAACTGTGGTAGTGGAAATAGATAGATATCAGAAACTTGAACTTAATTCTTTGCATTAAAAAAAATAATCGAGCACGTAGATGAGCCTCCTTGAACTTGCATGAATTAAATCTGACCAATTCCTTTGTGCTTTGTTCACAATTGCTGTTACTTTCTTCTCCAGACAAGATTTTATTTTGGAAGTCACAAGTTCTTAGTTAAAACAGGTTTAACTATTTAGCATCAAATTCACCCACCTACATAAAACTCTCCAACTGTTGAAGTTGTTAAAGGGACACTGTCAATTTTAAAACTGCACGTCTGTTTAAAAGTCTTTTACCTTCTGTTGTCAGGAGTGAGCCCTAAGGTTGTATACTTGAAAGGCATTAGAGAGAAAATGTCTCCTTTGACAGTATTTTGGGTATCATCCATTTCACTGGTTTTCTTCCTAACTGACCCAGGCCAGATCCCACGATGACATGCACTGATGTCTCCACATGGGACTCAGGCTGCAGTAGAACCCTTTTAGCTTTAAATAGATTTTTTTTTTCCCTAAGTGATTGCCTGTCAAGATTATACTCTTCTGCAAGTTCGAATACAGGATAAACTATAGTGCAGACTTTCAATAGTGCCAGTTAAAAAGATCTAATTAAAGAGGCAAAGAGTTAACTTCAATATTGCACCCCTTGCCTGACATCGCATCCTCTCTGAGTCTCCATGGCTTCAACCCTGCCTTTGATCAGCAGCTCCACACCTGCTGATACTTACCAGGAATTAATTCTTCCACTGGTACTGGGGGAGTTACATTAGATATTAGAAAGGCAGACATCTAATGAGTGTTTGAGAAGGTTATATGGCAGCGTGAGAGGTCAGCAAATGTCCATGAGTTATTGGAGGTGGTGAGACACGGGCTGCAGCATGGGAAGGTGGATGGGATGGAGATGGACAGGAGCGTGGGAGAGGAGATTTTGGTGGTTTCAGGGATGTGGAAGAAATAAGCAGAGGAAAGTAGAGGTAAATGAAGAAGTAAGAAGACTTAAGGATAGGTGAGATAAGTTGAAGGGAGACTAATACTGTGAAGGAGCAAGGCAGAGGTTTTGTGGAAAAAAGGTATAAAAAGCTGGTTTTAAAGACATTATTATTTTTCATATGCAGAAGGAGGCTTAGTCTGAAGTAGCATGAGGTAGCGATGGTTTTTTATGGCATTTCTAAGCTTCTAAGTGTTTGATTTTGCTAACTTAACATTCTTTTAATGTATTTTTTATATGTAATATAGAGATTTGGGATGTGGGTTTTTTTGTGAATGTAATGTATAATTCTGACTGACTCAGCTCTTAATTCAATTTCCTCTTGATACTACAGATTAGAGGACTTCAACGGGGCTGCACAACATGGGCGAACTTCCTATACTTTAACTGCAAAGGCATGGGAGATTTTGGTAAATAGAGCTTCTATACAGCTTTATTGCCAGCAAAATAACTGAAAGAAGTAGTGAGAAACATTGAGGAGATGCTGGCAGATGGTCGAGGAGCACCCCATGCCCCTGATGCTGCAGCCTGCCCGGCCAGCACAGCGAGAAGCAGCCACTGAAGAAGCCAAAGGAACTCCCAGGATAAGCTCACTCAATGGCTCATCTCCATATTTTTGCATACTGATGCAAGCTACAGGGCAGAGAAAGTTTCGTTGCTGCCTTGAGAAGCAGAACTGGCTCCAAACGCATTTTAGATGTTGTGTAAACTACCTACATAAACCCACGTTGTCCTCGTGTGCTCCTTGGTGAGCTGCTAAAGAAGCAAATCAATGTGTCTCAGCAGTTGCATTTTTGGAGTGAAGTCTAAGTGGGCGCACATCATTGTGTTCCTAATCTGTAAGGGAAGGCAGGATATGTATTCAAAAGAAGAGGATAAAGGAGAATTTTGTTACTTTCTTATCTTTCTATGTGTTGTGTCTTTCTACAATTTTATATTTTTAAGCATTGTAAACCGTAATAATGAAGACTAATGTCCTCTTCCACTTCCTAATTTTATTAAAGAATATAGGAGTAAACTAATATTGACTCTGATAGACAGATATAATGGCTATTTAGTGGGACAAGAGAAAGAAATAGACATAAACACATATTCGCAATCACAGTTCACTATTTGTCAGTAAACAGCCTGAATAAATGCAAACATTTAAAGGAACTCCTAAGTAGAATTAGTTTCTTTGTACAAATACCTGCAGAACAGGGATATCAGTCACCTGATATTTCTCTTTGGGACCACAGCAAGGGGTATTCTTTCTGATTTCACTGTCCCACTCTACAAGATAGTAGAATTTTTATCAATATCATGATGTTTTTCTAAAAGATCTGATTTTAAAGATGCACTATGCATACTAGAAGTACAAGGAAAAGGAAGGGTTTATGTCTATGTGCAGAACTTTTGCTCGTATTCTGGTATAAGAAAGAACATTAACAAATTTTTTGAATAAAGGAAAGAAGTTCTGTATTAGATGATATTCCTTTTTTCCGAAAGATATAACTGCTCTACTTAATGCTTGATCTAAAGCCCTGTGAAATTTTACTCACTTCATTGTACTCCCATCTTCTCTGTGGAAGAGGTATTTGGTCAAACAGTTAACAATTAATTAAGTAAATTAAGTACTTTGGCCCCAACTTCTTTCCAGTAAGACCTAACTAATAATAATGATATCAGTGTGTGACAAATATACAATGAAGTCAGCATTTGACATAATGCTTTTAAAGAAAATTTCAGTGAAGTATGTACCATTAATGATGATAAAGCTCACAATAGGCTTAAAAATCACATCCTCTTACTTAGCAGATATGATCCTGATGATCATCAGGAGTCTGTCAGATATATGCTTGACTCCAAAACATATGTCCCTCAGAGCTGCTGAAAAGTAATAAAGAAAAATGCTTAAAGCAATTTTTCATAGTATATTTTCTTAGAGGCTTCAATGAGAATGAGGCAAGTTTATGGGAATGGGGAAGTAAAGCAGTTATTATCACTTAAATATGCTACAGTTTTAGTGCAAATGGAAAACAGAATCAAACAGAAAAAAATCCACAGAAGTCTCCAGGCATAACTGGAGTGACAGACATTTCAGATGAAAGAGAGAAAGAGACGGAGAAAAGTATTTTCTGAGCTTTAATATCAATGAGAAATATTCTAAATTGTCCAGAGATATTTGGAAAGCATTGTGTTGCTTTTGTCGTTGCTATTTTCGCTCAAAGTAAGATTTGTGTATTTGTAAATTGAAATAGATTAAGTTAATTTGAACATTTTTCCCTGTTGTGGCTTTATGCTGTTAGCTGCTTTATTGGTGAAAAAACGGAACCTCCTCTGGAGGTTTGCTTAAGAGCCATTAGTGTATACAGTAATTTACAGCTACTCAAAGCTATACATTAAGTTACTAATTGATTGCTAATGTTGATGCACTTGATTGGATGTCAAGTTATGCATAAAATTTATTGAAAATAATTTTGTTTCTTTCCTCTCTCTCCAACTATAGTCATTAAATCGAGATAGATATGCAGGTAGTTACATCTATCCCCTCTGGCCTGACCTCTTACAGAACCTCCAGCTATGGCCCTTCCAGACTATACAATCAGAATATCCTAAAACATGTTACTAAAAATAAGCAAAATATAATATTCTTGTGCCCTCTTTCCCCCCACTGTTTCTCACAAAGAGATGAGAAATGTTGATAGCACCCAGTGCCAGAGAAACTATTCCAACATTTCAAATTATATTCAATTTAATAAAAGCATCATAATGAAAAGTCAACAGAATTATGAATTGTAGCATGACCATTTCATATTAATTTTTCTTTTTTTTTTTTTTTCTTCTTGGATTTTAAGTGAAAATAGAACAAATGTGCAGAGCATTTAATTCAAAGACCCAATGTGCCAGCAGGGATTAATGAAAGGTGTCTAAGGTCTCTGTGATAGGAGTTTCTGCAGTAAAAAACCCAGCAAACAGTACAGCTTTTGATTTTCTAAACTTCCATTGACCTGTCTTCAAGCTGCTTCATTACCCATATGAGCAGGTTTAATCTCCTGTGCTTTGAAATCAGTTGGAACATTAACTGTGAAACTTCTCCTTCCTCTGCGAGCTGCTCCAAGTCCCCACGGTCTTTTAAACTGGGAGTTCCAGGTGCTGAATTACCTGCTGGAGATGGAAGAGCGACAGGTTTGAACTCTGTCACCCACTCAGGAGGCAGAGAGGACGGCACCCCGGGGAAAAAGCAAACCCAAGAAACGTCAGCACTGGAGACATCACCATGTGCTACTGCCAGGATCCTTCGCAATACGTTGTTGCACGATTTATTTTCTCTTTTTTTTTTTTTTCCTGGGTTTGTATGTGCTTCAGGACATGCTCAAAATGATCAACCGAGCAATAGATTTTTCTAATCCCCAAAGAAATTGTGGCTATTAGTGCATATATATTGACTCAGCAGTTGGAAAGCTAGCTCAGGATCAAAACATTTGAAAGCCTCCTTTCTCTCTAACTGGTAGAGGGGATGAAAAGATCTTTTCAGACATTTTAGAATAGTATTTGTTTCAGTTACTGAGCATTGAAATAGCAATAGTACCAGTCAAATAAAAGGAATAGTTTTTAAAAGGCTGGAATTCGTGCTCCCTGCTATGCTGAAAGGCAGGGAGGGTTGGAAGGGAGATAGGAAGGACCCAGTATCTGTGACAAAGTTGATGCATCAACAGCATCATTTGCATTCAAGACCTTAGAAATACTTCCATGTTTGGATGCTCGTGGAACAAAGGAAGCAAAAGTACAAGGAAAAATTGACAGTGTTTATAATACCTTTCTCCTTTCCTCTCCAAAGATGGACTAAACAGAAGAGAACAACTCGTAAGAAAAACAAGCTAGGAAAGGGAAGAATAGATTTGATCCAAGTGCCATAAAAAGTGCCCTATCTTGGAGGAGATGTGGGAAGATCTAATCAATATCTCTGTTTTAAAGATTAACTAAAAAAATTTCTTTTCAAAAGCATTAATATTACTGAGCAAAAAATAAAGCATTTCTTTATGTCTATGACATGAAGATATTAATATTTCTATCAGGGACTTATTTAATGTCCCTCCTGAGACAGCATCAGGATTGGAGTACATATTCCCTGTTTTCAGAGCAATGTTATACTTTTCCCTGCTGAAGGTCGTGCTAGATGTGCTGTGCAGATCTCTCCACAGCAGTGCAATGAGACAACAGCTCCACGGGGTAAATGGTGAAGAGGTCTTGGAAGACCAACCTGCTTCCCAGGAGACCTCCCAAAGGAAAAGCCAACCTATCCTTTGGAGCCCAATTCAAGACTTTCCATGAGTTTAAAATGTGTTTTGTTTAAGGGATGAATAATACACAATTGCATCGTAAGAGAGAGAAACTCTACAGAAGTAGGAGCCATGTCTGTAATTTATTCTTTTAAAACACATTGCAATATTTCAGGTGGCTATTTTGAATGAAACATTTTACCAGGTATTGTTGCTGTGCTTTGCTGTCTAAACATCCTATTCTGTACTGTCATCCTATTCATCTCTCAGCTTTCAATGGCAAACACATGCAAATAGCAAAATAGCAGCATGTCCAAATTGGCTAATATAATCATGAGTAGAGCAGACTAAATAATTTAATAGGAACTATGTATTTGGAAAACCTAACTTTATTTTCTTCTGTTAGGAGTACATTTGAAAGAAGTTTAGAATTTACATTAATTAATTCACATTCTGGTTTTGCATGGAGAATTTTCAGTTCGCAGTCTCATCTTGAATATCTTTTCATTAGGTTTTAATAACCCATGTCTGAAACGAAGTCTGTTCCAGCACCCAGTGCTGCTCATGAGAACTGGGAGAAGAGCATCACGTCTCAGAGGGATTTCACTTTAATTTCTCTGTACCTCTAACATCCACCTGAAAGATGATGACGATTTCACAGTCTTTTCCAGAAGCACAAAGGAAACTTCTTCCCTTGCAAAACAAGGGAAATGCTGTGAAAGTGACTGCCTATGCTTCATACTCTTGGGTACCACCTAGTGGCACCAATATGGTTAACAATGGATGTAACTAATGTACAGAGTTCTGATTGCCATGATTCTGAGATGTTCATGTCCTTAATAACCAATCTTTTTCATGTATATAGAAAGTGACCAAAAATCACTTCAGTGACCTATTGAAAATAAACAGGGCAGATATTCACAGACATTATACAGCAATATTTATTCCAATCTAATCACAATGACCCATGTCCATCACTTCATCATAGTGGTCACTGTATTAATCTAAGTCTTTTTCCTTAAATTGCAACTGATTTACTAGCAGCCGAATATCTTTAAGATAGCTTGTATTAGTTTGCTACTGCAGACATATTATTATTCCCATGGAGAACAGCAGAAGAAGCTCACCAGACTCTTCCTGTGGGTTTGATGGTACATCCGCCAGCAGTGTAAACTATTTGCAGACAATGCAAAACACCTTCATTTTATAGGTTCTCTCCCCAGCGTCCTGAATAAAATGCATATCACTAACCTATTAAGTACAAATCGCTTAAAGATGTAAATTTTTTATTACTTGCTAAATGTTAATGTATGACTTGTAAAATGTTAAAGTAGTAAATAGCTTCTTTGAGCTCATACACACTAAATTCCATTTTGTAGCCCTAAGCATTTAAGGTAACAGTCACTGGGTATTAGTCAGAGAGATTTCCATAATCCTCATTGACACTAATTTATTATTGTGGGGAAAAAAAAAGATAATTAAGAGTTAATGTCAGTAGAATAGAAAAATAGGCCATTGTCAAAGGATAATGGTCTTCCACTAATATGAGACTGTTGAGACATTCGCTGTGAATAAATGTTATGAAATATGAAACACATGATACAATACCACAATGTGGAATTATAGCCATTTTATGTCAGCTGTTCTGAAAGACTCTAGAAGACGTTATCAAAACCTGATTAATGTACCCGCATTTGATACTTCTTGATTTATTGATGTAATAACCAGCTGAGAAGGACTCCTCACAAACCTGATTTATTTAAAGTTTGCCATAGAAGCTCATATACACTCTGCTTTCTACCTGCAAGAATATCTCCTATATTTAGTATAATATATGTATATAAATGAAAGCCACCAAGAAGAATTTGTTCTGGCTGAAAATATCAGAAGCTGATATGGTTATTTGTTGAGAAGGGACCAAGCCAGTTTCCAGAGAATATTGATGAATGGTCTCCAGATACACAGCAAAGAGCTAAATTCAGAGGTGTGAAATTAATGTGACTGCACCTGTGAAAACTAGCCATGAATTTGATCTAAAATGATGTATTATGAGTACGTGGAGATAGCAAAGATATCCAGGGCCTCAGAACAAATACTGTAGCAAATTATTAAGATCCTAGCGTTAAAGTTATCTAGATATTTAGTACTGAAGTTTGATTCTGTCATTCATGGAATATTTTCATTTCCAGGGAATGTTTAGGAATTGATTCTTGCTATCAGTACAGGTTTTCCCTTCAGGTCTCAAGCGAGTAGCTGTGTTAAATACTTTCATCTTATAGAATAAAGATCATTCTGTTTCAATTTTTAATAACATTTTTGAGATCTAATCCAAATTTGATTCGTTTAAATAAAAATCAATAGGTTTAACCACTTCTTTTGAATCATTTAGCACAACATTGTTTCCTTGGCTCTTCATCAGGGGCCAAATTCTGGCCTGATTTATGCTCTGATTTACACTGCAACCCATTGACTTTAGAGGATTTGCACACTGCACAAATTAGCACAGATCTGACTCCAGGGATCCTTGGTAAGTGGCATAAATTAAGAACAGGGAAATTCTGCTCTCTTTTAAAACCCCATAAAGGTCAACATGAAACTGAGAACAAGATACAGCCCCAAGTCTCCAAGTTGAAATGTATTAAAAGGTTTCATGAAGCCCCTTTATCCTCCCTGCTGCAATCTACCCTCATTCTCCTGTCCCGCAATGTCTCATTTCACACCCACCACGCAGGTACACCGAGAATAACATAAGCCACATTTTGCCCCCCAGAGAAGCACATATCGCAGACTGTGTTGACTTCTAAATTGGATGACAGCACCTGGCATCAGCATAAGTAAAGGTGACTGTGGCTGGAACAATCTTTTAAATCGGCTGTGGTCCCACCGGTTGAAACTTCTGTCTGTGGAAAGGATTTATGCAATTGCTAATCTGAGCATTTCATTACGAGCATTCATATTTGAGGACATCTGAGACTTTTTCTGCAAGACAACTGAATAAAAAATTTAGCAGTACCAAGGAGTCTTATTCCTTTTTTTTTATTTTGTAGGGAGACTCCCCTCTGGCAAGAGCACCTTCTCCCTCCTGTTCCCTATAGGGAAACAGATATTCGTGGCCGGTGCCTAATGTTGTGCTCTCCCTGGGTAATCAATCACGTCCCCTTGGTCACCAGGATGGTCAGGGCAGTTTGTCCGCTGCCGCTTGCACTGACAGGGGCATTTTGGCAGAAGTCAGAAAGCTGCTAAAGAAGGTGAGATGTGGTCCTTCAGAACCGCGCAGCACAGAAGCAGAACAAAAGAATTATTTGGGTTTTTCTTCACAAGCCTCAGTGCTGTTTCCTTGTAGGACATTTGGTCTCTTTTACAAAGATCACCAACGGTCAAAGCCATGCTCAGCTGCAGACTATCCGCTATTTTTTGTGACAAAGACCGGCTAAAAGAATCACTCTGCAGTTGTAAATACACAGTAATCTCACACGGCCCGACTCACAACTGTGTCCCAAGTTTATGTGCCAGTTGAAAATACGTCCTACTAGAAAATCTACACAAAGCTGTAGGTTGTGAATTACCTTCTTGTAAGATAAGCAATACCTTTCACCGTTTCTTTCTGAGTGTGGAAGCAGTGACTGCAGTGTATTTAATGAAATCCCGTCAATGGAATTAATGGGATGCAGAAAATATTTTGGCCAGTGTAATCTACGACTCATATAAAACAAGAACTAGGGGACCAGACATCAACTCTGAAATTAAAATCCAATTCAGTCTCAAGGCTGCAGGAACTAGACTTTCTGGTGTGTGAACAAGCACAGCAAATAGTCCTGCTGGACCAGCCTCTTTAATGGATGTGGGCAGAGTTAATCAAAGTGAGGGGAGGATTTTTGTGCATTTGATGAATTCAGAGAGTGATGAGTTCTTTTAAGTTTGCTAAGGAGAACCCCAATGTTGAGAGAAGTACAGGATTTATTATTCACATGATAAGTGATGCAAATTAATGCAAATATTTTGCATGGGCCTTTAACAGAGAGGATTTTACCCTTAAAGAATAAGGTAAATTCCTATTTAATCCCAGATATGCAGCTAAGTTTAAGTATCCAAAACACTCAGTATATTGACAAGTTCACAAATGCAAGTCCACAGCAGTCCATGTATTTCTCAAAAGCTATTTCCAAGCCTCCAAGGAAGGAAATTCTATTTTCAAATGGAATTGAGAATGTTGGCCCTTCCTGAGTCATGCTTAACACTTCACACTGTCTGGCTTTGCAAAAATTAGCCTTCAAAAATTATTGCCATGGTGCAGAGGTCCACTATAGCTGTAGTTTCTAGCCGTAGTTTCTAGCATTTGATGCTCTAAGTACCTGGTTCTACTGCAAAAAGTAGTTAACAGCAAGAATTGCAAATGTCTTATTGTAATACCTGAGTAGTGGATCTATGAAAACCTCATATTACATCTACATGTATAGCAAATGCATTTATAATGAGTATTGTCATTGCAGTGAATAGTAAAACAACGAACTGTGATTAACCTCTTCTTGTGAAGTGTTGCCATTAATTTTGGTGTTTACTATGGAAATACTTTTGAAATTTTACAGGAGATTTGAATAATTTGATTGATATTTTCATGGGCTTTTTTGATTACTGAGAAATGAATGTTCTGAACATTTTAAAGTCATTAATATACAAGAGATGAGAAAATGTGACAATATATATCAAAATGTCCTATCTTCTTCATTAAAATCAGCTTTAAGGCACAGGACATAGAGAATTAAAAAGCTGGTCTACCTAAACTATTTGTGACTGATACTCCTTCAATCACTTTAGTTAACATAAGGCTGTTTTAACAAAGACATAAAATAAATCCTCATCACACTTAAATTCACTGACTTCAAAAGCATTAAGATTTCAACTATATTCTGATATCATTAAGGAATAAAAAATAGTGAAGGATAAATTAATTCATTCAAGTTCAACTATTCGATTATAAAAAGTCTTGCCTAGTTTCAGAAAGTTTCCCAAGCTTTCCATCTGGGTTCATTTTCTGAGGTGAAACTGGGCTCAATCAGAGTGGATTTTAGAAATCCCTCACTCAGGTGAATTAGACATGCATAAAAATTTGCCAGTGGAGGAACAGGATAAGGCTTGGGGCTCACGTGTTTACAAAAGTCTGACAGCATTTCTTATCTGCACTTACAGATAGAATTAGGGGAAGAATTAATTGCTTGCTTCTCATTTGGATCAGTATGGATTTCTAGAAAATTATTCCTTATTGACGTATTTCAGAAAACAAAGAAACAGTAAAAATAATCTTATCTAGTATATAATTCAACCAAGACAGGAGATCCCAGTGTCAAAGAAGAATTTATGATAACACATAGCATTTTATTCAACTAAGGAAAATGCTGATTTGTTACTAGCACTTATAATTTATTCATAAAAAGTAAAGGTCCTTTTGGCCTTATGAGTTCAAACGTATGTCAGATGCTTCAGATGGAGGGATGAGCCTTCTATCCTTCTGAAACAAAACACACAAAAAAGACACTAAACAAATCAACTGGGAAGTAAAGAATCAAAAGCCATGAGCACATCTCCACAACACAAACAAAAATCAGGACAAAGTCATGCAGGGAAGATTTCTGAACTGATCACCAACACATTTTACAGTCAGTTCGTGCTCTTCAGAGACCCAGTGACCACTGTAGCTGAACTGGAGGTGTGGAGGGGACAAAGAGGTGACAGTTCCAGTGATGGGCCACCAGCCACAGTGCTACTGAGCAGGGGAAGGAGAGAGACCATCTCCACCAGGTTCTCAGAGACTCTAGTTTTTGGAGCAGTTCTGCCTCCAGGTTGACAACACAGAGCAGACGACCAGGGTGGTGGGAACAGCAGAGTGGGAGAATTCAATTGATTCTCACAGATTAATCTCAGATTAAATTTCTAGATAAATTAAATGATAATTTTATAGACTAGCTAGTTAGGGAGAAGCAACTATTGATTTTGTCACTGAGTAATAGAAAGTCTAGTTGTACTGATATACCAGCAACTTTTTTGAATAAATCATCCTAAATTTTATACAGTAGTTTTCAAATTAATATATGACATAAGAAAAACTATAGAAAGTTGAGAAAAACTTTTTTTGAAGTTGCTAAAGGGGGAATCAAAGCCACAAAATATTTGCAGTAGACTGAGAGCATTAAAAACAAACAAACAAACAAACAAAACGCAACCTTTTTGACTTAAAGCAACCTCTCAGCAGAAAACATCTTTAGAAAGGTCAAGAAAAAATAGTAATCATACGGCTTAGTTAAAGAACACTGCACAGGAGTTAATTAGAAAGAATAAGAGATCCTTAATAAATAAAGGAAATAGAAAACAGTATGAGCTCTGTCAATTTAAATGTGAAAGCACAGTTGGGCAAACCTGAGCAATCTGAATGCCTTCTGCAAGGAATAGTGGAAGGATTTCACAGTGCTGAGTAACAGAGCAATAAAATAGCTAAAGAAATCATAGGCATACCACAGAATCACAGAATCAGTGGGGTTGGAAGGGACCTCTGGAGATCATCCAGTCCAACCCACCCGCTAAAGCAGGTTCACCAGAGCAGATCACACAGGAATGTGTCCAGGC
The DNA here is from genome assembly GCF_036013445.1 of Caloenas nicobarica. NCBI lineage: Eukaryota > Metazoa > Chordata > Aves > Columbiformes > Columbidae > Caloenas > Caloenas nicobarica. The sequence continues at coordinate 37,492,406 of NC_088250.1, read as the reverse complement.
GGGTTTGACTGTCTCCAGAGAAGGAGACTCCGCAACCTCTCTGGGCAGCCTGGTCCAGGGCTCTGGCACCTCAAAGGAAAGAAGTTTCTCCTCATATTCAGGTGGAACCTCCTGTGCTTCAGTCTGTGCCCGTTGCCCCTCATCCTTTCGTTGGGCACCACTGACAGGAGTCTGGTCCATCCTCTTGACACCCACCCTAGAGATATTTATAAACATTGATGAGATCCCCTCTCAGCTTCTCTTCTCCAGACTGAACAGACCCAGCTGTCTCAGTAGAAGTGTTATGGAAAGTCAGTACTCACTCAGAGCCAGAAAAGCAAACAAAACGCCAGGACGTGTCAGGGAAGGCGCAGAAAGTGAAACGGCAAAGTCATGCAGCCTTGTGCAATGGCACGAATCCATGTACACACACATCCTGACCAAACACTGTAGCAGAATGGAAGAGTTCAAGGAAAATGACTAGAGATTTTTTTAAAAAATGAGATGATTCCTGTGATCTGGCCAAAATTATTTTTTTCCTCTTCTTCTACTCATGGCAAAGGATGGCAGCATGTGTCCAACATCATTTAGATTGTTGGCATTGTTAGTTAATATTATTATTTTTGTGTGTGTGTGATGCAAAACAATTGATAACATATAAAGCAGAGGTGATATGTGTGAATTTTCAGAAATCTATACCGTATCTTGAACAGAATTTAAACAATCAATTTGTTTGATTAATTATTTAAGGAGTGGCCTCTATGGCCTGAATTTCTGTTTTTCCACACTTTCGCCTCACTAGTAAAAAGGAAGATGTAGGTTTCCAACCTCTCTGCCTTGGTCACTTTGACATTAGGTTCCCCTAAAGCAAGGGTGTCAAACTCATTTTTACGGGAGGGCACATCAGCCTCACGGTTGCCTTCAAAGGGCCAAATGTAATTTTAGGACTGTGTAAATGCAACTACTCCTGCACGAGTTTGACACCCCTGCCCTAAAGTGCTCCCCATGCAAACGCACCTTCAGCCTACTCGGCAATCAAGTTGTAGAAGGCACACGAGCTCCCAAGTGATACCAGTGTTGTACAAGATTTTCTAAGGGCTTCTGGCTTGGATCTGGGGTGGAATTTTGTCAGCAATTAATTCCTGAACGCCACATGATCTGCCTCTAAAGGCTGCATCTCCTCCCGAGCAGCATCTCCTTGAGGGTAGAACCCCCCTCAAAAGTCACTTTAAGTGCTCACATTCGAATTAGAACATTCTAATAATTTCCGCGTTTATTAACATTTAATGTACCCAGATATTACTCTTCGCAGGAAACAGCATGGCCTAACACTGATCCCCTTGATCGGTTTGTATTTGTCAAAGTAAGTAATGTCGATACCAGAAAGGTATTTTAGGGATGTTTAATTCTCTCCTTAATTTGCAAAGCAGGATAGTCATGACTAATGTAAATTAAACTGTAGGTTACTCTGAAAAGAAGATGAACATCTAATAGACCAAATATTTTATTTAACACCATCTAGTCACTGAAAGAATAAACTTTTTAAAGCTAACCTCTAACCTGTCCTTTGATTACACATCCCCAGGTCCCCATCAGGCATTAATGAGAGTTACACTTGGACCATATGTGACCCTCATACACAATATCGATTCACTGTCATTTCTTGCCATTTCAAACGTAGAAGAGAAAAAAGCTGAATTTTAGCCTACCAGATAGTTATTTTGAACTAGCAAAAAATTAGTAAACCCGTCACTTTCTGAATAACATTAGGTAATCAAATGAGAAACAAAAATGATATAGTTTAGTCAGAGGGGGCAATACTTTGCCAGCCACAGGTTGTTTCATTTAATAGCTTTTAGAAGGCTTCACTTTAATTTTGTTTCCAAAAAGCAATAAAGCAGAAGTTGTTTTCACAAAGCAGACAGAAAATTGATTCTCTAAATGCTGATTATTTTCCAAGGTTAGTTCAGAATTTCTAAAATCTTGCATATTTAATAGCAGTTTTGTTTTTATTTTAAATAAAAATCTCAGTAAATAGATTAACAGTTAACTTGCTTACAATTTACATCTTGATATGTGTTATTGTTTCTGGTGCAATTATCCATTATGTTCTTCTGTTTGCTCATACGTGAACTCCAGACTTGGAACATTTTTGTCCTTTTTTACATTGACTGCTCTTTTTGCTCACCTCAAGTAAACTACTGTATAGCTGAAAATAAGAATCTGAATATAAAAGCAAATTACAAGCAATTTACTGCTTGTACTGCTCATTTCAACTTTTTGTTCAGTTCTTTGATGGGGATGCAATTTGCATTTTCTTATTAATACTGATAAAAAGCCGGACATTACAGTTATTGGAAACACAAGTCAATTTGGTTTGCCCTTCAAACAAAATACTCCTTTGTTAGGAGATTGGGCAGCTCTGTATTAAAAGATTGATAGGTCTGAATGCTGAAATCTTTGTAACTGAAAGGTTACCAGCAAAGACTATTTGTACTAAAGCTGAGATAGAACTTGATGCTCCCTGAAAGAAAATCAACATTTTACAAAACTATGAATATGACTGCGTATTTTAATTCTAAGTATTTCTGAAACAAATACGAATTTTAACCAGTGCACTCAGCGTACAAGAGTGTCATCTCAAAGGACTTATTAGAGAGATACTGAAAAAGAAAGTACAAATGAACGAGCTACAAGAACAACACATAAAACCTGTTTAAGGGGATTTTTTTAATGCAGTTCAGATTATAGGTTTTTTATAGCCAAGGTCACATAACTTTATAGATAATGAAACTAGTGCCAAGCAGATAATAGGCTGCTGTGCTCAGAATGTTTGTCTTTCAGAAAAATTTAAAGAATAGTGGTTCTACTTCTCTTGCCAGGATACTGGACAGTTCATTTGATAAATTTTGACAGAAAAGACGCTTTTTTTTTCCCCTAAGAAGATTTTCTTCTCAGTCCATATCTAAGGACATAACTTGATTCAGAAATAATAATCACTCAGGCTTCTTAATGTTGTTCTTTTGGTTGTTTGGTTTTGTGTGTGTGTGTTTGTGTGTGTGTGTTTGTCCTTTTTTTGTTTGTTTTCTTTTAAATTGAAACTTTAAAGAATAATATTTTTATGTCTAAAAAAAAGCTGAAAAGGGAACAATGAAAGGGATCACGAGAGAGAACAAGAGAAGAATGGAGCTGACCACAAAAATATTTTTTCTTTGTCCTCTCTTTTTATTTTCATTATTATTACTTCGTCCACCTCAAATTTAGATTCCCAAAATATTCACCTCAGAATGGAAGTCTCTTTGCCCTTTCAAAACAACCCTCTGCTGCCCTATTCTCACTGCATGCTTTCCTTCCAGATAAAAAATGTGCCCATTCTACATTGTTTGTTTGTTGGGCTTTTTTCTGCAAACAAAGCAGGAGTAACAGAAGCAGTGGTCCAAGCCCATTTCCAGTAATAACACTGGGAGTTTTGCTGCTGAGTTTTCAGGATTCATACTTTGCAAGACCATATGCACGAGTTGTTTTTCTCTCGGTTGGAAGTGTCACTCAGTGCAAGAGTCGAGTGTGACAACTGAATCACTTGGGCTTTGCACTTGCCTACGACTTATGAGCAGGTCATTTATTAGAGTTTAGCCTAGGCTGTACATCACCATATGGAGAATGCCTTTATTGATAAAGATATTCTTTTTATTTAGATGCATGTCCCTGGCGAATGACAAAACAAAAAGAAGAGACGGTACATAGTCCTTTGGTACTAAAATAGAGTTTGCTTCTAACTTTATAGAAACACATCAGGGCTTGGGGATCATATGACATCAATTTGATTTATATAAACTAGCTCCACTGTTTGCCTTTGTAGGTTGTACTAGACTTCAAGGACAGTTTTCATGTTGGAATGACAGAATGGCAGGATTCAAGTAAACAGAACAGTCAGGTTTTTTATTTTTCTTCTCCTATTTAATATAATTGCTAGGTTGTTTTCTTTTTTCCTCATAGTGACCCTGAAAGTCACCCCAGTGGTAATGAAATGGAGCTGCATAAACAAAGCTGCCTGATTTGGAAAAAACATAAGGTCCTAGTTTTTCACAGCTAAGGAGCCCTTCACACACTGGCAATTTGTTTTTAAATTGACCATCTCCAACTGAATATATGCCTTTCCCACAAAAAGCACTTCTGTTTTCTTGATGAGTGGTTATAGAGGAGAGAAATATGTCTTGATCTACCGTGTTAACCTAATATATGCTCTCTAACTTCACCACTCCCTCTCATCCTCCAAGCCAGGCAAATGTGCAGCTTCTCCCTTTCACAAAGTGAGGACTCTCAAGGGTACCAGGTCAGTGAGGTGTCTCAGTCCCAGAAGAACATTAGTTAGATGGCCAGTCTGAGGAGGATCGTCTTCAACTGCAGACCTGCTGCTCCGAGGACACCAAAGGGAGTCTCCAGTAGTTCCATTTATACCCTGGTTGAATCCGAGATGTGATCATTTACGGTGGTGGTCCAGAAACTTCTCTCAGCCAAAGCATTTCATTGGCCAAGGGCCCTCTCTGTTGACCAAGGGGTGTGTACATGACCAAGGTGGTCCATCAACATAGAAGTATCTGTTGCTTTCAGGGTGGGGGGCAGGAGGGAGTTCGTCTGCCACACATATAAATGGTATAAGCTACTCATTGCACTCCATTTTTCTAACTTTGGAAAGAAGGACTATGTCTTCCCCCCACCTTGTCTCTGTTGTCTCTTTACAACACCTCTGAACTATTTCTTATCTATTCTGACATTCTCATATCTGAAATGTTAACAAAGAGAGAGTTTGATGCTGTTGATACTGAAGCCAAGGGATGCTTCGCTGAGACCATAAAAATCTGCAGTAGGTGAATTTGGCCAATTATTTGTAGATTTTTTTTGCCTTGACACCCTCCTAGCATTAAGTTTTCATTAAGTTTTCTTAATGGAAGGCAGTCAAATTTAAGTAACAGCCAGTTTGCTTTTGGGTGACTTTTTCAAAATTCTGACAGTAGGTGCTACATATGCTGTCTCTTCAACACAACGCCATATCCACCAGTTACTTCTGCATTAAGTTTCATCTAGTAATGATTTTTTTCCAATATCAATCAGAACCATAAAGTAGAATGGATAGCTAGGAGTCAAGATTTTGATTGACAGTGAATAGCAAACAATATTTCCAGCTCAATAAATGTCAGTGAGCTTTTGATAAGCAAGATGAACTATAATAATCTCCAGAGTAGAACATGGTACAAGAATAGTAAACAAAAAAACAAAAAAACAAACAAAAAAAAAATCTAAAAAATTTAGTTTAGGTGAGAGAAGCAAACCCAGCTATTTGAAATGTTGTGATCATTTCTTCAAAATGTGGTTCACGATTCTGTATGAACAGATGTATTTGGAAAAAGGAAAAGTAAAGAGCTTGTTTTCATTAATTCTGTAGATATAATGAAATTACCTAAGAGAAAGGCAAGAATATAAAGAAAAAAAAAGGTTAGTTTTGTATTCCTGGAATTAATGGTCACTTCTTATACCCAAACTATTAAAAGAGTAAATTTAATCACTACATATAATACATCTAATATTATATCGTACATCGAATAATATATCTAATATTATTTCTGATCTAAATATAAGTGTAGTAAAGCATGTAATAGGAATCTTTAAGGATCATTCTCAAAAGCAATACAGACAAAAACAAAATAAAAGAAAAAATAGAAAACATTTCCAGACTTTGACTGAAAATCTTCTTTGTTTGTTTCGTGCAGTTGACTAAGTTTACGGTTAAATATATTTGGGATCTCTGGCCATTTATTTCCATTGCGCATATATTATATGTCTCCAAAACTTGTTAGAGTTGAGTATTGTCATGTACATAATTTTCTTTCCTTTTGGGGCAGGAGAGAGGGGAAACAGAGGACATTGATTTCTTGTGCTTAGAAGTCATCATGTCATCTTCTCATTAATCAGGGATATGCCCAATACTAGATGATTACAAATTTTGTAGTCCATCCTTATATTATCAGTCTCTAGAGATGTTTTTCAGGGAGCATGGCAAATCAGCAGTCAATACCTGGACTTAGGTAGACCTAGATTAATAAACAGGATGTCTCCTTGCTTTCAAAAACCTGTCATTCTGCGCTATAACTTGCATCAATAATCCAGCACAAAAAATAGAACCACTTCAAAATTTTAAAGCAATTCTAAATCTTGAACTTCTACACGATTTTCCAAATTTATTTAGTAAACTCTTGATTTAAGTAGTGGATCCACACTTTATTCTCAGCTGAACAACTGTTTATATTTTTTCCCAACATGCCATTACAGATTGCAGACAGGAAAGTTTTGGAGAATTTTCTGTTCCTATGAGGAGGTAAGAGGTAAGGTGTGTTTGACCGAGAACTAGTTTTTGATGTAGAGTAACATGTATAGATGCTTTGGGAGTAAGAATACATTATTTATTTCCTGATCGAATATTTTTGCTCAGTGCAAATTATACTATGATTTATCTGCCTGGTCAAAGTCTAGTGGACATAAAAATCTATAATGAAACAATGTCATTTAGGCTTCTAATGACATATTATTATTTCGGTAGATTCAGGATTGTGATGGATCTGGATCAAAGCTTAAAAGGGTGTTTTGGGTTTTTGTGTGTGCGCCAAACATTTCATGTTCTATAACAAAATGTCAGTACTCAGGAAGGAAATTTTTTCTGGGAGACACAGATTACAGCTACTTAGGAAGCTGAAGACATTCTGAGTCATGAATATCCCCCTAAAATCTCAGTACCTGTACATAATATTGACCCACATAAGTTGATAATGTGCCCTAGAGTCACATCAGAGGCTTCTTTGCCACCTCATTTGATGCGTTGCTCTGGTCTGGTCCTTGTTTGTATTTGATCCTGTCAGCATCTCTGTGAAACAACAGTGTATTAAAGCTTTTGTCAAAAAACAGACTACAAAAGAGAAGATATGCAACATTGCTAAGTGTTCACTGATTTGTAGTGCCTCCATTTTCTGGAGGGGGAGGGATAGGCACTCATCAGAGACATCTAAAACTTGTTCAGAGATATAAAAATTACTATAATCAGCCTCTACTCATAATCAGTTGCAGTGGGTAAGTATTTGGCTAATCTGAAAATTGATCTCAAGAGTGTCTCTGGCTGCATGTTGCAATGGGACCCAGGAGGGGTGGGCAACCTGGGGACTCAGGGCTGGCCATGGGGGCTTCGGTATCACTGGGATCAATCTGATCTAGTCCAGCCGCCTTCTGCACCAAGCCCTCCACCTCAGTTTAGATCGATTTACAGCTCCACTATGGAGACCTGCTCCTGGTCATCACTGCAGGCTAACGTGGGTACAGCCACTTATGACATGCATAAATCTGGGAGGGGTGCATTTACAATTGGGGTTCTGTGCCCAGCACCAGGTGTGTATCCTGTTCCTTTTTGTTTGGAGACAGTAGCATGAGCTAGAAGATCTTTTCCTCAAATCAGCTCATAAGAGATCTGGCAGTCTGACAAACGCCTGATTTTTTTTTTTCCCCGCTTGTGGAAAAGTTACAGTCTTAACATACATTTTTTACTAACCCAATTACCATATTTGGTCTCTTATCTATTCACTGTCACCAACTTACCTCAAAAGAAAATAAAGAAATCTGACAATTAGGATTCAGTGTCTGGGAACAATGTTGCCTTGACTGAGAGCCCTGGAAATGGCATTGTCACTTTACCACAAAGAATAGCAACAATTTGTTCAGCGACACTGAAAGGCCACCCAAATTCCTTTACCTCTCACAACATTGATTTGATGGGATCTGTCTCAAAGAGAGAGAAAGTAATTTCAGCTATGAAATTCTTGCCTTTTCCCTTTCTGCAAGGCTGGACACCAGTGATTATTTGGTGTAAACACCTCTCCATCATAACACAGGCTGTGAACATCAGCAGTGAGCGTGGCGGATGGGGTAACGAAAGCTTCCTCTCAGCAACAGAGGTGACCAGATTCAAACAAGACCTAAAGTGAATTGTACCTATATGGGACTGGACATGGGTATCCATTTTGGGCTGCTATTAATTTAAAAAAGATAAGCACTGGAGTGACCAGAGTTTTGCCTTTCTTCTTGTAAGTCAATCAAGTTGAGATTACCTAAAATCTTTCTCATAGCTGTCAATTTGGCAGATTTCTTACATTTTAGGATATAGTCCATTGTAAATAAAAAGACGGGGACATCTGTTACAAGATTAAATACTTCTTATCCTGTTATCTATCCCCTCAGCTACTAACTGCCTGCCCGGTTCCCTCACAAGTGTCTCATACTTGTGCTTTTCCCCTTACATACTGAATGACAGCCCTGTATTGATCTGGCAAAAAACCTCTCCTCATTTAAATCCCCTTCAAGCCTTTCCTCTGTTGAGACAACTTTGGGAAATCATCCAAAAAATATAAAAGTATTTGGACGAGGAGAGGCATGAAAAAGTGTACCTTTAAAGACAAGAAGTATATGTAAGCCCTGTGTTCCTCCTCTATCCCAACCTTATGCTGCAGCCAGCAGAACTGCCTCGTTTTCAGAAGCCCGTTGGCCAAATGGGAGGGGAGGAGCTCTCTGGCCCCATCCACTGGGAAAAGAGAAGAAATAGGGCTATGAACAGAATACCATTTTCATAGACTTTCTGCCCAGAGCCAGCAGTTCCCGTGCTGCAGTGCTGTGGCCGCTCCCGGGCCAGATGTTGCAACATCTGCAGCCCAGCGCGGAGCCACAAGCCGCGGTGGACACAGGAAGCAGAGTTCAGCTCATCAGCCATCCTCATCTTCCCAGTAGCCGTTCCCTGGCTCCTGTCAGTCAAACAGAGCAAAGTAAAAGGGACGTCCAGCCCGAGAACCCCGAGTGAGGGCAGCACCGGTACCCACAGCGCTAAACCTTTGAGCTGAATGCAATACGGTGCATTGATTGGACTGAATTAATCATTTCACAGGTGCCTTCAGTGTCATCGTTCAATCAATTTGGAGTTTGTTTACATTTTTAATGACTCCTAAGTAATTGCCCAAGTTATCTTGGGGACGAAGGTTCAGGTAAATAGCTTGGTGCACATAGCTACTGGTGGGGGTGGAACGCTTCTCTTTTTCTGGAGCCTCTCACCATCTGGAGCTCTGAGAAAAGAAAGATACTTTGTTGTGGTACTGTGCTGTAAAAGATATTTGGGTTCCACTGAAAAACACAAAAAAAAAAAAAAAAAAGATTTTTTTTTTCTTCTTTCTCCTCCTTCATTCTCTATCCCAGAAGATGCTGGAAGCATAGTCTTCTTAATGGAAATGGTTTGGTTCCCTTGATCATAACACGCTTCTCTTGCTTTGCGTGTTGTTCTTAACTAGACCATTAAGTGCTAATTTATTTTTCTTTTTTTTTTTTTAATTGCTACCACAGTGACTCAAGCAAGAGTCAGATTCTAGAGAAATTATTTTAAATCTGACTTTAGAGGACCTTGGAAATGATTCTGAATTTGAAGCACATCATTCTGCCATCTTAGAAGCACATTTTGGCACTCCCTGTGTGAAGATATCATAAACGGCATATATGATCTTTTATTCATAATCTACTGTTGCAGCTGATAGAGTTAGATCTAACTATGTTTTTTCTTCATAGATAAATGCATACTTTAAATGGCTTTGAACCTTTTTAAAGTATGAATGTACTATACAATACGTTGTGACAACTGACTTCTCTTTTTTTGTTGTTATTTTAGAAGTTTTGCTTTCATGTGCACATTAACCTGTGAATGATGTTTACTTTCCAGCATCAGTGATACCAAAAACTCAAAAGCTATTCACAAAATCAGCTACCAAAAATTGTTGGTGATTTTTTTCATTGGTTCTTGTGGGAGTTTTGTGGCTTTTTGGGGCGGGGGGGGGAGTGTTTTGGTTGGTTCATTGGTTGTGGGGTTTTTTTGGTTTGGTTTGGTTTTTTAATTGGCTTGGCTACCATTTCTGATACATTAAAGAGAGAAATTTGTAACCACGCATAGCGAAGACATTCAACAAAACAGCTCGACTTATGCTATCACATGTGTTTGATCTTCCACGTGTATTTGATCTTCCACCTTTATTTGATCTTTGTTCTGCATTATGCAGCAAGTCAGATCTCCCAGACTGGGGAAGTTGCCATCAACGTGACCCAGAGCTGAACTGCTCAGCTCAGAGCCCGGCAGTGGATGGCAACAGCAGCCTGGGATGAGTGTTTGTTGCTCCCTGACTTCACTGGTTTTCATGCTTTTTTCCATCCCCATCCATACATTCCTGCCCTTCTCAGACAATTTCTGGTGCTCACTGGAAACTACGATAAGGTCTGAGATGAGTTGCTGACTCTAAGTACAGCCACAATAACACAGACTGACACTAAGTTATTATGATAACTGTTATCCTTAAAATCTACGAGTCTGTGGGGAAAGTTATGAGTTGTGAAAGGAGATACATGAATAAGACAATTCATTTGATCAATCCCAATTTTAGTGCTATTGACTGTGTATTCCTTTGGAACAAGAAAACTCATATATCGATAGTCGTAATCTCCAAAACCCACCAAATTGAATTAGTGTTAATTCACATTTCATTATAATACTGTTTTTATCTATCATCTAGAGCTTGTTATGTAACAAAGCCTACAGTATACAAAAGAGAAAGAGTGCCAGGAAATTAAATCAGAAAAACTTACAAAATACATTATCTATATTAAAATTATGATTCTGCAGATATTTAAATTCAGCATAAAATCATTCCACAATATTCCAGAAGGAAGAAGATTGCATCTTGGTCATAAAAGCACCCAGACTGGTTTCTTCTGTGTTATCATGCCAGCTCTTATCTTCCTCTCCTTGCAGGTGGGAGGCAGGAGAGATGACAGTAGATGTATATATACTTTCCATATCTTCCTGAATACCTTTCAAAAGCAGAAGTGTGTTACCCAAAATAATAAGGAATTTCATATATTCTCAGTACTTGTGTATTTTGAATAATAATTATATATCATTAAATCCTGAAGATCTTTGAGATTTTTCTCATTGTGTAGTCAAACTCCTACTCACTCAGCTCTCCACCAAGCCCAGGAACTAGCAGTTGCAATTTCTTGCCTTTGACATACGGATCCTGGAAAGGTCAATTGTATTCTGAATTTTTTTAAAAAGTTTCTATCTTCCTTTATGTATAGTGATTGCAATAGGTCAAAGTTACCACTTACACCTAAGATTAGCTCTCAAATGTTCCTGAAATTTTGAAAAATATGACCTTATCTACCTCGATTTTCTGAGAGTATATCAGCTATGAGTCATTTCACCCCTGGTAAACTTGAGGAGGACACAAGCATTCCCTCATCTCCTCCTGTCTTCGTTGCTTCAGGAAAAAAAGATATCTTGATGGGATTTCTGTGAACATGAGTTAGAGAGGTGGGTGTTGAACTCAGGTGCTGTGCTGAGCTCTTACCTCTAAATCCTGTTTTTATTTGAGTGGTCAGTTGTACAAATTAATTGTGCTCTTGAACTCTCCTTTTTAGGATGAAGTTTTGTGTTGGGAAACAAGCTCAGTGAATGCATTGGTGGATTCTGATGCCTTCATGCACCGAGCACCAACCTTCAGGAGGGATTTCATGTGCCACCCCAATCTTGCAGGGATGTGCATGTGGCAGCTTCATCTACCCACAAAAAGAGCTGCAGAGAAGGAGGTTGCAAGGACATTTATTAATACAAAAAAAAGCCTCCTTCTTCTGTTTCCCCAAAATATAATGAAATATTATTGTCTTGCTCAAATTATATTAAAAATTAAGAAATTACAATGTTTTTTTTTTCTACAATACTGTTCTCTCAGCTCCTCGCTGCATGCACACACGTGCACACACACATGTCCACTGCAAGTGGTTTTTTGCTGAGAACCCCACCAGTTAAAAAGCATTAGAGCCACCACTGCTGTGCACACAATCGCACACGGCTGAGTTATAGCAGTTGAACAGATTACACTTATTAGCTGAGTGACTGTGGCTGACTTTGTACATAGTTTGGGCTTTTTTTTTACAATGACAAGCATAACACTTTAGCTTAAATCTCTGCGAAGGTGATTTAAGTAAAGTCTACTGCTTTATGATTTCAGCTTTGAAAGTGCCTTTCTGTGGTCTTGGTCAAATAATTTAATTTTACCCCATGATGTCTCAACTACTTTCCTCTAAAACATAGAGAACACTTGCTTGACATGAAGCGCCATAAAATTATTAAAGCTGTTTTGTTAACTGATTGTTTAAAATGCTAAAAGGAGATCAATACAGTGATTTGCATGAGCAGATATTGATTTGCATGAGTAGATTTTTGAGAATGTGAGTAAAGTGTTAATGCTCTTTCCTAATTGATTAATACCTGCAGAATGCTAAAAAAAAAAAGGCCTGCAATTCATGGAATATAGGAGTATTCAAGGCCTGAATTTCCCTGCAGTTTATTCAGGCAGTTACTGCCAAAAAGTTTTTTTAAAAAGGTATAAAAGCTTCATCGCGATGGAGTCAAAGCAGTTATCAGCCAGGACAACCTAAAAACTATTCAATAATGGTTCTCTGGGTCCAATTTGAAAAGTAGCCCAAGACAGGAAGCAATTTCCTCATCCCATAAAACATTTTCAGAATACAGAAGTCCTACTCTGAGGTGAGGTATAACCAAGAGGTTTCAGAAGTTTTCACCATAAAGCAAAATTATAAAACCTCATTGTTGGAGGCATTCATGGAAGGTTTGTCCCAGCCAAGTTCAGCTGTCCCACCATCTGGTTTGGGGACATCAGTCTGGGGCTCCTCCTGGAGATGGTGCCTGCCAGCCCATTACATGTCCCTGTGCTGTCCTTCTCCTGGCTGAGTCTACTTTTCATGGATAAATAAATAGTTTTTGAACAAGTAGAGGTGTAAGGGTGAGTAAAGGAGACCAACTAACTACTTGACTCGAAACAATGACATGATCCTTTTCCCAGGTGGGAACCATAACAAATTGTTCAGAATGTTTTTATCACAGTGGTTCCTCTTTGTATAAACGCTATTTTGGAATGGGAAGAAAAAAAAAAAAGATAGTATACCCCAATGGGGATACATAATCATATGATATTTGGGAGGTTCAAGTCTCTACTTTGCATCAGACAAAAAGAGACACTTAATTTCTAGAGGTATGTTTCTTTCTATGTTGTCAGAATCAGAATTTTCACCCTCATTCTCTAAAACATTTGAGGCAAAAGTTTTCTCAAAACTGGTACTTTCCCATGAAACGCTTTCCTAGAGTGAGTCAGAATTTCCTGATTAAAACATTCTGTTTAAAAAAAAATCCTGTCTGACTATACTGTAAATTTTTCCTTCCATCAGTAATGCTGTTAGTGGAATTTGGCGCATGCTGGAGTCAGGGTTAGAAGACTGTTGCCCATATGTAAAATAAGGCATTTAAGTATAAATTCTGCTATATACTGAGGTCATGGTGGGCTGACTTGACTTATCTTCACTGCAGAGAAGCAACAAACTATTGTTTTTCCCACCTTCTGCTCAGTCAGCCATCTCAGCTCCTATTGATTTCAACAGAGATTCACTTCCTCTAAGCTTTGGTTTGTTAGTTATACATTTTGCATTTGACCTATTACCAAGATACATTTATACCCATTTTCTCCATTTCTATCCATGCACTTTAATCCAAACAAAATTTTACAAAGGAATCGAGATTCTCATTATTAAAAAAAACCCTTCTCTTCGAAAGCCAAATTAGAAAACACATAACTTTAAAAATGTTCATAAAGACCTCTCATTTTGTCATATTTGTCTCTTCTGTATCACGATCAGAAATAGAATGAAAATTTTTATCCTTGCCTTTGTAATTGAGGAGCATCTTTACAGAATGGTGTAGTCTTCTAATTTTCTTCTTCCACTTATGGCCTGATTTGGGAAATTATTCAGTGTGATTGTAGACGAGATGTAAAAACAATGCAAGTGCCTGAGGTGTGACTTAGGTGAAACTGGAGCATCTGTGTGAAAGGTTTTGCTTAAAATGTCCTCCTGGCTCCAGGTACATTCCTAGGCATGTGGGGTTTGGCCTCACTTGCTGCCCAAAGCTTCTCCCCTCTCGGCCGGGTGGTACCAACTTCAGGCCGATCCGGACTCTGAAATCAGCCTTTTTTTTCCTCCCCTAAATCTCTTGAGGAATTTGATCTAATAGCTGTTCACAGATCCAACAAACATGTGAAGAATACAGATGAAGTCACTTTATTTTTAAAACTTGGCCCTCGAGAGCATGATTGGTAGTAGTGCTTATGTGTTATATATGCTAGCTGTTTCTTACAGCGCTTGCCTGAGAAATGGAGGATATATATTTAATTTCACCTTCTGCCAGGAGAAGTTCAAGCCCACATTTCCAGCCCCACAGTGTAGTCCCTTAACCATTTCACTACAATCTACTCATGGGTTTCTGATCTCAGGACCAAAGATATTTTCCAAAGACAGTTTAATCTAGCAGCAGAGGAGTTTAATTGCTTCTGACGGGGAAGAGAGCTGCTCTCCAGGCTTCTGTGTCTCTACAAATGATGAACCCAGTTGGTCGTTTCGTTTGGTACCACCAGGCACCTCATTGCCCTCACCAGCCTCCATTCCTGAGCAGCCTCTAGGAGACTTTCCACATGGTGTGTTCACCATCCCAAAGATCTTTCATGCAAAACAAGTAGCCCTCAATACACTGCATTTGTGGAAACGCTTCTCTCTGTTATTTTTTTTCTGAGTTATTTAAATAGTCCATTACTATAGCAACTAGTGCCTCACTATCTGTAATGTATTAAACTTCATTACACCCAATGAGGCAAAGGAATATTATTATTTTACTTCACAAAGGTGGGAGCAAGATATAGATACTAAATGGGTGTTTACATAGGAAAGCTAAGTTAGGATTTCAGCAAAGAAGGTGTACCCAGGTTAACTCTAGTTTAGCAGTCACTGGTGACAGGAACAAAGACAAACAATCCAGTGTGGACGAGCAACTGGGAGCCTGAACCTTCCAGTTCACACTGAAACCCACCCCACCATCTGCCCCTGTTCCCCGGCTGGGGGTCCACGTGTTAGACAGATGAAAAGCCAGAGGAAACCCACAGTCATGCAGATTTTGCACCCACAGATTATTTCACCTGAGCGATCAGGGGGCTGAGCATGATGGGCATGAGTTTTCCTTTCATGAGTCCTTAATATGACATTTTGATCCATACATCTCTGCATATAGGAACCCGGTTCTGGACAAAGCCGGAGCATCTCTCAGCAAAGCGCTGCAGCCCCCATGCCATGCCTGGGTCAATACTGTATTGAGTAGGCAAGCACTATATCACACAGGGTTTTGTGTACCTCACGTATCATACAGCACTATACAATTTAAGACGTGTCACGTCTTGAAGTCAACAGTATTTAACCGAGAAAGCGCATGAATTGATAGCACTTTATTAGCATTGTTGGCACATCACTCCTGTAAAGCTGAGTGGCAAACGAGGTCGCTCCCTCACGTGAAGAAATGTGTTGTATTATTCCAATACTCATTTTGATCTTTAATTTATTTGCTTCATTTAAAAAAATACCACTGACAGATATGTTGATTCAGAATGTCTGCTAACACTAGTGCTCCGAGGCTTATCAAAGAAAGACATGTTTGGAAAGTAAGCTAAGAAAAAGAAAGAAAAATCAGAAATCAGATATAACACCAGCATATTTTTTTCTTGAAACCCTGTCTGAAAATTAGCCTCAAAGTTTTAACAGCAGCTGTTGCTTCAAAGAGACATTTTTTTTTTTACTTTTTCAATGAAGGTGTTAGATGAAATAAGTTCAGCCTTAGATTTAACTTAACCAATCAGTCAATAATTATCAAATACTGCATATGATCAGGGGATCTAGGACTAACATGAGTAGAAGCTGGCCACTCATACGTATAGCTAATATATACATACTTGAGACACAGTCTGCAGAAGTCACCTAAAGTCTCCTTACTGACTTGAACAAGCTGCAAACAAAAATATTGAGTAGAATACTGCAAAGCCTGACTGCACCCTGCACCAGAATTTGCATGGAAAACTGTTCTTTACTATGAAATAATTTTCTGGATTCTCAGCTTACAGTTTTGAAACGCTCCACTGCTAATCGTGGTGGTTACAAAGGAGAACTTGAAAAAGCTAGCCAAAGGTAGGAACATATCCCTGAGTTTTCAGAGTCTGAAATAGTGTTTGTGAAAAGCAGGAATGCAGCGTTCATCTGAAAGACTTGTTAAATCCCAGACTCTGGGGTAACAGCAGGCAGAGAATTGAATGTGTGGGGACCTAAAAAAACAGTGAATTTCAAACCAATATAAAAATATATAACGCAATTGTTACTGTAACTGTTGTTCTTTTTTTTCCCATTCAAACTCCACTTCCCCTTTGGCCATATTTCAGTTATTATTAGACTAAACAGCAGTGATTTCATTAATTTCACTACCCCAGTAACTAATCTATAACCTGAACTGCTGCCACATACACGATCAAAACTTGTATTAAAAAATAAGTGCATATTACTAGGTTTGCCAAGAAAATATATATAATTTGCTCAATCATTTCAGCATTGCAAAGGAAAAAAGAAAAACATAAGTAACAAGGGAGAGTCAATGCTGAATATGAGGAAAAGCCTACAGATGTGCCTTGCATTGCAGCACGCCATAACACACTGTCAGGGATTATTTGTCTTTCTAAGGATGCCTGTGTGTGCTTCCCCGAGAGACAAAATCTCCTTCCACAGGCACCAAGTCCTCTGCTGACAGCAAGGATGGAGGATGGAGGGGATTGCTGTGAGGTGGAGAGATGCAGGGGAGCGTTCCCACCGCCCGGCTGGGAGCTGAGAGAATAAACCCTTGTACTGTTTCTCCTAAGGGAAAAACTCAACACTAGTGAGCTGTTATGTGAAAAGACCTTAATTCTCTTCCGAAACCTGGGAATCATCTTGTGAGATGTCTGAGGGCACCAGAAAAGAGCCCTGCTTGGAACAAGCTCCTGAGGTTGCAAAAATTGTTTCAGCTTTCTTCTTGTCATCTTAAAAGGTATAAGCTGAGGGTGTCTTATTGGTATGTTTGGGGATTTTTTTTTTTGAGTTCTTAACAGAATTTTTTTGAGTTTTTAACACATTCAGAAGATGTCTTGAAAATACAAATGGAATACAAAAACTCAGAACATCTGATTGCCAGGTTTGAAGGGGAATTGCTGTTGGCAGCGTGGTACAGCACAAGCAGAACCTGAGGAGCCGCCGTCCTTCTCTCTCCTTTATTCACCTTATGACATGACCCAGCAGAGGCTGAGTGCTCGACCTTCCTCTCACACTTCTCTTCCTCTTCTTCCACCCTGCTGTAGCCCCTTGAAATAGTCCATTTACCTCTGTGCACTGCCTGGGTACTCCTTGTCCACTATATCCATCTTTTGTTGCTTGATATGAAGTGAGATGAACTCTCATAGTTGCTGGCTTAAAAGCCTCATTTTTGAGAAACATGTGGAAATCATTTCTTTTAAAATGAAAAAAAGTCAACAAAACAGGTTTGGTTCATTTTTTTTTTTTTTAAGCATCAAGGCTATAGATAAGAGCATGGAAATATAGGAAAGTAACCAGCTTATTGGTGTTGAAGGTGTCTACTTTGGATGGATTATAAAATCCATTTTCAAATATTTCAAGGCACATTTTGTAACTGACATTTGACGACTGAAATAACGGTAAAAGCAAAAATAATGGAATAACTTTTTTAAAAAAAAATCAGGTTCTCTCTTCAACCTGTAACAATATTCCAGTTAATTACTTGACCTATTATATAGTTCTGTTATATGCTAATAAATTTAATATAGTCCCATTTCAAAAGTGCTTTCCAAGATTATTGTATCAATTATTCTTATTAAAGTCTTCTGATGGTCCTGTTGGGTGGATTGTGCAAATTCAAGTGATATTGTTATTATGCCTCCCTAACCCTTTGAAACACGGCTAGTGTAGATGCTACATTTTGCGCGTTATTACACCGACGTGTTGCTTTTGTGTATTAGCAAACCCTTTTGCAATAACACTGTCAAAGGAAAGTAATGCCCTGGTTAGCTGTACATTGAGCAAACTAATGGATCTGAAAGAAATTGCAATGTGGTAAATAATCTTCTGTCTACTATAATTAAGGATGCAGTTGAGGAGAGGAAGATTACTTATCTCCTAGCATGAAAGGAAAAGGCTGTGAATGAAAATAAATAGTGTGCAGCCCTCTCCAGCAAAAAGGACTGTCCCTTGGAGTGCACTCCAGGAGATTTACACATTTCCATGATGTCTCTGCATCTGTCCCCTCTCCGGCACGATCCCGCAGTGCTGGCAGAAGGATGGAGGGGAAACATGCAACCCGATGGATGCCGCTGCTCCTCTTCCCTCCACGGTAGGAAAAGGTAACACCAACGTCATCACAGCACCAGCCTCCTCACACTGCATGAGCGACCTAACACCTCATTACATGACACCAGCAAATTATTCTCCGTTCAGATGTTGCAAGTACTGACATGACATTTCTTTGGTGGATGTGACCTGGTGTATGCCGATGTATCATGTCATATTGAACCACAGTAACTATGAGCTCCTGAAAACTAGGAAATCTTTAAATGATCCAATAGCAAGTGCCGTTTAACTACAACATGAACTATCCTCCTCCTCCCCACCCTACCTTTTAGGAGTGTTTATAGAATTTTCATTACCAGATCCCTGCTCTCAGCACACATTAGGTTTGATAGCAAAACCAGCAGTTAGTGGAGAACAATTTCACCTGGGGATTATTTGCAGGGAATATAGCATGATGTGTTTTGGAGAGCAGTGTATGACCCATCTACCTGTGTGCAAGCCAAAGAGACTGTGTCAATGCAGCACCAAGACCAAATTCAAACAAACATCACATCTCATCTCCTCTTGATTTCTGGGTTTCCTCCCATCTGCAAAGAGAAGGTCCTGGCTACCTCCAGTGAGAGGTGAAACAGAAGACCTGAATTCTGTGAAATATGAAATTATTAATATTCATAGGGGTTCAGGGACACCGTGCAATTATGCTAATTACTTTAGATGTAGAAAAAAATCAAAATCACTTTTATTGTGTTTCAGGAGATGTTACAATCTCACTGTGGACCTTGGCATGATCTAAAAACCAGGAACTTTCTTCTTTCTAGCACTTGCAAGAAAGACTTAAGGACACCTCAGAAGGGACAACAAGGTTGCCCAGAGAGGTTTTTTTCTAACTCCAATATGTGGTTGGCTGATTCCATGAAATGGAATGAGTTGTCACTACACATTTGATGGTGGATGCTCTTGCTGTCTATACAAACCCTTATGACTAACATCAAGTTCCAGAGGTTAATAGTGTGAGAAGAAGGTGGCAGAGAAGATGTATAATTTTATGTTTTCTTACATGCTTTCAGTTTTATTGAATGTTTTATCTCTCTCACATTAGGCAAGTTTATATGATCTCAAAGTTTACTTGCTGGTAAGTAATATACAGCACTTAGTATTTTACTTACTGCTTCCTTTTTTATCATTTCTGCACAAGTTAAATCATCTTATTATTTTCCACCTATCCACATATAAAATCAAAATTATCTGAAGGTTTCTCTTTTTTACAGTTTGCATCTTAGCTCAGTGTATCCCTTTATTAGTGTTACACATTGTATGAAATAATCAAAATTGAAGACATAATTACAGGTGAGGCCACACCACTGAGATGATTTGTTGATACTGTGACCTCCCCAGTAGTAAAAAATCCAGCAGAAAGATGTCCTAGTATTTCGTTTGCCTTTCATTCTACCATTATAGCCAGATAGAGTATTAGACATTCCACTACACTACTCAAAATATCTGAGAGAATGAATTAAAATAGAAATGTTTGCTTTCACCAGCAACTGTAATGCTTTTAAGAGGTACTTTCTGGTTAAAAGGTGCAGACTTAGTGGTTCTTTTTGTTCTTTTGCATTCATAGAATCACCTAAGCTGATAAACATCCTGACTCTCACAGGCCTTAGAAGCAGAAATACTGGCTCATAATCATTGTGAAAGCTCCTGGAGCAATCCAGAGGCCACACTATATTACTTTGCATTGGTACGATGCTGCTTCACAGGAGAATCTGGAGAAATGTAGTAATTTGAATGGATGGGAGTTCAAATGGAAGCTTTCATTGAACATATTTTATCCAGAAAATCCCAGTCTGTAAACTGTAAGTTTACTCTGTGAGCCAGTCTGGGGAACAAACGTTCTCTTTAATTGCAAAAGACAACTTCCAGCTTGGTTTTCTCAATATTGCCTCTGCCTCTTCTCCTTACAGGTTTCCAGATGTCCTACGGAGTGTTCCCTCATCGCTGCTTTCTGGAACAGCGGCACAACATTAAGAAAAACAAGGTACAAATTATTTTTCTGCCTCCAACTTCCCACATTAGTTTGGCCAAATTGGTGAAAAGTTGGATCTTGTTTCTTATTTAAGACTGCGCTGATATGTTTTTCTGCAAAGCCCTGGCTGCATGAGGACCAATAAGCTATACATACATACATATATATACATATATATATATACATATATATGTAGTGTCAGGTCCTCTGGTCATGTGAAAGCTACACAAATAGCCCAGAAAGTTTCCCAGGAAGGTGAACTCTTATTTTATTGGAAGTACTAAACCTGAGTCTTCTGCTGTTATTTTATTTCTCAGTGTAATTTCTAATTTTGTTTCCTTTCTTGATATGACCACTGCCATCTGAGGAGAAGAGATTGCTGACTGCAAATATGCCTCTCTTTGGCAGAGTCATCCCAGTAATTTGTGCTGACCATATGAATATCTAGGTAGTTCATACAGCAAGGGAAGGTTTTCTTTTTTCAAAAGGGGGAAAAAAAGTATCTCTGCATGAGTGTTGGGTGAAAATATGGGATCTCCTCAAACAATTCTGCTAGGAAGTTCAAGTGAAAGATACTTATTTTCAGTTACTCTAGTGTAGATTTGAAATTGCTTTATTGAAGTGAATTTATTTTTGCGATACCTTGGGCTAAATGCTCCGACTTTAGCCACACTGCACCAGTATGCCTTTTTACCTACTAAAAAGGCAGAATATCATAACTCACTTCGTAATGGTGAAGAAGGAGGCATTATCAGTGTATTTGAAGGGGAAGTTTTTGCTCCTGGATCACCCAATTGCCAGGGAAATGCCACATATGGCCACAGGACTGCAGGCTGCCTACCTTGGGCAGTAATTACTTTCCTTACTTGCAGGAGTTTGCCTGTGGTGTATTTCATTTAAAAGAAAGTATTTTCCATATAAATTTGGAAATATACATACACATACATAAATGCATGTATATATATTCTGGCAATGAAAAAAAGCAGTGAAGGAGATATGCAGCATAAGTCGTATCCCTCTAGTAAGGTCAAGAACGAGACAGAAGTCTAAGTACATTGAAACAAACAAACAAACAAAAGCCCCCAACCAAACAAACAAAAAACACTCCCAAAATCATGAGACTTTCAGCGTGTGAATTAGTTAGCCTAAAGTCAGCGCAATTACTGTCTCTCCCGTGTTTATTCTAATTCCTTCTGGATATTTCTATTCATTTCCTTGAGCTTCCCTCAGGCTGATTTCTGAGGCTTTAAGCTAATTTTTAGATTTGGGGTTGTTTGTTTTGGAAACTTCAGAATATCTGTAGTTTTCATGTAGCAGATATCATGGCTTAATGGACTAGGTCCACAGCTCTCTATTTCACACTAAATGAAGGGAAAATAAAAATCTATTAACGACTTATTTTATTATAACTCCTAAATTATGTGAATTATATTTTGGGGTAAAAATAGAAAGGCTTTAAAAATCAAAACTAAGGAAGAAATCTCTGTGTGTTGATAGTGGCTCTTAAATCAAATTATTGTTTTAGGTTTGCATTTTTATTACTATTGTTAACATTTTCAAATAAAATGTGTGTAAAATAATCCAGTATTCCATTCAAAATCTGTTGAGTTTTATAGGAGATAGCTTGTTATTGGAAATAAATTTGATGTAACTCCGAATGTCCATTGCAGTGTGAATACAAAGTTATTAGCCTAGCTAGTATTATTATTTTGATTTGGAGTTTCTTCTAAACTCACTACAAACAGAAGAGAGTGGTAAAAGAAAATGTCTTGAAATGTCTGCTTAATAGACAGGAAAAATGGGAGAGGAAGGGGAGAGAAGAAGGAGGAAGCTGATGGTAGATTAAAAACCCTATTGTCCTAACAGTCAACTTTTAAAAAGTTCAAAGAAACATAAAGCCTTTATAGAGAGAACTTTAACGAGAATGAGAATAAAAATGATCATTCTAAAATTGCTGATATATTCACTTGTGGCTCTATTACTCCAGCAAGACACCCACAGCTTCTCTTCATGCCAAATGGAGTAGCGTACATGCATCAGCAGGCTGACAAGACAAACAACATTTTATGTAGGGAGCTATATTTGACATCGCTCAGTACCGTCTTATAATTCTATAAAACTACAGTCATGGTTTTTCAAAATCACCGTTATTGTACCTATTTTCTCCATTCGCACATATTCAACATGTCCAGGGAAGTACTAAAAATGTGTGCAACGATTGTGGGTCCTTTTTCCCTACCTCTAAATTTAACATTTTTCTACCAATATAATCCCATAGTTTCAGTCTTATCCTGAAACTCAGACTCATATGAATTTAATGTTGCTATTAATAGATTACATCTATAAGGTCCATAGTAGCAAGACTTTGCATAAATTTAAAATATGTCAATAAAATTGAATCCATGCTAATGAAGTCATAATTTGCTAACCATTTTCAGGTTTTCTTAATGAGCAGAAGACAAAGGTGTAACTTGAATCATGACTGCATATCGCTTTTGCAATACTATTTCATCTTATTCCTTTCAAAAAATTTGAGCTACATGAGTCAAATTGAGATCGTATCAGAAATGCGATGGAAGGAGCAGCAGCAGCTATTTTTCTGCAGCATAATCTCTTACAATATATTCTTGCTGATAACTTTGGGGTGGGTTCTTTTTGTGCCGATGCACACAGTTTAAGCTCTCACCTTGAAGTTAATTTTATACCGCAGTAGGCAGAGCAGCCATTACGTAGGAGCGGAATTAAATTCAGAGAAACTGGTTTCACATGCAAACACACGGGACCTGTGAGTGCTCTTGAGCGCTGCCACAATGCAGAGGCCTGTTCTCCTAGGATGGAGAGGGGGGATGGACACCCCTCTACCACCTGTGGAAACGCAATTACATCTTGCTAAACATCCACAAGGCACTTAGGTCTAGAATTAAAATTGGTGAGAAACAGCAGAACCCAAGGTACCTGCCCATTGCTGCCCTTCCAGGTAGGGCCTTCTCCTTTTATAATCCAGCTGGATGATGAGGTACTACTGACACATGCACAACATCAGAGTTTCTGACCGAAAGACCCATTTCTAGACCCAACCTAAGGAGATGTGAACTCCTCCCACCTTGTGTCAGAGGGTGCCTGGCTGGAAGGACACCCTCTGGGTCTCCTATTTCGATTTGCCAGAAGAGCAGAAGTGGGGTTCAATACAATTTTCTGAATTTAACATTTAGGACTCTCAGGTTAGGCATTTTGGCATTTAGGGTTCCATGTCTTGCTCCCATACGTCTTATTCTTCATACTATAAATAGTTATCGGATATACATGGAAATAACCGATTAACAGAGCGTTATGAGAAATAACAGGGAAGAACATAACCATGAGAGAAAAAAGTACAAAAGATGACATTTTGAGATGTCTAGCAGGCCTGTTTTCTTCACAAATACTTGGGTGCTTGCAAGGTAGGTTTATTAATTCTGCATGAATGGGCTAACTGATACCTGAGCACATTCTGCAGCACAGAACATACTGGATAAAATTGTGAGGAATACAGATCTGAACTCGCAGTATTTTTTTTTTTCTCTCCTCTCAATATTTTTTTTTGTGAGGACAGGGTGGTGTTTAGGGGACGGGAAAGACAGGGCTGTGGTGGCTCTAGTTTTTCACCTGGCGTATCTCAGGTGAGAGGCAGGTGCTGAGAATAAATCAGAATTCCTATGCCAGGGTTGCCATTTTCCTTCAAATAAAGCTGCTTTTGCCAATATGCTCCTAACTCATGACGTTTCCCTCGACCACAACCCAGTTTTAGATCTAGTAATTCCTGGCTCATCAGGTCTAAAGAAACCTACCAAGCTAATTTGACATATGCAAAGATGAACCCCAGTACTGGGGTGTTGATTAAAGCCTTATTTGCAGGATCAAAGCTTTGACTGTAGAACCCGTGATTGGGATGTTCTTGGTACTTCTGGTAGGCAGAGCAGAAACGAGTATTTATGTATAGGTGCTTCCTGACTGTGTTCCCCCTCCCACAGCCTTTTACATAGTTTATTGCTTTTACTGGTATGGGAGTGGAGCAATACTATGCTGGGTTGCTGCCAAGCTGAGGATGCTATTAAAACTGCATTTTAAGGTTTATATTTTGAGTGCTCTTTTATGCAACTTTAGATTTTGGCTGAAATGTTGTAATGCTGGAGAAATGTCTAAAAATAATACTTTATAATTGCAATGTATAAATCTTACATAATGCTGCTTTTCAGCTGAGACAGGTACATTTGGGAAACCGAAGCCCTTGGTGCTTCTGGCTACAGCAGAGATTCAAATGGCAAAGTAAAAAAGAAAAAGCCTTGGTTTTTTGTTTGTTGGGGTTTTTTTTTCTGTAGACTGTTGTTTGTTATTACTGTCAGTATTTATGTCTAATACTAGTGGCATCTGAAGACCTGAACAAGGTGCTAACCATGGCACAAATACAGAGTACATGAATTTACAGGAGGACATGGCAGACAGGACTGAATAAGACGTCAGCAAATCTCTTAGGCTGTGATCTTTTTTTCTCTAGGTTTGAGTAAGGGTTGATCTACGTGAATAATGGGGACAGGCTGGGGCAGCGAAAGAAAAGTAAGAAAAGAGGAGCCAAGGTGAAGAGGCTGAAGGAAATTGGCAGGATCCTTCGGTAGCAGGATGGGGTAAACAGAAAATTTGCACATCTGAGCAATGCACAATCAGTGCAAAGCATTTAGCAAGTGGCAAGTCCAAGTTTGGGACTCAGGATTTCTTTTTTCTCATATTTCTGTTCATACCTTCTCCTAATTTATTTGAATTGTAAAACATGTTTGAACAGAACTTTAAGTTAAGTAATAGTCTTCAGGCCCAAACTAAATAAGTTTTGCACGTAGGAAGCACAAAAATAAGCCAAGTATATCTCTGAATATAAAAGAAATCTCAAAACACAGCTATTATTTAAGCATCTTTAGACTTTTAGCAGAAACAACACTTTCCCTGTTTAATTTGCGTGAGGTGTGAGATCAAATTTTACTCTTCTGGATCCACTTTTCAGGATATTTGATTTTGTGGTTTGGTAAAGAAAAAGCATATAATTGGATCAGAACATGCAAATTCTATCTTGAAATTATTGCACATGTTAATCTTCTCATCTAAGGCCTTCAGTATACAATTGTACAGGTGTGTATTGAGTTCCTAGCAAGGTCCAAAATGCAAATCCCTCTCAGTAAGCCATTTTTTATTCAGCAAAGAAGTAAAACGCATAATTAAACCAATTTTTCTCTCACCATCATTAGGTGGGAGAGGAGAGAACACTGGGCAAGAATAAGACACCTGCTTATTGCACTGTAAGATATTTTCATATTCCCCTGTTGAGCATGTTATGAATAACGGCTTTTGATAAATTTCTCCAGCATTATTCAAGGAAAAATTGTTGTCTTCATCAGTAGAGGCAAAAGAAATATTTTTCTCTTTTTCCTTTAGCCCAGATCTCATATTTCTGTGGTTGCTATAGAAAGCTATTACTGGAACTCATAACTAATAAGTTTTCTTCTCCATCACCAAATAACTCTCTAATACCCAGTATTCCTAGGTGTTTGGTTTAGATATTGCTCTCCATGATCTCTTTCTTTCTTTTTTTTCAGCCTGTAAAAGGGCCAAGGTTTTCGTTTCTCTCCAGATACCTCCTACCTTCAAAATTCCTAAATTTAATGTACTCCCTCCATTGTCAAGCAACAGCCACCAATATATAAAGCAAATAGCTTCTACTTGTTGTGCTTTTCCTCTCTTGTAAGACAGTGTTTCCGATGAGCACTGAGTGTTCATGGTTTCTATCGTAGCGGACAAGGATCAGCTTTGGTTGCCTGACATGTTCAGGTGGACTGATTTATGCAGGGTGGGAAATCTTTGCATTTGTCTTCCACAGTAGTACGGATGCTGTTAGACTCTACTGGGCCAGTGGGAGCCAGGATGGGAATGGGAAGTGGGGTGGGCAGGAAGAGCTTAAAAAAACCAACCAACCTAACAACCAAACGAAAAACCAAACAAAAAAACTGACGAAGCATAGAACTAATGTTTTTTTCCATTTTCAGACAAAATAGCCATGGCAGCAGCCTTGCTTCTGAAAAGCAGATGTAACGTGGGTGACAGGGAAAGGGTGAACTTAAAAGTCTGGAGAGCAGCTCTTGCGAAACACACAGCGCCCGTTTGTACGGGTGACTGGGAAAGCTGGAGTTTTGCCTGGGGCAGCAGAGCCCCTCCAGTCTGACCGTGTGGAGGGATGATGCAGGAAAGCTGCTTTTCTGTCAGTGTCAGGTACGTGCAGCAGATGATGCATAACTTGACGATGCATCATTTATGCTATTGTCCTATGAGGGTTCGATGCATCATTTATGCTATTGTCCTATGAGGGTTATGAATTCCATAATGTAAAAAGCACTGTATGACACACATCTACTTTTTTCCACTTGCTTTAGTGGAATACAGGAATAAAGATGTACTAAAAGCAGAAATGTTAGCTCAGTTATACCCCGTCACAAGACTTTTATATATCAAACAAAAAAGATTCATACTTTTAATTACACAGAGTGAAATGCGATAGTAAACTCAAAGACTTCTTTTTATCTTAATGCTTAAATGTTAAGCTAGATAAAAAAAGGATGCATGAATAAATGATAAATTGTTGATTACTTTGAAAGCTTATTTGAAATTTGTGTACTGCATTGCTGACAGTGAGTGTCCTGAATTGGCCTAATGGATACAACTTAATGTAGAAAATACCACCACAGCATGTATATTTACCTGAGAGTGAAATGGAGGGACGGGTTGAGGTTCAAAGTACTGAAGTGATTCTGTCCACATGAAAATAAAGCCATTACATAATCTGTTCCAAGAAGTTTATGAGATTTCTCACAGAGGAACAGTGAGGGGAAAAAATATGTCTGAATTCAGCCATTAAATCTAGCCTGGACTTGAAGAATGCATACAAAAAATAAGACCTCGATTTCCCTATGTTGAGAATTTCAGTGTAGCATAAATCTATGTTTAGTTAGTTCCCCCACTCCCTGCTTTCATTTCTACCAAACGTTGCATTTGTACAGATGCATGCTCACACGCCACCATATGTACACTTATTCCACACCATGCCTGAAATTGGCGTAGCAAGTGGCAGAGCACAGGTTTAATGGTTTGACTTCAAAATTATACCTATTCTTCATGCATTGTGCATTCACCCATTTCAAAAAGGGAGCTGCTACGCTTAATCAGTCCTTTTTTTTTCAAGCTGTCATCATGTCTTCTTCAATCTGTCCTAGTGTTCTTGCTCAGGTGTTGGCATTTATAGGCTCCTGGCAAGCTCACAAATCCACTCTCTACCACCCAGCGGGATGAGCATTGTCTTCAACAGCAGAGGGCAATGGAGGCAGGCGACAGCACGGTCCTTCTTTCTGCCACCCGTGGACAGGTCAGGTGTTTCTGAGAGTTAACACACCAAGGAGTGGGATGTGAAGCTGGCATCTGAATCTCTGTTTGCTTTTCTAACTCTCTCTGCTGTTTGATTAGAAAATCAGGGTTAGTCTCTTCCCTTGGGAAACCTCGCTCTTCTCCGAGGAAATTGCTGTGCTCTGGAAGTTGACATGAATATTGGCTTGTGATGCCCTGCTGGGGATATAGATATTTGGCAAAGTGGAAAAGGCTTTTGTGCATTGCACAGAAAAGCCAGAGGAACATACCACTGCAGCCCTTGCCCTCCACAGCTAATTTACAGAGCCACGCAGGCACCAAAATCAGCTGCTCTTCGAAAAAGCTTGGACAAACGGAGAATATTTGATCCACTGACGCCTGCTTTTCACTAGATTAATTTCATGCTATTTACACCTCTTCTGGAGAAACTGGTAAATGAGAGGGGCAACCAAAGGCAATGCCTGGCAATTTTAGCATGAAACCAGCATCCAGTGGAAGACCAGGACCATGGCACATAGGTATTGCGCCATCCGCATCCCCCCTTGAATGACCTTATCACTGGCAGTCCGGCTCCATCCGTGCTACTGCCTTAGCGGGTTGTGTGCTTCCTATCAAGACTCTGCAAAATTAGGAAGGCAGTTTTGCTTCTGTCTTGAACTGATGTAATTAATATACTTTTTGTATCCGATGCCTCTCTGTGTGCCGAACACAAATCTCATTTCCTGGATTGTCCCCTCGCTTCTTCCCGTGCCATCAACCACCCACCTCTGCTTGCGCTGGCTGTGATCTGCACTGCACAGGGAAGGGCAACATATGCTCCGTCATCAGGAGCACCTCCCCTCCAAAATTTGGGATGGATGGGTGGCCAGCCACGGTATGACAAGTGACAGAACGCAGCTCATGCATAGGACCTAAGGGTGGGGAGAACAACACATGCCAATATCTCCCGAGGTCTGTTCGTGCTCCTGGTGGATTTTGATGCTGGGCCAGACCTGGTTCCTCCATGTAGTCACTTCCCCAGGGAAAAATGCAGTGGGGCTTTGTCTTCACAAAACTCAGATGAGCCTCAAAGCTGAGGGTTTCACCTTGCTCCTCACCACCTCCTTGGAAGGAACATACGCTTCTTCCTGAGGTGGTAATGAGGAATGTAGATCCCAGGAAAATGGGATCATGGTGCCAAATGCCAGGGCTGACATCCTGCAGCCCTTGGAAGGAGGCCAGTGCGTCTCTCGAATCTGAATTTAAGGCTCTAGGCTGCCAGGATTTTACTAAAAAGATCTGATTCTCTATGCGCTGGACCAGATCTTGCACTTTGAGCGTAACACTCAAGCTGCTGACAATAGGGTTCAGCGAGCTGAACCTGCAGGATCAGACTGCCCAGTATGTACAGTCTGAGCTCAAGCAGCAGGCTGGGCTTTAAAGGAAGGAAATCTCATATTTATTCATGATTTAATTATAAGAGATCAGGCTTTTCAGGCTGTTTTGAATATACATGAAAACAAATATATAGATAAAGCTATCGTTCCTCACATCAGCCCTATGCTTCTAAACAAAACGTAGCAGTTCCAAGTATTCTTGATAGAGTGATTTAATCCATCACTGGGGTCAGACCCTTCTTTTCCTGTACAGGGATTTGGAGTGTGGTGCTACAGGTTTGAATCCTGAACACCAAACAAAAGACACATGAAAAGCAAAAATCCCTCACTGAATTTTGTTCAAGCCTTGTTTGAACACAAACCTCTCTGTGCTCTGGGTTTTCTTCATTAAAATAAAGCACACAAAATAACTCTCACCTGCTATTATTAATCATAAGGATTTGCTCAGGAAAACAAATATACTTGGGCTTTCAGAACAAATCAATTCAGAGAAAGGGAATATTTTTGCTGCCATGGCAGCCCAGAAGAGGGTAAAAACAAACATCTTTGCTGCTGCTAGTTCGCAGCTGACTCCGAGATGGACTGTCGGTGATGTGTGATGCTATTTTTAAACAGCAATTGTTTAATCACTTCTGTTCCCCTGGGCTGAGACTAAAAATGATGCCTCCAGAGCACTTTGTCTACAAGCAGGTAGAAATAATTTGATCACATCCTTTATGGCTGCAGAGGAGATGGAGCTGTATGAAGTATCAGCAACATGTATCACGAAGAATCTAAATATTGAGCAGAAGTGAGAGTGTGTTGATCATGACATCTAAGTGGCATAATGTCACCAAATGACCTGCTATGAAACATACCATAATCTCCAACAGAAAAGGGAATAGCTCTCTTAAAACTGTATATTCCTTACTGGCTTGCTTTTTTTTTTTTTTTGCTGCAGAGTTAACTCTCGCGGTTTATGTACCCACTTTACATGACAGGCATAGATTATTCTGAAGGACGTATGTAATTTTACGCAAGCATTTCAAGTATGGCTATTTCTGAATTTGTTTATTGGACTTGCTGTTGTTTTGTAGTAGTTGACAGCTCTATTGTGAACTTCTACCAGGGAAAGCAGAATTAAATACAGATGGACTTGCCAGGAAGACAGTGTGACAGTGTCTCTTCAACAAGATCTGAACCGCAGGCTCCTCACAATTCATTAAAAAAACAAAGTGTTTCTGTATCTGGATTTCTACAGCATACCTGGATCTTACTTGTAAGACAGAAACAATTCCTATTATTACCGTCAGAAGCTGTGACTCTTGCAGAAAAACATTTGTGTGAGCAAACTGGAGATATTTCCTCGGTCAAACTGTGATGTAACTCTGTAAATCAGCACCATTATGCAAGCGAGAAACTTGACCTAATAGGTAGATCAAACACTTAAACCTCCAGCACAGAGTAATAACCCGGCCTCAGAGATGTCAATGGGAATTTTAGTATTGACTTCCATAGGGCCAGGATCTCACCCACATCTGCATAGATGATTAATGGCTCCCCTGCCTTTCAATATCCTCTCTGGCTAACAATAAATTATCTTTGCCAGTGATTACTTTTAAGATGTAGCTCATAAAAATGCTTGTGAAAAGCAAATAGTTTTGCCTTTGGGACAGACTATATTAAAGTAAGTGTTGGATATTTCTGAAATTTTCCCCAGATGGATTGCCATAGGGCATCGTAAGATCTTCCTGCCTTCATTTCAAACAATCCCAGCCGCTCATCCTGCTATAGCATTGTCTTTGTAGATTTTTTCAGGAAGAAGGAATTAAACTTTTTATCAAAGTGCATTTAATATGAGTGTTTGTTAAGTAGCTTTGCCTCTTGCGCTGTTTATGGTTTTGCAGAGATACTTATGTTTACTTTGAGAAAAGATACAAATACAGTCCCCGGCATCAGGTTTGTTGTTGTTGGGGTTTTTTTGGTTGTTGGTTTGGTTTGGTTTGGGGGTTTTGTGTGTGTATGTGCATTTAGTTTTTGTTTGTTTGTTTGTTTTTTCATACACATATACCCCTAAGAAATACTGCTGAGTACAAGTTGATGGGGGAAATCTGTTATTGTAATTTTATTTTCATTGTCTTAAAGTATTGGCCAAGTGCCAGCCTCAGTATGTACAGTGCTACAAAGAAAAAGACTTACTGATAAAGAAGTAAGTAAGTTCTGATTTTGAAAGCTGCAGGACCCCTTCATTAAATATCTTCCTGCGGGTCACTGGCTGTTTAACAGTTCTTTCTGTCAGATAGGTCATTCCCATTCCTGCCTCCCCTTCCCTTTTTTCTTAATTTCAATAAACTTTTAAGATCAGCTGGAGAAGGCATCTAGCAGGCCTGCTACTCCCAACTGGTCCAGCTGCCAGTGAGTTTCTCTTTACCGTTCATTCTTTGGGTTACCCTTTCTGTCTTTTCTTGCTCCTTGTATCATTTACTCTCCTTCAGTATCTCCCGCATTCTTATTCAGAGGAAGGGCACCGGATCACTGCTGTACACAAGGCTTCTGCATGTATTAAGATAGACAAAGTGTAAACCACAATGTAAGTGATGTCTTCTTGGCTTGTATGTTTCGATATCACCTGCCCTCTTCTGCTGCTGTTCCAGTGTTGAACAGTGTTTGAAGCCCTTGAAGTTATTTTGCACACATAACTGGCATTGGATATTACCTAATATTGAGTGCCCTTTTATTTCTGTGTGAGCACATGGCCTGCTGCTGCTTTCTCTTTAGACAGGCATGTAGCACACGGCCATGAAAGGGCTTCTCTGGTTATTGAAGTGAGTACCGATATGAACCAGGATCACTGGAACAAGGGATCAGTTTATCATAGCGGTCTTTCAGCTCTCTAGTCATCTCCTTTTCCTCCACTACCACTGCCTGTATCCTCAGGCCAGGTAAAGAACATGGCAGAATTTGTACTGCTTGGAGGAGCAACATACCCACCTTTTTGGGATTGAGGAAGAAGGGAAGAGGAGCAAATCACCATTTTGAATTATGATTGCATTTTTCAAGAGGAATTTATCTAAAGCCCTAAGCAGTGATTGGGAAACTCTTACCAATGAAGACCTACCTAGCAACTCACTTAAGGAACCTTCTTCCAGATCTACTCAGGGTTTATTCCAGAGCTTGAGAAGGGAAATAAGCCATGTCCAAGTGAACACAAGTCCTCCCTGCAAGGGAAAGCTACCAGCAAATGAGTTGGGCTTCAAACCCAGGAGAGTCAAAGCCATTCTATACGAAGAGTCACTCTGCAGTTTTAGGACAGAGATTAAATGTAACAACCAGGACCATGCTATTCTCATTTGTGCACTCGCACAGATAGCAGATCTACCTGCTTCTGCTATAAGGAAGAAGAGTTATATAGAGATGAATGTGATCTTTGTTTAGAAGTTGAATTTGAATTTTCAATACCTTGTTGTTTCACTCAGCGCCATTCACTGTATTTTCTCATTTCGAACTCTCCTTCTTCTCCATGTAGCAATTTCTGAGTTTCATTGTTATTCTGTCTACTGACATGAAAGAGTAAATGCTGTGATTCCCTAACAGCAGTAGCCGAATAAGCCTGGGGGAGTTAACCCCTCAGACTGTTTCAGTTCCATTGTGCAACATGTTTCACACCAACTGCACCTCTTGAACTTCTTTTTTTTTATATCACAGTTGATTTTTTTTTCCCCAGGACTTTTCTCTGCCCCTTCTGCCACCTTCCTTCTTCATGCTCTGTAAGTGTATTTATGCAGATGCAAGATGCTCCAAAGTTAGGCAGGTATTTGACAAGGAGTTATTTGACACCCCCAAGGTCACATACATGAAGTTTCATTAGCTACGAAGTGCAATTTTTAATATAACGTCAACCAGCACATAAAAGGACAATATAATGGGTGTTTCAAAAAGATGGACCCAATTTCAAAGTAATCTCTATTTGAAATTGGGTCCGTCTTTTTGAAACACCCTGTATTTTAATGTCCTGCCAAAGATAAGTGGAAGGCAGTTATAAAAACCGGAATATTAACATAACTTTTAAATTCCTACTTTTTAAGTACACATCATAATTAACTCATTTTTTTCCTGTCTAATAGGAAATACGAGTTTATGTCAATTCTCTTATTATGAGAACTTTATCATTGCAAGTCACATTATCTTTCTGCACTTTCTATTCCTATAAACCTTGAATTCTTTGTTAATACTGTTGTAAAAGTAACTATTCTGCTTTTTAAAATACATCATAACTATGAAGGAAGACAATTTATCAATTTAAATAGCCACACTTAAATACGTTATATTTAGAATTAATGGAAGCCTTAACTCCCCTGTACACACACAGCTCTCAAAAAATAAAATATAATGTATAGAGTGATTGGCATTAGACCTACGTCAGCCACTGTAGTTTTCCTTTGTGAGCTGTATCTTGACTGGGGGGAAGCGGTTTGCTTTTAAGATTTTAGGCTTCTTTTCCCCAAGATTGAAAGATTTCCCGTTTTATGCGTAGTTTAAAAGAATTATTTGAGCAGTAGCCTATGGGGGGCACTCAAGTACCGCAAACAGCTCCTGCTCCTCCCAACCCAGCCCGTGTGCTGCTCCGGAATGGGGCAGACCCGGGGACACATTTTCCCATTACCTTTTTATATAGAGAACAAAAGCGAGTAAAATAAACTAAAACATTTTTTGTCGCAGCCTTCCTATTTCCTGATGAAAGACAAAGTGATATTAAAAGGTGCATTTAAATGACATTCAGAGCCCGATTGTGCTAAAAGTGTAAAAGCACTCTGAGCTTGTCTGCATTTTTAATATTCTAAACAAGGTACCTTGTACATTATGTTTCAATGGTAGATACAATTATTATTCGCCTACTGAGTTTTTGGGATTGCTTTAAACTTTAATGACAGTCACACACTCTGGTCTTGATTTTATGGAGCAGAACAATTATTTATTCAAATTACTTTTGAAAATATTAATTCTTTTTGCCGTGAAGGAAAATTTTGCCTACTGTTGTAGTTGTGGCTGTTTGCCACAGCAGTCATTTGGACTGCTACCGTAAAGCCTTTATCTGATGGCAAAAACCTTGTACCAGATGTTCCTTTATTTGATTTGTTTTATGATTAATCAGATTTAGCCCAAAACCAGAATGAAACCCCTGCTATGGCACAATTTGCTTTGAAGTGGGGGGGAAGGCTCGTTTAGTCTTTAAATGCTGCGATGCAGACCCCTAAGTTTTTGTTCCGATAGATTTTGGAGGAAGATACTGTAAAAGTGAATATAATAGCTGTCGGCAGGGTAATTTTCCAAATATCTCGAACCAGTAAATACGACTAATTTCTCCTAAAGGAGATGTTAAAGGAAGTTTGGGTAGTAAACAGTTCTGCACACAAGCTCTCATGCCCGGTCAGGCGGCACTGACGCCACTGCAAAGCAAGAGGTTTGGAATGGAGGTTGATACGATGCACCAGTAGCCATAGGGCAAAACTCTGGCTAAGTGGGAAAAATGCAGCTTTTCTGTAGAATAAAAAGTTGTGCCGGAAGGAAATTGTTTGCACAGGCTTCTTCAGTAATGCACGTGCCCAACATTTATTAAGAAGGAGAAATTTTATGAGTATATAAAACTGATGAATCAGGCAACGTGGAGGTATGTTTGGGATGGAAGGGGAGCGCTTCCCTTGGGAAAAGCACCTGCTATGTAATAGCACAAAATCAGGAAATAATGTGAAGTGATATCATTGCTTTGCTCCAAACTGAGATATTTTTTGCGTGTGGAGCTGATATAGAACAGATGGCAGTAATGTTATTTTTTAAATAATAAATGCATTTATTATAATTGATCTTATTGTCATAAGGAGAAGTGATTTATGTATTTCCAGGGTACGTAAGATAACCATGAGCTTTCCAGGTTTCTCAGCAGAGACACATCTACTTGTGTGCTATACCAGCTTTTTCTTCCTGATACGCTGCACGATTGTGAACACACGATTGATATATGTCATAATGGAATCCATTTACAATAGTTATTAAGTGGCGCAAATTCTCTTTCACTTCAGTACCACCAGATGTCCTAAAAAAAATACTCGTGTTTTTTTTAAATATTACTTCTAGTGTCTGCGCTTCTGGCAAATGGCAAATATATGCTCCTGGAGAACAGTAAAATATGGAAACCTAATAGAAGATTGTGGAAATGGATAATGACTTCTGTCGAATGACATTATGCATTATGTATTATTATTATTTTAATCATTCACTATCACTAAGAAAGATCCCACTAGGCTATTCCTGATGCTGTCTTTAGGAAATAAAAGAGGTAGATAAAGCTCTACACTTTACTTCACAACATTTACGTGATGAAATTGAAAATTTCATAAATTAGTTGCATTGAGATCTAATAAAAAAAAGATGAGTTCTCTCCTTAGGCAATTTTCCTGTAGATTTCTGAACAGGTACTGCGTGAATGTTATAAACCATGAAATTAATCCAAAGTTACTATTGGTAGGATCGGTTATCTCTGACACCCCTTGTAGTACTGTAGAGGTACTTAAGTGTCCAAATCTCAACCATTTCAGTAACTGGACCTTCAGGACTAATGATGTGGAATATTTACATTTGTGTTTAACATCAAGTACGTGCTCAAGGGTATTTGTGAGATGACCTCATGGTGTCCACAGTTTGGAAAATCACATTTTATTAAACAAAGGTAATTTTATTATGGCACTCAGAGCTACAGAGTATATTTATTTTGGGATAAACAGAAGAAAAAAGTAATTTGAGCTGCTTAATATGCTCTGTGGTCTTGACGCAAATTTTACCATGGCAGTTTGAGACAGATTTAACTGGGTCATTTTCCCTCTTTTTTCTACTTTTCATATTTTTTTTCTGAGCATTGGCCATAAACATTATTTTTTTGGACAAGTAGTTTCTGCTACACTTAATGGAAATAAATTTGACCTCTCCCTACATGTTGGTGCAGCACCTCTGACTGCAGCAAGGTGTCAGATGAGAAAGTTGGCCTGTTTTATAGAAGCAACTTAATTTATTGGTTAATAAAATCATTTGAAAGTTACTTTTGAAAGATTTTTTTTTCTCAGAATTGTCCTTTAAACAGGCTTCAAAAGGTGATGAGTCCTTTTCTGTTCTAATCACTTTTATGACCCTATTTTTATGAGAAGCAAACATTGCAATCAGAATTAAGATCTCCCGTTTATGTCTTTGCTAAAGCATATCCAGTTAACTGCAAAATGTCACTTGTCCCAAGCAGATGTCTGGGTTCCAGAAGCTGACATTCAGCTGCTGTGTCTGTAACAGACTTGTGTCAGTTCATTGCATTTCCCCTGAACGGGCGTGTGGTCCAGCACCACCTCTCAAGTATTTACAAGCAAAACGATACAGCTGAATTTCTTTATGAAAGTCAGAAGATGGAGATTAGGAATAGCTCAAGATCTTGGTTTCCAGGTTTAGGACTTTGGGTTTTTCTTGCCCCATTTATTGTTGCAGTTCTGAGACAGATCTTCACACTGATCCATTTTCATGTGTTTTTGAATACCTCACAGTTTATGTATTAAAGCCATGCCAAAATATCTCAAATGCCAGGCAGCAGTTTCCACCCGTGGCACTTGGTATGCAAATATACACATTACAGCTCACACATGAAGAACTTTCCCAGCAGCTGTCGAAGATGCACATTCAGAAAGTCTTTAATAATGAAACCACTGTTGCACTGCAGTAATGAAAAATTCCTTTAGGGATGTTTCCTCCAGGAGAGACAGCTTGTAATGCAAACCCCTGAATTCACATCAGGGTGGGAGTTTTTTTGTTCTTTTTTTGTTGTTTTTTTTTGTTGTTGTTGGTTTTTTTTGTTTTGTTTTGTTTTGTTTTTGTTTTTTAATCTTTGGTCTTTCTTCCCTTCTCGGTCCCCTCAAATATTTTCTTCCCTCTTTCTGCTCCTGTGTCAGCTGCTGCCTGGCAACTTTTCTCTATCTGGTGGGACAGGGCAGGGCACCCGACTGCCTTCAGACCGGCTGCCAGCACCATCCCCTAGCAACCCGGCCGGGCGCCCACCATGCTCTCCAAAGGGCCGCACACATCGACAGAACCTTGGGACCTCCTGCCCCGCATCCAAAACGTCCCTTAACTCAACCCCTGTCACATCAGGCAGTGGGGGGAACCATCAATGCGACCGTCCCTCCCTCCCTACGTGCCTACTCGAAGACCATGGCTGATATATAACAAATAAGTAATGGCACAACCCAACTTTCAGTGATGCAATCAAGGTAGTTTCACAGTCACTAATGTCAGAATTACCTTTGGCTGATAATTAATATTCCTGTGTTGTGTTCTACCAGCGAGTACAAATGATTGGTTCTACTTTGTTTAATTTATCTCAATAAGAGATTTCATAATATTCTATAGCTTGATGAATTAATTTATTTAACCTGTCAGTGTTAATAACTTTGATTAGGAGGAAGAAGTTATAAAGCACAATAGGAGCAAAGCACAGCATTTTTAACTTTGAATTTTCTGTCCAGCGGTACTTACCTTAGTCTCCTACTTAATTACCTTTTTTTTGGTTGCAGTGAGGAAAAGATACTTCTACATGCTCGATTCCTTTTTGTCTCTCTCCTCTGTATCCTCGCTTAGTTCAACACCCTGGTGCTTCTGGCTCAGTTGTTTCCAATGGGAGTGGCTGGAGACTTCAGTAAATATTTGACAGACCGATCTGGTTCCTGATCTGTGTATCTGCCACCAGTTCTGCAGCTCTCCATGTTCACCCACCACATAGAAATGTGAGTGAAGTTGTGTGCATACAAACAACAGCAGGGAGGCTGGAAGTGCATTTTATATGGCAGGAGACTGCTTAAAGAGTTTGAATTATAATATAGATGTGGGTGTCAGGTTGGCTTCCATCTCTAGTCACTTCAGCAAACATTTTTAGGTTTATTCATAGCAGATGTGCATTAAAACGTTCATACAGGTCTTGCTGCTGCCTTTCTTTGAGGTGGAAAGGAGATACAAGAATGCTGGTTACTCCCACACATTTTTACTGTATCGTTGAAGTCGTCCCATCCTGTCATATAGAGAAGTCCCATCATCCCTTCACTCCATAGCGATGGAAATGAAGCTGAGGTGAATGATTTATCAAAGGTCAACTTGTATTTGTTCAACAGCCTGTACTTTAAAATCAGGCTTCTATGGTAATCATCGCCTCATAATGCTATCTTAAAGCCAGCTACATTTTTAGGCAGCAATTTGAGAAATGATTACTTACAGGTAATTGAATTTTTAGTCATAATTGTGACTGCATACTCCATATTGACACTTTATTTCCTGTAAACAAGGAGGCCATTGACTCTTATTATAAATATTATTTAAGTATTTTAATAAGTTTAGGTGCACATGTGATCTGCAGTATTGAAAGCAAGATCAATTAATTCTTCAAAGACTCTTATAAATGCTAATGCTTAAAATGGACAGCAAATTGCACCGTGTCATTAAACGGAATTATTCAAGAGGAGCGGAGAGGACTGTTGTTAAATAAGTATGGAATAAGACTGAAAAGGAGCAAGTCAGAAATAAAGCATCGGATGGTTGAAAACAGGGGTTTTAGTCGAGGTGTTTTTGTGAGAAGGCACGAAAGGGCAGCACGCCAATTAACAGATAACGTTTGGGGGAAAAGCATGACCACGTGTCACCTTGCAGACCTTGAGACTTTTGCAGAAGATGCAAGAAGTTGAAAGAAAACTATTCTGTAAAGATAGTTCCGTGTCCCAGGAATACAGGGACTGCATGTTCACTTGCATATGTGTGTTTCTTTATACCATGTGACAGTCCTGGCATGTGGGAAATGTCACTGATTTAAGCAGGAGTTCCTCACAACTTGGAATTCCCTAGTTTTCCTTCACACATTTTCTCATTTGGCTTCGGCATCTACATATTTTCATATTGGAAATGTAAAAGGTTGCCCAAATAAAATGATAATTAATGTGTAAGAGCCATGTAGGTGGCTCTGGTGGTCTGAGGAAAGACCCAAAGCGATCTCACCTGTACATGCAGTGGAATAATGTTTCAGTGTGACTTTCAGCATGACTTCATCTTGGTTATAAAAGCAACTGATTTCCAAGACAGTGGACGCGGCCCAATTTTTTTCACCTTAATTCAGCTCTGCCCATTTCTGTTTTCTACACTGGGATTTATAATTCTGCTTAGTTATGGCTGTATAAATAGGAATTGACTGCGGGAGAATTACATAGGTTTTATAGTCAGTAGGCGAATGCAGAATTTGATCCAACTGGATTTTTCCCCTCAGCTGTAAATTATTTGCAATAACAAAGCCACCAGAAACCTCCTGGGAGTCCTGCCAGCCCCCGACCCCAGAGGAATCCTTGGGACCTTGACTGGGCTTTTCAGTTCTCGGGCAAACCTTACCCCAGGATCCTTCTCCTGCTTCAACAGAAATAATCAAATATTTCAGATTTCTCCTAGGTTGTGTATTATTCTGTCCTTCAGCATCGCCTGTCTTTCTGCTCCTGGAAGTCTCTTGGCTGCAGCGCTTCAAATAAAAGGTATTGAGGTTCTGTGTTGGGGAATATAACCACGAAGTTAAAAAGCACTGAGGCTTTGCCCTTGAAATGTAAAGGTCTCAGCAGTCAATTTTAGCACCGTGCTGTCTTTGGAGAAAACCAATATCTGAGGGTGATGTAAAAGCGCTATCATCTTTTGTCCGTTAAAGGGCCTGGCTTTAAAAAACAACATGTGAACATGTGACGGGAGAACCATATTTGTGTTAGGTGTCAATTTCAAGATAATACGTTTATGTAAAGTAAAAGTGATAATACATTTATGTAAAGTAAAAGTGACAATATGTTTATGTAAAGTAAAAGTTACAATTCAGCTGCACAAGGCAGGAAATGAACACAAAACATGAGCCCGTTGCCTGCCTAGATGTACTTCAAGAAACATCATTAACCCAAGCCAGGTTTGGCAGGGCTGTTTGGACGCCAACGTTGTGTTTGCAGACACCAATGTTATGTTGCAGACACCAACATTGTGTTGCAGACACCAACGTTGTGTCGCAGACACCAGCAGCCTCACGGCACCTCCAACCCCGCACACTGATAATGCACGAGGCTTTATGGGGTTTTTTTAATCATTAATGTTTATAAATATGTAAAGGGTGAGTGTCAGGAGGATGGAGCCAGGCTCTTCTCAGTGTCAAACAATGATAGGACAAGGGGCAACGGGTGCAAACTGGAACACAGGAGGTTTCACTTAAATTTGAGAAGAAACTTCTTGCCGGTGAGAGTGCCAGAGCCTGGCCCAGGCTGCCCAGGGAGGCTGTGGAGTCTCCTTCTCTGCAGACATTCCAACCCGCCTGGACACCTTCCTGTGTAACCTCATCTGGGTGTTCCTGCTCCGGCGGGGGGATTGGGCTGGATGAGCTTTCCAGGTCCCTTCCAGTCCCTGACATTCTGTGATTCTGTGATTTTGCTGACTCACCCACCGCGCCACCCAAGCCTGCATGAGGTTTGCCTTACATTAAAAAAAAAAAAAAAAAAAAAAAAAAAAAGGAAAAATACCTCAAATTTAAAAAAAGAAAATAAAAAATACAAAGAAGGCGGGAGAGGCGCGGAGGACTCCGCACGCGCTTCCCGCCTCTCTCTCCCCCGCGCGTGCGGAGCTCCCTCGCGCCCGTGGCGGGGCGGGGCGGGCCGGGGCGGGGCGCGGGGCGGGGGGCGGAGCGCGGCCGTGCCGGGGGGCGGAGCGCGGCTGTGCCGGCCGCCGGCGCCCCGCGCTGCCCGCTCGCTGCGTGAGGCGAGCGCAGCCGCGCTCCGCGTTGAAAAGTGCGCGGCGCGGCGGCGGCTCCCGCAGAGGCTCCGCGCACACGGCGGCGCTGCCGCTCCGCACCCGCGGCCGGCAGACAGACAGACAAGCAGGCTTCTTCCGCGGCGCGTTCGCCGCGATGTCCGCGCTCCTCCTGGCCCTGGCGACGCTCTGGGGATTACCGCCCGTCGCGGAGGCGCTGGCAGCGGGAGCCCGCGGAGGTAAGGCGCGTCCGCGCAGCGCGGTGCGGAGCGCGGGGTGCCGGTTGCGCGCCGCCCGCTGAACTTTCCACCGGTACCGGCTCCTCCCCGGGAAGTTTTGCGGTGCCTTACGCGCCTCCCTGCCCCTCCGCGCTGCGCGGCCGCGGAGCGCTCCCTGCAAACTTGGCTGCCGGGCGCGGCGCGCTGGGCTGCGGCGCTCGGCGCAGCCGGAACGGGGCGAGCCCCGGAGCGGCGACAAGTCAGTTGGGGTGAGTGATGTACCCCCCCGAAGTCAGTGGGGATGTGGAGGGGGATGTGCCCCCGCCCCAGTGATTCGCCTTGAACGACCCGGCTCTGAATTACCGCTGCGCCCCAGGGAATGAGCGCGGCGGTAATTGCGGGGTCCGGTGCCTCGGGCGCGTCCCGCGGAGCCGGGCGGGGGGTCCCCGAGCCAGCCCCGGCGATGCGCTGCAGGAACGGCGACCGCCCTCCGCTTTCCCGAGGGTCGCAAAAGTTCCTTGGTTTAATTTTGCTTGAGTTGGCACCCGCTTAATAGCTGAACTTTGCGTTTAGGCGGCGGGGTGGGTGCCGAGCTGGTGCAGCCGGGGAGGCAGCGGGAGCTCAGGACCCCTGAGCCGGGCTGTGCGGAACCTCACAACTTGCAACTCTTTTCTTCGCAGGAAGTCTCTTATCAAAGAGGGCAGCGGTCCTTCTGCCGGAGTTAGTCTCGGCGTTTCTTGTCGTGGTTATTTTTTTGTGCTGTTGCCAGACCTCTTTTATTTTCCTGGGAGATCTTTAAATTGAATATTTCCTAAAGTGCGGACCAAGCCCCCCTTCTGTTGTGCTCGGGTGCAGGGATGTCAGGGTGCTGCTCTGACTCAGGTTTTTTTTACCGATGTAGAAAACGCTGCTAGTCAGAAAATCGTCTGTCGGCTCGTCTGTAGCCCTTCAGTTTCAAAACTGCGTGGTCTCATGAAAGAGACTGCACTGAATGTTGTTGTATCCAGTCTGCGAGGATTTTGCTAGATTTCCGTCAAAATGTAACTCTGTAAAGCATTGGATTCTCCTATCTCCTCTCCATCGCGTACATGCTGCCTACTAGATTGTTTACTAACTGCTTACAACTCGTTTGGGTGAGGGCAGATGCCTCTAGATTGTCTGGGGTACAGATTTCTGCTTCAGTCGAACTATCAAACCCCTCCGGTCCCTTTCCCACGTAGCCGTCAAAATTACAGAGGTGATTCATGCTGTAAAAATGAGAAATACCTACCTATCAGAGAGA
Source organism: Caloenas nicobarica (assembly GCF_036013445.1). Classification (NCBI taxonomy): domain Eukaryota; kingdom Metazoa; phylum Chordata; class Aves; order Columbiformes; family Columbidae; genus Caloenas; species Caloenas nicobarica. The sequence goes on along the minus strand of NC_088250.1, from coordinate 37,449,890 downwards.
AAAGTATTGCTGCAGCATCACAAACTTACGTGTTTGAAACACTGCATCATAAGGTACAAGGATATTGCAAAGAAACGAGGGTAGTATTCAATGTAATGGCACCTGAACAGCCAGATGGGAAAGGTTCTTAGAAAAATTTTGCAGTTTTATGAAGGGTACGTATGCTTTTACTTTGATACATGAACATTCGTGGTTGTGATAGTGCTTGTTTGATGGAAAATATTTCAAGAACTTTCCATGCTAGTCACAAAATGGTCAGATTACATTTCAGCAGCTGTGGCGTGCATCTGATCTTACGAATAAAAATCAAACTTTCAAACATCTTGTGGAATTGTCTGGAAACTGATTTTTCGCTCTGTCTTCCTTGGTGGAGATAAGCAGATGCCAATTATTAATGAATATTAATTCCTGGTGTTTAAATTTTGCTTCATTTTATCTTTGTTTTGTTTTCATAGTTACCTTGCTCTGATGTAATGTTTCACAAAAAAAGAATGTGCTGTCAGCTTTCATTAAAATCAATCCCATCTTAAAAGGCAACATCCTTGTAAGTCATACCAGCCCAAAAAGTGGGATAAATCAAATTTACTTAGAATCAACTAACTCATCATATCATAATGTCATGTCTTATCAAAACCAAGTGGAGTACAAATTAGGACTTAAAAGGCATTTTGTTTAAAAAATGTCAAGTGGTCTCAACCTAAAAGGGATTCAGGATGAGGGATCTAGAAGGAGAATTATATTTGCACATCAGATAAACTTTATGATACACTGCAAAAATTATTGGCCATACCAAGCTGATTTTCCTTTACAGGAGGAAATTGTGAGTCACTGGAGCATGCTAAGCTTAATGTATGTGAAAAGACACTGAAATTTGGAATGCACCGAGGCTCACCATTGGTAATAAGAGAATTGGGAAAATGTCATGGGTTGTGTTAATAGCAGTGTTGTGGTAGCCATGGTAATATAAAACATCAGTGAGGTGCTGGAGGGAGAGTAACACCCTCTGTTAGACCAGTGGATAACATCGCGGGGGGGGAAAAAAAAAGAGGGATGGGGGGAACCCCCCTGAAGTTTGAGTTCTCTAAACCTTTTCACTGGCTTTGAAATACATAGAAATTCTTCCAGTCTATCAGGTCTGCCCTCAGCCAGGTTACAACTCCTCTAATTCAATGTGTATATATAAAAAATGGGGAGGATAAAATTAAATGGAGATGGTGAGGTGGAGAAGGGGATCCAGGCAGGAGGGTGATGGATAAGGGAGGAGTCCTGCGGTTGAGGCTGTGCCATCAAACCCGTGAAGAGAGACGATTGCCTTTTCTTAGGCTTTGGTCTTCTTGTCCTGAGGATGCTCATGGACCCGGATTCCCCTGCAGTTATCCTGTTGCAGCAAATGAATTTGGGAAGCCTGAGGAAAACCTTGCTAACAGCTGAGGAGACCACGTTTGTTACCTGCTCTCCCTGAAGACGTGCAGGGAAACTTCACAGGTCCCATCGCCACCTCCTGAGCGCTTGAGCTGAAGGTGCTCTGCAGCCTTAAAACTCCACCTTGGCTTCATGCCTAAGCTCCTACACCCCTTTTTCTGTGTGTGGTTTTTTTTTTTGGTCATACCTGTTTGTTGTTTGTGTCTCTGCTGCTGTGTAACCGCATTACGTGAATGTACTGTACTAATTGGCATGGTTATCTAGAGGTTATCCAGATTATATGGATGCCTCAGATAACAGGAGCTGGATTTGGATAATCTTCACGGGATGTGTGGTGTTGTCAGTGAAATGTCTATTAATGAGCTCATGGCTCGTTATTAATTGAGTTGCTGTCTGTGGTGGGGCTGGTGGTGGGTTGTGTTTGGCTTTGGTGGATCCCTCCTGTCGGCAGCACTGATGTGCCGTCTCACTGTGGACTTTCACATGTCGTTTTAGTGCTTTCGGGTTTGTCATTCAAGTGCTGGTGTGATGAAACAGCTTGTCAGCAAAGTCTTGCAAGGGGTCCTGTGAAGGTAGACTTTATACTGAATGGGAAGATGTTGTCAGGGAGCTTAAAACTTGAGCTCCCCGAGTGATGGCATATCACATGTTCGATTATTTTTTTTTTTTTCTTTTTCCTGTAATTCTTAAGCTGATGTAAAGAAGGAAGGACAAATTTTCATGAACATTACTCTTCTCTGGAGTCACAAACACTTCAAAACTTCTGTCTTTATTCCACTTAGCAGATAATTTATTGTTTTCAGGGTCCTTTGACCATATTCAAGTGAAGGCTGGAAACAAATGACTTTGAAATAGAATTCTCAGGTTTAAGGTTCAGCTGATGAGAGTTTGGATTACTCACCCTGGTAGCAGAAACACAAACCAGGTGAAATAAATCTGTCTCCTTGTGATGACTGCTGGTGGCCTTCATTCCCTGGTAAGGTGGCCCAGCAGGTGACAGTGAGGACATCAGGAGGCTTTAAAACTACCTTGTTATTAGCAGCTTAATGACTTGAAACCAGGTGTGCTTGACCAGACTGAGCTCCAGCTTGGCCATTGTTGGAAAGTATTCTCGGAAAAAAAGGCAAACTATTTCTGTACCTTGCTACAGAGGTGTCTGTTCTTGTCCTTCAGTCTGTTATGTCTCAGATAACAAATATTGGTGTCTTATATGCAAAATAAATGTTTCTAAGGTCACAGTGACATTGGTATTTGTTTGTTTATTGCAAAGAACAATATTACTTAAGAACTTACCTATCATTGGGGTGGAAAAATTTACGGAGGAGGGTGGAATTTAGGACAGTAGTTAGAAGGATACACAATAAGAGGTAATTAAAGACAAATTGTGGGGGATGCCCACAAGTGCCATTTCAGTGGCTGGTTTTATAGGCAGTTGGTGATATATGCATGTCCTCAGTTCAGTATGTGATCCCGTGCACAGACCTCTGACACTTCTGGGGTCTGAGCAAACTGTGGTTTTTTGTGAGCTGGCATGCAAGTTCTTTCTTACCCGGATGGTTGTTTTAAGTTCAGTGGTTTTGGAGAGCTTTAGTGTAACAGAAGTGCTAGAAACACAAACTATTTAAAAGGGTTAAATGCATTTTAAAATTCAAAACTGGGTGTTTGATGTGAAAAGACTATATGTAAACTTGTTTTGTAGCAAACCTTTGGCTAATTTACTATAAAGTTTCTGCTGATGCTCCTGCAGGTTGAGGTAGTTTTCCTCCAAGGACTCGGAGAAAAGCTCTTACTTCTGACAGTGGCTCTCTAAAGTGTTATGTGACTGCTGCTATGTAAATTTGAACATATGTCATACTGTTAAGGTTCATATGGACCCCAGTTTTTTTCCGTTTGAAGAAAGTGGCAAAACTCACATGGACTTTGTGAAATAAGTCTGGAGCTTAGAAGTGCCTGTTCCTCTGGCACCTTTTTACTGCTCCTTTTATCTGTTGTTTGGAGTTGAAGAAAATAGGTTTCTCTTTATCATATTGACTGTAGAGGGTGTATGTAATTTTAATTTATGAATTTAGAATTATGGCTATCTGTAGAAATGCTACAAATTCAGATGGTAGAATGTTGCTTTTGTTGCAGTGCCATACTTTGAATCCCAGCTTGTTGTTGCTTTTTTTTCCTAGTTTTTGTGTATTAATCTGTTCTTTAATAGTCTTGTTCCTTCAAATGCAATTACATTTTTGCTTAGAGAACTCATTTTAATTGCACTTTCCCAAAACATTCTTAATGATGAACAGTAAAGATGAAAACATCACAACTTGGCTATTTTTATGCAAGTCATGCAGACTATCGAGTGTGTATTTAGTGTGAGTTTGGGCTAAGTGTAGACACTGCAGAACTAGATCCTAAATTTGTAAGTGCAATTAGGAACTAATTGGATTTTTAAAATATAATTAGTCAAATAATGACTCTGCACCTTCTGTCCAACCTACTAGTTTGTTTTTTAATTAAAGTTGGGTGGGGTTTTTTTGCCCTTAAATTCTATCGAAAAGATGAAAATATTTGTAAATGTAGTTTTATTCCAGCTAGCTAGTCAGTTGTTGACCATAATGTGAAGAATTCCCAAGATGTATCAGAGCTTCTTAAAGCAGAATCTTCCTATTTAGGTAGCTGGTAAGGTGAAATAGCTGTAAAATCAGCCGTCGAACCCGTCTGTGATCCAAGGGCCCAGGATCCTTCTCTTTGTGCATCTGAGGATGCTCCAGGAAGGGCAGTTTCCCGCGGATACCGGATGTGTGTGAGCGGGACTGGACATTGATAATGGAATTCTGATAAAACTCAGTCAATGCCTTTTAATTAGATTTAATGAGAACTGGGAAGGATCGTTAGAGAGACAAACACATAGTCTTACTAGTAATATGTAAGCTATGTTATTAATCTGATTTAAATTGTAAGATCCTCGTAGCAAGAATAAGATCTCTGTGTACATGGAAAGTGTTACATGGGTCTATTATACTTTATCTATGTCATTGCTTCCCAAGCAGTATGTAAATATAGATTTGGAATTGGGCTCCATGTATGGTATTTATAAACCCTACCAATCTGAGGATAGAATTGGATGCTAGAAATGAGGTTCGTATGTTTCTTTAGCAATCATGTTTTTGTTGACCGTTTTGTTGTAAATTTCCATTGTGTACTAATAATGAAACACTGCAATGTATAGAGTGTACTACTGAGTAATTGGGCTTTTTAAAGATGCTGTAATGCCAGGCTGGAAGTGAGGTACACTTTGAGATTTTTTTATTCCCATTCAGTTAGAAATTCAGTGTAATTCTCTGAGGTGGAAAAATAGAGATTACAGTATGAAGAGTTCTACATACAGTACATTGAATCCTGAAATGTGCTTTCAACACCTGATGGATGTTCCTAAACATCTCATGTGCTGCTTGGAGCGGAATGATGTGGCCTTCCAGAGGAGCCAAACTATTAAAACTCGGCTTTCCTTCAGAAATACAGATGTATCTATTTCATTTTCTTCATAATATCAACTTAATTTTGGACTATCTATTGCCCGGTTGTCATTAGGACATCCCGTGGTATTTTTTGCTCATGACCCTATTGAACAACTAGTGCTTCAAGTGTAATAGGACAAGTGCTGTAAGACAAAAGTTAAGCTTTGAGAATAAGAACAATATGTGTAATTCCTCAAGGCTTTCACCACAATAGAGCTTTTTTTTTTTAATAACAGTTCATAAGCTACACAATTGTTTTTCCTTGAATGAACAAGGGAAACTGGGAGAATGAGAAGGTGCACTTTTGGTGTTTTTAGTGAAAAATGTGCAGGCAAATGCTGATGCAATGCTTGGCAAGTGCAGTATTCTTTCATACGAAGTGTTCTGTCAAGGTGGAATTCTGTTCTGTTACCACATACACACAGTCAAGATACCCATCCGTTGTTTGTATAATGTTTTATGATTTTAATTTACCTACCTGCAAACTGGCAAAATACTCTTGTCACCAATTTTTGATGTACAATTCTGATACTGTCAAATAGTTTGTGCTGCTACTTACACTATTCTTAGAGGTATGGTGGAGAGGATGGGTTTCCACCGTAGGTCCCTTGAGATGCAGGCAAGTATTTTTTCCTCAATCATGGATATTCTAATTAATTTTAAGACACTGGAAGTACCACCATGTTATGATTTCTAATACATCCTTGTATGATGTACCTTTTTAGGGAAATGCTATAGTGTTGTGCAGTCATAAAAATAAAAGTTTAAATAAGTTGCACTAATGCAAGAAGATGATGAAAAATCAGTCATTTTCTAGGTGATAGGTTTCTCCCAAACACCTGCCTCTTTTTCTTGCAAATACTGAGAAGAGAGAGCAATGCGAAATCATAGCTACCTGGATGCTCTTTTGCTTATGCAACACACTGATTTACCCGAAGTATATTGGTATTTATGTTGAACCTTGTGTGCTTATGAAATGGAAGTATGTCATTCACCAATGAGACGCTTCCTTCTCTGGGGAAGAATGGTTTTTGTTTGTTTTACTGTGTTGACAAAATAGATCAGACCTGAGTCTACGCTGCTGAAGTCAATGGATTCTTCGTTTTGTCCCTGGTGTTTATAGGGTCAGTCCGTATATAAGCGTAAGGGAACTTTGGACCATTTTATTCAAATTTCACTGAAAAGTCTTAGAGGACCTTTTATTAAATTATTTTGTCCGTATTGTCCAGTGGCTTTTATGCGAGAAGTAGATCTTTCTTGCAATACTTTTATTCCAAAGTTTGATTCAATTTTGCCTGACTTCCTTATATTGAACCCACTTTGATATTTCCGACATCTAATTTTAATATATATGGATCAAAGTCTTAATTGCTTTTCATTTCTCAGTTCGTGATAATTCTCTAGAGGATGGGCTGTTATATAAATGGTTTATTTTTAACAGATGACCAATTGATAATTTCTCATTTTTCAAAAATCGATTTGCTAAGATGTGTAGGATCTACTACTTGCAAGTCCCTAGGTTAGTTAAACCTAGTTCTTTGTAATACAGATGAAGCTGCCGGTCTGTTTTCTAGATGAAGCATTGCATTTTTCATTGTGGAAAGTTTGTCTTTCTTTTGGTGGGTTTTGGTGATCTGGAAGGAAAGTAAAGGTGGTACCTTCTCATGCAGCACGTTGGATCCTTGTGAATCTCTGCGGACTTATCCAGGGGTGAGCACACTTGACTTTCTTTTTAGACCCATCTTAACTATTTTCCCCAGCTGTATTTTGTAAAGAATAACCAGGGCTGGGTCCAGCCTGTGGATTTTACAGTACTGATGATACTCCTGTACCACCTGGAGGGAAACTGGCCTCACTTCCAAGTTCATCAGAAACACTTTGGTTTACAATATGCTTATTTTGTGTAACTCTATTGAAGTTGTTTTTTGCGGGGTGTTTGCAGGTAGCAGGAGTTAAGGACCAGAAGCAAAGGAAGAAGGCTGCAAAACTAAATTCGTTCTTCTTGGGTCCCACATTCTAAGCCAAGCAGTTTATTCTTACATTGAGATTACAGAAGGAACAGGGAACCATTCCTTCATAGTGTCTTATTATCATAGTCTTAGGCAAAACATTTGAGGCTGCAATATTAAATCATATACAAGGGAGATGAAGCAAGTTGAGACTACAAAAGTGTGAAAACTAAAGCACTGTCCCATGCGTACAGCTTGTCAGGTTGAATTGCTTTTTATGCCTCGGATAGAAAGGGAGCAAGGGTACGTTGGAGCAAGAAGATATTTTGCAGGTGGTGTCTTGGAGGCTAAACCTGAGCTGCAGCAGCTGATGATATAAGGCTGCTATAGGCCACCTCTATGAGAATGTATTGCACAGACATGTATATAAAACCCTGGATATATAAGGAGAGCCATGAAAAGTACTGTTGCTAAGTACAGCAAAGCCAGGAGTACCAGGGAATTTTTTTAAGCAGACAAAATCTTACACCCTGACCCGAGCGGCCCATTATCACATTTCTTCAAATTGGAGCGAGCTATTCAGGTCAGTGTGTGTCTGCGGACCCATCTGAATGAATTCCTGGGCTCAGGCTCACTATGTTACATTTCTTTCTGTGGGTTTCGAATGGCTGTGACTTGAACAGAGTTGACAGTACGCAATATTACCCATTTACTCTGTAGATTATACTCCTCTGGAGAATTGGTGTCAGCTAATCTGCCACTTCTGTGTTTTCACAGAGACCTGCTAACTGCATCTCCAGTAATATCGCAGGAGAGTGTCAGATCTGGGCTTCTGTAATTTTCTTATTTATTTCCCTCGGATTTCCAGGCGTGTACATCCAGGTCTCCAGCCTCGGTCACTTACTTTGTCCTGTGAATGGTTTCCTTTCTGTGTAGAAATTCTGTCTGTCAATACCCAATTTTGGCCACTCCTAGGGTGGTTAGGAGTCTGAAGCAGGTGGTTGTCAACAGATGATGACAGAAATTGTGAAATTGTGCCTAAATGCAAACTGTGAGATTCAGTATTTGAAGCACATTTGAGCATATAAAACCTGCTTATATTTCTACCTTGGCTGTGGAATATTCTAGGTATAATTAATATGTTTCTGTGATAGCAAATTGTTTTTTTTACTGAAAACGGCAGAACTCCCCTAACCAATTAGCGGTATTCAGTAATGAGTAAAACACTATCAATGATGTTATGATTTTTGTGTCAGTTAGAATTGTTAAATGCTCCTCGATGAAACTGCGCTGATTTACGTAAATTGATGGCTTGTCTTCTCACAACAGCATCCCTCTGTGTCAAAAGTGCCTTGCAAATAGTTGTAATACACCTAAGCTGGCAGTGATTGCCTGTGATTGCTAATCTGTTGTTTCCTGGTGCTCCAAGGACGACCAGTGAAAGGCTTCAAAATTCAGGAGGGCTTAATACATGGCTGTGAATTTTAGGAGCATAACTAAAAGCATTCACATAAAATAAGCGCTAAAGAGCTGGTAGGTATGGCCCTGCTTGGGTCCTGCTTATGTATGATGTTTGACAATCCAGCAACTCAAGGGTAATTTCAATGCGTTACAAAAGGCTGTTTGTGTCCATGAAAAGCATGATGCAAATATGCAAATTTAAGAGAGTGTCTTCTACAAGTTTATATATCTTAATGAAAAATGTCAAAGCGTAATAGATCAACAGTCTGTTTAGCCCCACAGTAACCAGTGTGGTTTTTTTTTCTAAAAAAAGGACCACCAAGGACATGCTGTGCTAGGAGTAAATTAACCCTGCAGAGTGGTTGCTCTTGAAGCCAGCTAATGACAATCTGATTTTTTGGGGGAGGAAATACCTGTCTGTTGGGATTGGTCGTATTGAAGTGGTCACCACTGCCTGATCGTGCATATGTACGAGTAATTTCCCTGTGCTAGTGTTAAAAATTCCTTTTATACTTCATTCCATTTGCTATCCTGTTCTACGTTGTATGGAAAGGTTACCTGAGCTGAGTGGAAATCTGAATATTTGTATTTCATGTGACACCTGAGAAGCATGTGCTGGCCATGGGCTTTGTGTTCATACTGTGGGCAAACAGAGCGGTAATTCCACTTGTTTGCTTCTGATTTCACATTGGCACCTCGAGTAGGATATCTTGTGCGTGTGTTGTTTTCCTATCAAATTAAAAAAAATCTCACGTCTGGAAAATCTTACAACTTCAGGTGACCAGGTGCTGTGGAGCTTATCAGGGAGTAGCAGCTTTTGATGCTATAGGTGCCTGATCAACGCTGCTTTTGTTTGGGATTGCAGCCTCAGGGAGACAAACAGACTAGAAGTAGATAATAGAAACAAAGAGAGACAGGGAGGGTTGCTGGTTAAATTATTTTATTTGGTAGGGAGCAAGAAAGGCCATGTCCAGTATGGGGGAAAAAAAAAATCCCAACAGTTTCCACAGTGATTCTGAACCAAAAAGAACTTGTATTTCTGAATAGGTGAAGAGATAAGCAGCAACATTCGGCATGTGCAAGTATTGTCTTTTATAAGCCATGGGGAAATCAACCTCCCTTCGTTCTTTCCTGAAAATACAGGAGCCTCCTTGAAGCACTTGCTTTGGGGAATGAATGTATTAGTGAAGAATTCGTGGATGATCCCTATCTAATTTTTATAGAAATAAATGGTAGCATGCTGTGGGACTTCAGGTCTGCGTGGGTGTATTTTACATTCACTTGCCTTATTCTAGACTTAAAGAATTATATTTTTTTGCAACTGATAAATAACTGGAGGTTTAAAGCAGCTCATCCCAATAGCAATTGCTGCCACTGTAAGGAAAGTCGGCATAAGGCAGTGGTAATAACAAAGTAATCTCTCTACTTCAGTAATAAAGTTGCATGGGCTACAGTTTTCTTGTCAGCAAAAGCTGACACCTTTCTGTCAAAGATGGAGTGAAGAGTAAAACGTAACTCTGTTTTCTCTTATGTTAAATGTATTCTGCAAAGCTTTTGTAAAATACAAAGCATATGGACTTTGCAGATAGTGTTTGCATTTGGGACTCAGGGGGGAAATTTATGTGAACTTTGGAAATCATTGCCCTTTAAAATAACTGATCATATTAAATGTAAGTGCATCTCTCAAAACTGTGTTTTGTAGAGCAGTCTCATCTTTAGAGCTCTCTTGTGTGTATGTTTGGTTTTTTTTAGTAGCAAAAGTGTATAATTATTGGTATAAACTGAGTTTTCAAAATTGGCCATTTTGAATGCATGCAACAACCTACCTTTTTTTTTTGTCTGAGAAACCTGTTAGTGTTTAAAACCAACAAACAAAACCCAAACCCTGGCAAACTAAGCCAGAATACTTTGCAGTTGTGGTCTGAAACTGTCTAATGACATAGTCCAAAAGCTCATTAATATTGATCTTCTTAATTCTCTCAATAACCTGAACATTAGTTCTAATTACAAGAGGAATAAAAAGCAGACTAATACGGTCTTAGATGTCAAAGTCTGATGGACCACAAAACATCCAAAAGGATATTCTTCAAAAGCGGTTAGTAGGAGGTATGCGCATGAATTTCATTAGCCGGTAACAATATGCGTACTCATACGTGGGGGGAAAAATAGCACTTAAAACATGTACTTTCTGCTAGACCAGTGGGGCTCATATACTTGCCAAAGTTAGACCTTCTGCCTCCCCTTTCTGTTCTGCAGAAGTGGCTGAGGCAAGCTCTTGCAAAACGGGTAAATTAAATAGAATTTTTAAAGGAAAGCACCTGAACACTCGGCCAGATGAGGTTCTAGGGAACATGGTTTAGAGGAGAACTTGACAGTGCTAGGTGAATGGTTGGACCCAATGTTAAAGGTCTTTCCCAACCAAAACGATTCTATGATTCTATGACTCGGTAAAGCACCGCAGGAAAGATTGGAGTTGGGCTTCTGTTGTGCCTGTGCTGGTGGTGGAGCCTGGTTGCTCATGGGCATGTTCTTCAAGCTTATTGTGTTTAGGCAGGCATCAGGAATGGGTTAGTTCTTTGCTCATTGTCTGCATTTAAATGCATGCTCCTTAAGGAAGCATTTGCATTTTTCAGGGCAGAGATAAGTGTTATAGAGTGGGGAAGAAAGTCTCTCTCCCTTTTTCTTTTCCTTTTTGCTCTTAAGCTTTTGATGGCCGGGTAGTCTGATGCAGAAATGCCTTCTGTGCTGGTGATGCTGTGCCTGGAGTGTGGGGTCGTGGATGCACCTCTGTGATGTCCCCACCTGGGCCATGTCCTGGCTCTTGCCCAGTGGAGGGTGTCCAACCTCAGACTTCTTAATCTGTCATGCCCAGGCGAGTGTCTTTGATTTACGTTTGCTTTGAACCAAACAATGAGTAAACCAGGGGAAACCCGAGCAGACCTTGGGGGTGGCGATATAGCACTTGGGGCTGAGGATGCTCTTCTTTCCATGGTGGAGTTGGGTGGGTGATGGCAAAGCTTGAGATAGCTCTTAAATTTCAGTGGCAGAGATCTGGAGAGGGCTGGCTAGTAATAGCCTGGGGAGGAAAAACTATGTCCCAGAAAAAGGCAAGTTATCGCTGAAGAAGGAAAGAAAGCCCAAGGGGTTTCCTTCCCTGGGTGCTCACAGCTGCACTCTGCCCCATATGGAGGAATAAAAGGAAAGGTTCTATCAATGTCCCCCTTATTAAATTGGCATGGCTAATATATTCTGCTAAAATGTGCTCATCATGCTGTTTAAAACAACCAGGTTAGAAATCTACTGACAATAAATGAAGATTTCCTGCTTTCGATGTTACTGGGGCACCTAATGCAGGTTTGGAATACTAACTGGAATTTGTGAAAGGGGAAAAAAAATGTCCCAGTGCCATTTAATTAACTATCTGGCCAATATTTCTCCCTTTTTATTGAAAAATCCGTAAGTTGCAACTGGCTTCAAGCGCTCTCCTGTACAACTCTGCCAACAGTTAGCAAATAAACACTTTAAAACACAGAAAGCCTTGCACAGCTCCATGTGCATCAGATAAAATCATACCTTAACCTGCAGAGATGGTTTGTTGAAACAATCCAGAATATAATAATTGCATTTTGTAATTAAAAGGAAGTGATTAGAAGAATATTAGTATTTATTTTCTAAGTATAGCAGGGTAAGTGTGTCTGTGTGGGATAACTAGGACATCAGTGCAAATATAAGCGGTGTTGTCTTTTTAAGACATACTAGTAACCTGATGTAAATAACCTATTTTATGCAAGTAACACTGCACAGAGATTCTTATTACTTATTCTCTGGATTATCTTGTTATTCTAAGTGACTCTGCAAGCTGTGATCAAAATACAGGGGCTGCAAGTCTTAAAATTTCTATGAGTTTGAATCAAGTTTGTGGATTTAATGCCTTAGAAGATTAATGGAAAAAATATACAGAGTGTACTGTCTTTTTGGGGAGCTAATTTAAATAAACTTTCATATAATTTGTCCAAGCAGTCTTGAAAGAGAAGAGTATGAGTTGAGTCCTAACTCCCTCTCTGGGATGCCCTAGAAGTTTAAACTGGAAGTTTCTGGTCTTTGCTGGTCCTGGTCCCTCTCCTGGCTTCTCTTGAGAGTTCTGCCCCTTATAGATCCCACCCGCTGTTTGGCGAGCTGGTAGCATTAAAGAAAAAAATTCTGGATTTGTCACTCAAGGTCAAAGCATTGGCATCAAGTGAACAGTTTGGTTTTTAGCTTAAAATGTTGCAGACAGCATTTTGTGGGTACAGAATATGTCAAGCTCAGCTTTTCTGTAAGATTTACCAAGCGGGGTGGAGGGGAAAAATCTAAACCTGTCTGGTGACGTATTAACGCCATGTCAAGTGACTGTGTTTTGGAGAGATGGAGAACGAGTTTGGAGGAGTTTAAAAAAAACCTAAAACTACTGAATTAACTTTACGAGATGTCTTATATCTTGCTGGAGCTCTTGCAGTCCCTCCGGTCAGGCTTACAGCAGTAGCTCTCAGGTTGAAAGGTTAACGACTCATTTACTAAGCAGTGCAGTTTTCTTTCATTTTTCACTTACAGTTATCTCTACTCCTTTAAAAACTGCAAGACCCTTCCAAAACATATTGTACTTATGTGCTATTGCTGTCAATTAAAGTTATTAAATCATAGATCTTTAAATGTGGGATCCAGATACGCGTTAATATATTCAGTCTCTGTGTAGCTGTCGTGTTACAGAAGTGATGAGTATAGTGTCAAGGCAGCTCTGGACATCAGCAAATGTTTCTAAGGGCTGAAATGTGCATTTGAATACCCATTTTGTGAGGGTTCTGGGGGAAGGATGGACACCAAAGAAAGAACCTTATGGATGGTGGAATAGGGAGAGGAGCAGATCCAGCCCCACGGGCTGTGGGTTGGGAGTTGGTGGGGCAAGACCTTGGTGTGAGAGCTGGAGAATATTGGGGTCAACAGATCAGATGCTGCTGCCTTGTATGTAGGGGTGATAAAAGGTAAGAGCTGCATCTGGAGCCCTGGCTGGAGGGATGATGAGGAGGAAAGAGGAATTGCCAGGAACTTGCAAATCATGGGCCTAAAAGACTAAAATACTGGTGGTGCTTTCAGGGAATGGAAGATGATGAGGGCAAAAGCCACATTTTTCACAGCCGTTTGATATGGTATTCATGTTCATGCTCCTTTGTGAATTCCTTAAATTAGCAATTTCACTTTTCTGTGAGTCTACTGTACTTTGACTCTTAACTGAATTAAGTCCCATTATAAATGACATCTTTCCAACAGTTGGAATACAGGTTAGCGCTCCCGAGAGGGGGGCTTTAATGAGGTTGTTGCTATGACAGCTCAGCTTCAGGTGGCACATGTGCCATGTTGAAATACCCTCTGTCCCCTCAACTATTACAGTAACTTCTGTGAGCAGATTTTAAAACTTCCCTTTTAGTGGAATTTATGACCAGCACTTTGTATTTCTATTCTCCCAGTAGTGCAGCTGAGGTTTTGACAGTCTGTGCTATTTATTTGTGCTTCTATTTCTGAAATGTTAATAGCAGTGCATGGTTTGACAAGTTAAAGAAACAACGAGTTAACTCCGTGACAATTTCAAAGGATGCTCTAAGGACTGAGACAAAAGATTTACAGAATGAACAAACACATACGCTGCCGTGTTTACTGTGGAAATGTACAAGGCCTGTGTTTAAGTTCATGTCAGAGAACTTCTCAATGGCTGGACATAGTTTATACTGTGGGAACTGGTAGGAATATCAGTGTTCCCATTAAGATGCAGCTGAATAAGTGGGTGCAATGATTTGCCTCTTCGGAGGAGCTGACTGCGGTCTATGTGCCACGTATAACATTTCTCGATATCTTAGAGATGTTAAATCACATAGTTACATTTTTCGGAAAGACTTCCAGTGTGAGCCCGAGAGGTTAATACAGAAGCACGTCTGCTCCCTGGGCAGAAGTAGGAGCTTGTCCTCTCAGAAACCATCCACCCCATCCCTGCCTTTCCCCACTGGCTATTTCGTGTTGAATACCAACTTTGACGTGGTTTAATGTGGGTAAGGTAGTCCCAAACCCAAGGTTCTGAACCTCAGTGTGGTCCAGAATAATTCTGATGGTGGTGGAGTAAGCGGTCAGGGTTGTGAATATTTTTTTTTCTGTTATCGCTCACCTATGAAATAGCGAAATGTCATGTTTAGACTCAAATGAGCAACTCTTAAATGTATTTCTGCTGCCTCGGTGTTTTCCAGTTGCTTTGTGGACATGGGTAATGTCATCATTCAATCTTTGAAAGCGAGTTTTTAAATGTATGACTTTGACATCCAAAAAGGAGTTGTACTCACATCTGACATGACCTATATAAATATTGCCTTAAACACTGGCCTGGATGAAAAGTCTTATTCCTTTCCTGTAGGCATTCAGTTTTCTTGTTTGCTTGGCTGTGAATTGTTGCAGTCACTTCTCAGCTGACCAGTAGATGCTTGGCTACCTCACTACCTGATAGAAACAAACTCCTTTATCACCGCTCATCTCAGTGAAATTAAACCCAGGGAAATGCCCAGGAACTATCTATTCAACCCCGGAAAGCTTTGCCTTTTTGAAGTTAATTGGTTTAAAAGATTTTTTTTTTTGGTTTGTTTGCTGCTACTTTAGAAATGGTGTGCTATAAAGATCTGGATTTATTTTTTTGAGTGTTTTATTGTAAGCTAGAAAACCTCGGTACTAAAGAGTAAAAAGGCTGACTATATAAATCAATGTTTCATTGTATTTATTGTGCTACTTACTAGGCCTCTAAGTATACTAAATTTTTATAAATGCAAAATCATTCAGCTGTATCCAAATTGGTTCAAAAGATGCTGATGAGAACATTTAAGTTTTTTGCAGGTTCTGATAATACTGTTTACTCTAAGTGTGCCTGTCCTGGTTTCTTTCTATGACTGAACTAAAAGTGTTTTAATGACCAGTAAATAGGTTCACATATTCCACACACTTTATTCATGTTTTTGTTTGGCTTGCTTGGCCATTGGTGATGCTTATTCCCTGATCATTTCATCCCCTTTGGAAAGAAGGTGAGAGGAAGATGAACAGCAGGTGTTGTTCCCTTTCTCTTCCCTGGGCCCCTTTTTGTGGGGGGGAACCTAAACTAAAAAGCCCCGCAAAAACCAAATCAAAACAAACACCCCCCCCCAACCAAAACATAAATCTCAAACCAACCAGAAAAAACAGAAACCAATCAAAAACCCCAACCAAACAAAAACCCAAACAAACAAAAAGAAAGAAAACCCTCAACTTGTCAGGAAAAGCAAACCCAGCACCCAGGATGTATTGAGAAAAGGAGACCAGATGCAGAGTGAAAGGCACATGGTGCAGATTCTGGTTTCTTGCTACAAAGATTGCTACAAGAACAGAAAACATGCTGTGATTTATTCTCGTGGCAAAAAAAACCCTGCAAATGGAACAAGTGGTACAGAAATCTCAATATGTTGTTGCTAATACAATTTACATTTAGAACAGTGTGTCCTCCTTCGCCATTCTGCTCTGTTTAAACATGGCTAAATTAAACTAGTCTATAGGCAGAGCTTCTTGAACTGCACTCAGAACTTGCACTAAATGAACATCTAACACTTAATTTAATGGTAATTATACAGCTTCTCAAAAAAATTTTTTTCCCATGTATATTTGTTCAGTAGTTATCTCCATGTATAATAATATCAAATTATTATGCTGTCTCTCAGAGTTGTAAATCGTATCATTTTTACACAAGCCAGAAAATTACTTGCACTTAAAGATATGTTTATCTGTATATATATGGTGGATTTTAAATTGAACAGTTCCAGACATAATTTTCCTAATATTGGTTAATCCATCTTTAATTAAAATGTTAATTGCTAATCCAGATATTACACATAGAAAATTCAGCCTACAGTAAACTGTGCCTTATTTGCACAAGGATGAAAAACGTGCAATTACATGGCAATCTGCTTATCAGAATTGCGATGTAGTCGTCTTGCATCTGTGATAACCACCTAAAAACATATTATTAAGTTCTTGTACTAACTGTGTACCCTCCCAAAAAAAAAAAAAAGGAGAGATGGGAAAAAAAATAATTTAGTGCTAGATAAAAATTCCAACTTGTGTCAAAGTGGGGCCTGGAATATTCTTTTAGGGGAATTGTTGCACGTAATGGGTTATGCCAGTGCTGCTGTGGCCAAAGTTGCCTCTGACGGTTCCTCGGCTGAAATCGTGTCTCCTACGTTGTCCAGAACAAAACTCCCTCTGTGCCTGAGCAAAGGATTCCAGAAGTCAGACCCGGTCAGTCTTGTTTTCCAGCCAGGGGTTACAGAAGGTAAAGTCAGCTGGAGGAAGGAGGGTTGTGCTTGTCATGTAAAAAGTGCATTAAGGCTGCCTAACTTGCTGTGGAGAGGAAGACTTGCTTTTGCTTTTCATCATTGAGATACAATTGTGTGTAGCTAAGTTTACAGATTTTTTTTTTTTATATAATATTCTGTACAGGGTTAAGCAAGTGAAGTTCCAGCCTTTCACACTTAGCAAATAATAATCCTGTGATTCCTTGTGCAAAGTCGCATGTCTAAATGTGGCCGATGAGTCTTTGGGGGGGCCTTGAATTAAATTATCTTGTTAACAGAAGATAATTACAATCCTAGTGGTTGAAAATTTGTTAATCATGTAAAATATTAGGAAATACTTAATTGCTGAATGGAATGGCATATAGAGCTTTGTACCTCTGAAATCAGTTCATTCAGATCGCTTGGCTCGTATGTATTTTTTTCATCTGTCATTAATGGCATTGTTAGGGGCAACACAATTTAATCGTGTTTGAGTAGTTGTGTTCAAATCACAGAAGATTTTTTTCAGTCAAAGCTGTGTATTAAATGTGGAAAACAGACTCATCTATAGAGTGCAATCTGTTGATTTTTATTTAATTAGGAAATTTTCATAAATCTGTCTCACTTATACAAAGTGTATACTAATAGCTAGGCTTTTAAAAACAGCCTCTTTTTTTTTTTTTCCCCTTAAATCTGAAAGGAAAAACAGTCCCCCCCAAATACATGTAAAATATTGATTATCACTAAATAGTATTTAACAGAAAGCATGTCTCTTAATTCTAGAAGTCTTAACGATCTGTTCCTATTTGGAGTTTGAAAACCATCGGAAGGGCTTGAGCTTTTGGGTTTTGGATGTTCCTTTTTTGTGTGTGTGTATGTGTGTCTTTTTTTTTAACCTGTTCATTTTTTCATGAAAGGAGGTCACCTCTTCACCTTTCTCTTAATCTTTCCTCCCTTTCATTCGCCGTATTCCAGTGTTCTTTCCAACTTGTGAAAGTCACTTAATCTCTGTTTGAGACTGTACCTGATTTGCTCCAGCAGCGCAGCTTCTCTTAGCAAGTTCATCCACATGGATAAAGAGGACGATGCCTTTGACATTTCTGCTGCACCAGGAGGATGCAGCCGCTCCTTGGCTAAGAGCTACAAAAGAGAGGTTATTTTAGGAATGGTATGGATTTGTATGTATCGTTTTGGCTTGGTTTACAGTCGCTCCGTCTTTGAGACGTGTTTGAATATCTGCTATTGATGCATGAATAATACTGCTATTTATAACCTGGTTTTGGGCAAGAAAACTGGCCGGTGCCACCAGGAGAGGCAGTCTGCCTGCTTGCATGGAAATTACGTTTGTTTTGGTTCCTTACGTGGCCAGAATAAATCTAAAAAAAGTCCAAGCTCCACCATTTTTCCAGGTGAGGGGGTGTTTTTGAGGCGTTACTGGGCCCAGCAGAGCCCTCTCCAGAAGAGTTTAGGCAAGCCCAAAGCCAGGCTCCTGGGGGAGCTCTCGTCTTTCCCTTTGAGTCCTTAAACCAGCTCTAGTAATAAATATGAACTTGTGCTGATGAAAATGTGCCATCCTACCACTTTTTATTGTTACTTCTGCAGCCTGCTTGAAAGCTGCTCTTCTTGCCCATTGTCTCCTAATGTCTGGTTTAGTCAATGCAGGTGGGGAGCTGGGGCTCTGGAGCAAGGTCACTTGTGCCTCAAATGTATTATTTCCTTTTCTTAGCTAGACAGAGCAGTCATTTTGTTTTCCTCTTTCGTTTTAGGCTAGGACTAACAAAATCTAAAGACAAATCTGCTACTACAGCAGTTGTCCATGAGAGAACAGGGTAAGTTGATAGGGTTTGGGTTTGGCAAGGGTGTATGAACTAATAGACAAGTAAAACTGCATCCTCACAAGATATTCCCAAAGTCACTATTCGGTGAATAATCTTATGAGGGGTTATATAATAATTGCATTCTCAAGAATAGTAACATTTTTCACTTAATTTGGCTTTGCAAGCCGATTCTTCTTGAACCTGCGAAATTGAGTTCTTTCCAAAGCGGAGGATCAGTTACAAAAAAATTATGAAATGCATATTGGATGTATGTTGAATCAAAGGTTATCTGGATGGGTTCAGGAAGAAAGCATGCAGATAAATCAAAGTTTCTCTTCAAAATTGATCAGGGCATCCACTCCGTGAGCCTGAGGGGCTGCCAGCCTTCAAATGCCACCTATTAGCTGGTGATGAAGTGGGAAGGGGGATAAAGGTGAACAGACTGGAAAACAGTTTGAGTAGGTGTTTAAAAAAAAAAACCAACAACTTTTGTTAGCATGATAAAAGGGAAGGATGGTAGATCTGAGTCCAGTGCTTTTGCTGGGTAAAGTGGCCAGAAGAGTCCTTAAGATTCGAAGCAAAAAAAAAAAAAAAATTAGGGTGAGGTAGGTAGTTCAGTGGAAGAAAAGGACAAATGAAAGTAGGAGGTGTCCTTAATTTCTGAAGAATTGTTTTCTTTTTCCTTCATTGTTTTACATAAGCAGATTCACTTTGGGTCTGTGAAGCTCTCATTTATCTTGCAATAACCGTCCCCAGAGCTTCAACCTTTTTACTAAACTACCTTTAAAAAAAGCTCTAAGTGAAAGTTTAACAACCCCTTTCCTCCAATAAAGATTGTTCAATAAAATCATAACTGTATTTCTTGGCCCAAATCCATGTATCTGATTGTGCAGAGATGCAGGGTGAAGCCTGCTGCAAGACTGGGAAAACATCCATCGGATTTAGTCTGTTTATTTTTTCTTTGCTTATTTTATCTCTGCATACCCCCTACTCCCCCCACACTTTTCCTTTATGTGCTTTTGGTGCAGGAGAAGTTTCTGACACAGTAGAGGTGTCTCAGGTATGAGCCCTATTTTCATGTCATCTTGCCATATATATTTTAAAGTAGCTTTAAAAAGGATCCATTTCTAATTGAACACCCATAGTTTTATGGTTGGAAAGCTTTGTGTGAACAAAACCCCATTACTTACTGTCCTGCAGTTGGTTCTGGACCATGGGGCTGTGTTGATGCACCTCTTTTGTCTCATGTGGTTCTCTTTGTGCTTAGCTATTTATTTCCCATTATAAGCCTTTTATAATAATTTTGAATTGCCTTGCACAACCCTTGTTTTGCTCAGGCAACACCTTAAGACCTAAAACTGAGTACAGTTGTAGGAAATCATATAGGAAAAAAGTCTCCCTTTAAAAATACATCTAATAACCGTGTTCCTGTTTCTTCAGTGGTATAGCAATAACTTCTAAGTGCCTTCCCACTGCGGTGATTTCTAGTTCACTTTCAGAAATCCAGCTTATTGAAAATGTCACTATTAATAGCCTTCTGCTGGTACAATAAAAGATAATTCAATAGGATATCCCAGTTAAGCAGGGTACCTTGTTTATGTTGGGTTTCTGCCCAGCAGCTGCTTACGCTAAAGTTCTACAAATAATAGAGGAATTAATCAAGGTGTAACCATGGGGACAACTCTGTGTTAATATTCACCCCATGCAAGTGTAGTCACTGTAGTGTGACCTGTAAAGACGAATTACATAATTCATCTGCAATTTGGTATGATCATAGGTAATAAGGTACCGATTTCTTGACTGCCTTTGGGATATGGTAATGCTCTTGTTGCTGATGCTTCCCAAAAGAGCACAAGAAAATGTAAAAACAGTATTGAATTAGGACTATGTTTTCTTAAAGGTGTGTCCATAAGATGTGAAATTAGGTTCTAAATACACAGCAAATAAACAAATATACAGCAGCGAATTACATGGTAACTTGTGTATGTTTTCTGAGTAAAACGTGCAGGGAAAAACAACTGGTCAGTATTAGTGAGAATAAAGTAATTTAATTGGATTTTTCATATCTATTTTTAGCTTGCAGGATAATTGCCTCATTATGGGTGGTAGATTCTGATTTTATTATATCAGTGTTTATCAGAACTCCATGCAGTTCCCGGAAAGCTGTAACCAGTCACAAAAGCCCTTTGGATGCTCAGAAATGGCTATTAAGGAAGGAAGAGTTCAAATATATAAGGATGGGATATCTAGTGAAACAGCCATTTTTGGGGGGAGGGGGCAAGGATCATGATGTTGTTATGTTAAATTCGTAGTACTATTCCAGTTAACTTTGGTCCTACAATTAGAGCTCTTGAAGACACCCATGGGAAAAGTAGTTTTTTTTTAAACTGCGTTATTTAATTTGATTCTATTTTTATATACAATTGTTTTTTAGCTGAAAACATTTTCTGATCTGGCTTTGTGTGTGTGCTCGATGTGTATGCTCACTACTTTGGTTCTCTTCCAAAGATCTTTTTTTCTATTTTTTTTTTCCCCTCAGAAAAATAGTGAGAATTAATGTGTTGGCAAAATCCAGCCATGACTTCAGAGAGAGTTGTGAATAATGAATGCAGGATCTTTCTCTTTCACTGCAATGGCAGTAAAACATTAGCCAGCTTTTTATTAAAAACGCTGCATTTGTTAATTATGGCCCAGAAGAGAACAATTCAAGTGTAGAAAACTCTTAAGCCCTGATCTGCCAATATCTCCTCTGTGAGCGGATAAATGGAGCCTGATCTGGTGTAAACAGTTTTGTGCTGGTTTAAACAGTATGTGCTGCTGGAGCTGGGTTTAAATTGGCCTGGAGAGGTAGGAAAGTTGGGTTTTAACCAGCAAAATGTGAGGGGGATAACCTGGGGAAACCTTTCTGACTGCATTTCCTTCGGCTTACAGTGCGGTTGTGCAATGCTTGATGCTGTTCTGTGTCAGTCTAAAACCCCAAATTTACCAGATGTAGTTGGTAATTGTTTAAACCTCATTCTGGCAAAACCAGGTGAGTTTGGTTCGTGCAGCCCAAGGGAATCCTCCTAAACCATCTTCTTGAAGTCAGTGGCAGCTTTGTCATTGACTTAAAGATTAAAGGGTTCAGTAAGGTGAATTGACTTAAATCAAAGTGATTTAGCTCCGATTTGAACCAACAAGCAGAAAACTTCGATTTAAATAATTGATTTTAATCTTATTGTGAATTTATAGTGTTAGCTGTTTTCTTAGAGACAAATGACTGGTGTATCAGTTCAAATGTACTGATTTGTGACCAAAGGGAAATTTAGGTGATATCGTTTTGACCAAACAGTGGAATGTGCCTCTCTTCCCAGTTACATGGGTCTTTTCCTGACCAGATCTGTATTCAACCTTAACTCTTCAAACAGAAGCTAAAGATTTATGAAATGTGAATGGGCGAGATTTAATTCAGTGTCTGTTAATTCTCAAGCCATGTATTAACTTTTACACGCTTTTATTTTTAAAACTGGATATGACTTAGCACTGATTCCATGCGCTTTATTCCCCACTTGAAGTGGATTTTTTTGTGGACGCTAGAGGGAGTACAGATTGTTTCAGGAACTTGGAAATTTTAGTCCTATCAAGCCAGGATGATCTAATCAGGCAACAATATTTAGCTATACATATATGATATTATTAGTGTGTATATATATGATATTATTAGTGAAGTTTGTATATCTCAGGTCACTTTTCAAGGGGAAACAGAGGAAAAGATAAAGGACATTTTTTTTAAAAAAACCTTCTTTAATAAAAAGAGTATTTATCACATTTTCTAGGATGCAGGAGTGGTACCTTGTCTTCTCCAGTGTAGTTTAAAATATAAATCGGGCACAAAGTGGCAAGGCAGTATAGGCAGAGTTGAGGTATATACTGTTTTTCAGTCAGCACAGCTGTATGGTTGGGTGTGGGAGGGAGGTACCAGCAACATCTGCCTGTTCTTCTGCTGAGCCCACGTTTCCCCCAGGACTCAGTGTTTTCTTTGCCCCATCACAGAGAACCTCACAAAACCCACAGCATCCAGGCACTGCAGATAGGAACTGGAAGATTATTTCATGGAGTTGCTAAAATACATAGAAAGATAAATTAAGAAAAAGGAAGAAAAAAACAAAAGTATTATGTTCTCCATCCTTCTTTCTGTATTACTAAGGAAATCTATTGCCTGACTAAAATGAGATTGCTAAAGTATCTCTTGGGCAGGGACATGGAGTTGTTGATGCTGCATTAAGTTGTACAAGATAAATGAGTGGTGATGAAGAAACAGAAACATTTCATGTTTCCCATAGCAAGGGTTGGAGCACTGGTACTATATATTTTTTTCTCAGTCTTTTAACCAGTTTTATCTTTAAATTTCAAAGTCTCGATGTTGGTTTCAGGAATGTTACATATGTTGCAGCGGAAATGTATTGGTTACAATAAGAATATTTCATCTTAGATGTAATTTTATTGGCTTGTGTTAAAATGTATTGATTTTTTTTGGCTGAAATATTTGGGCTTCGGGGTAGATGCATTTGTTCTGGTTAGGAGTGCTTTGGATTCAGCAGAGTTCTTGTGTTTCAGCAAATACGTTTCCATTGAAAAGCAAATGTAACATTTGAAAAGATTAAATGGACATCAATGGGTCAGGCATCATACTTTCAAACATGCCATTCTTTCTAACGTGTAAAACATTGTGATGCTTGAAGGAATGCTTTCTAATATCTTTTTTGTGTATGTAATTGTATATCTTTTGTGTAATGTGGTGTTTGCCTTAATGAAATGTGTGCGTTAGTGATTTCTGTCTTAACTCAGAGATATGAAGGTTGGCTGCCTAATGCCTATTTAATTTCTTAGCCCTGCGATGTAATTGAAGTGAGATGCGAACACGGTGTCTTTAACCTATCATCAAACAAGAACCTTCGAGTTCCTGGTCTGAAGCTGTGCTATCAGCATCATCCCTGATAGCAGGTAATCACTTGCACCTATTGATTTGACACGGATTTCCATCGCTTCTGCCGAGCGAGCTCTAACCCCTCCAAAGCCTCTGCTAGTCTGAAGTTATTGTTTTCTCTTCTGTGCCTCCTTTTCTGCATTTTAAAATGGGAATTCTTTCTTGTCTTGCATGCTGAAGAATGAATAGTAATGTTTTTAAAAGCATTGTAAAGTTCTAGAGCCTTCTGGCGCTGTCAGAGTCTGAAACTTTGTCACCAGTCCGCAGGGTGAAGTTCGCTGGTACCAGTCCTGGAAACCAGCACCCCTTGCGTGAGAAACTACCGCCTTCGAACCACAATCGTGACCATGTATTTCTCATACCAGTGAATGTGGTGCTTTCCCACCAAATTAATCTTCCTTGTGTACAGTTATTAGGTGAACTGTTTACTGTGTTCCTTAGCAAATATATATACAGATATACAAAAACCATATATATTAAACACATACATAGACCCCTATTTTTCCCTTCCCATGTTGAAATCCGTGGAAAAGGCTTTGACTGATGTTTGGGGGGGGAGCCTTTCTCCCCCTGTTTTTTTTCTTTCCCGTCGCCTTGTATTTCTACACTGGTCATCTGCCATCAGGAAAAGTTGCTCATGGTCCCTTCTCCATGACTAGTCACTAGCTCAGATTTTTGACAGGTCCCTGCCAGAGATGAAAGACCCATGGCAATTATGGATGCGATAATTCCGGAGGAGCTTTGGCTGAGTCTGTTTGTCCGTGTCAGCAGATGGAGCTCCCATGGACCTCGGCTCCGTTGCCAACACAGAAATTGCGTCTCTGGCTGGGCAGCACAGTTGTGGCTCAACGCCTGGCAGTCTGGTCCCGGGTTCATAAAGAAAATGCATTATTTATGTGTGGGGTTTTTTTTTTGTGTTGTCCTTTTTCCACAATGGGTGTGACCAGCTATAACACAGATGGAGCAAGCAGGATATGGTGGAAATGCCTTATAAAGGCATTACTTCTAGAAAAGAAAGCCACCTATGTGGCTGGGGACTGCTGCTGTCTGGCCAGGCTGGGGACGGTGGAGAAGCCCCCGTGCTCCTGTCCTCCTGCAAGTGCCCTTCCCCTGGTAAATCTGTGCCCAGAGCATGACGTGACACTCAAAGGTTGCTTAAAATGTGCATCATTAAGCCAACCACAATGTTTTTATGAGTATGTCTAATATTAAAGATGGAATACCTGTGAGTAACATGTGCAACACGTACCTGTTATGGAATTGTTGCTTTACATATGTCTGTTTTGTGAACTTAACTATTTTTCTCATATCTGGCTGCTCAGTGATCCCTAACTCCTGTGCAAGTATTAGGTTTATATTCAAATTCTGTTAAGGCTGCCTTTAATTCATATAAGAATATTTTTTTAAGTACTGAAAGAATCTTGCTACATACAGAAGTCCTATCAACTCTAATGATTGCTATTCCACATTAAACAGTCAAACAGACTTTTATGTGTTTAAATCCAACTAGTATGGCTATTGACAAATTAATGACTTACAAAACCAAAACCAATTCCACTACATTTAATATTCTGCAACTGCAACCCAGCATATTATATACATTAATCAATTTGTCATAAATGAACCCCTATTTTGTATACAAGCAAATAAAAGACATGCCACAACATATTTTATTCATAAACCAATATGTAACGAACAAATGGACCTAGATTTAATCTATCACTTTTAAAATAAAATATGCATACATCAGTCTGCTTGTTATACAAATTTATATAGCCTATATGAATCAATAGATGATATATATAATGTACTTTTAACTCTGACGTGTTTGGTACTCCATAATTACCTCAATTTAATGAAAAGTTTCTGGTTTTAAGACAGTCACAGAAGCAACTCAGATTTTAATTAAAAGTTTTACCTTGGTTTTAAAAAGGTCATTTTAGCCAAGGGGAGATAGTGTCCTTTTATAGCAGCACATCATGCTTCTGTTCCTAACTGATGTTATTTGCTGTCTGCTGAAGAATTAATTCATGCTGCTGTTAAGGAGAGGGGAGGGAAAAAAAAAGAATAGAATTTAAATTTCTTTAGAATGCTTTTCAGTATCAGAATATTTGTGCTTTTTCTTTGTCCTCATAGATAAATAGGGTTTTTAAAAGAAATGCATAACAAGGTCCTTAATTGTTGGAAAAATGTGGTATTTTACTAATGAAGTAGAAGTGACTGCCAGGATGTGTTTACTGATGAGACAGCCCTGTGCGCTGTGGCCTGCTGGAAAATTATATGTTGAAGCATGTACCTGTCCTTTAGCTTCCTGCTCAGTCCTGGCATTTCTTATCTCATTTATTTTCATTTTGGTTGGGAAAGTATGCTGTCTGTGGTGTTCACTGCAGAGCATTTGCTCCAACACTCTGAATATATGATGACATAAAAAGGCTGCTAGGTACCTTTAAAAAAGTTACCAATTATGAAACTAAAAAAAAAAACCAAAAAACCAAAAAAACCAACAAACACAACATAACACTTCAAAGAGAATATGTAAAGCAAGAATTGAGAATCATTCAAAAATAAAATTAGCCAGTCTTTAAATCCAATGCAATTTGTCTGGGGGGAAAAAAAAAACTTTGATGCAAAATAACTTATTTAGAAGACTAAAAACTAAAGGGGCATGTGATGGGAGGTCAGTCAAACCAAGGGGAAGACAAATGATAGATTGATACAAGCAATCAAGGGAACGGTAAGCAAAATGAAAAAAATAAGGGGAGTATTTTGACATCTCGATTGTAAAGAGATCTCTTCCTAGTCATCCCAGTGTCTGTAAGAGCGGTTCTGCGGTCGTGGTGCCCGTTTAACTCAAGGGACACCCAGGGCTGGAATGACAAAACTTGAAGGCGAAAGCTGATCCTGCTGATGCTCGACTCCACCAGCCAGACCAGAGCTGGAAAGGACAAAAATAACTTTGAGATGTTATTTGTCCTTTGCCACGTGCATGGTAACGTGATGCATAGCCCAAAGATCCTGAGAAATATTTCAGTGTGATTCAAGGAGCTCATGCATATGGCTGAATTTATTTAATTTATTAACTCCGTCGTTGCTTCATTTAAATAACCCTTGTGTTTAAGCCACTTCTTGGTCCTAAAATGATAAAAGAGAAAATTCTTTTCATATTTATTGAAGAAATTGGGTGACTACCTAGCTATTTTCATAAGACTGCAATCAGAAGGATTGAGCAGTACAGTGACAGATGTACATGTAACTTTCTTATATTTTGAAAACATAAATTTGCTAAAGAGCTCAGACACCTTTTGTTAAGGCACTTACAATTTAAGAGACAGATTTACAAATACTCGCTGTCTGCTTGCTCGGAGAATCAAGGATCCTGCTGAGCTCTAAGAGTTATTGAAAAATCAATGAATTCTTAGTATGCAGAAGGTCAGATGTGTTTCTAAAATACAGAGATGTACAATTAAAGTATTACGGTGCATATGCGCCTTGTTTAAAAGATTTCTGTACGACAGATTGTTACTCCCCTCAATCCATCAAGTAGTTAATTTTAAATCCTAAGGAAACATGTATCCTTATGTATGTTACTGCGGGAAGTTATGATGCTTTGAGCATAATACGTATTTTTAATGTTGTTTGTGCTTCCGTTTTCATTTCAAATGGCTTTCACAGCCATTGTTATCTTTTATGCTAATTGCAAAGTTATGCTCTTTGCTGTTCTACAATATATCTCATGGAGTTTTACATTTCAATTTTTTTTTTTTTCCAACCCTAGACAGGATAGTGCTGTGTTTACACCCCAAGCCAGCCTGACTATTCCTGCATTAACCTAGATTGCTTGATTTACTACCCGATTCACTGGTCTGGAGGCTGACCTGGAGCCTGGATTTTCAGAAAATTATTCTAAAGCTTAACATATGAATTCATGCTTGGGTACCACAATAAGTAATTTGATCATCAAAGTTGCAAAGTTTCCTGGACAAAGTCAGAGAAGAACTGCTTATTATTCAGGGAGAGTGAATTTAGCACCCTAGGGGTGGTTCTGATTTTTAAAATCTTGGTCCAGATTCTCGCTTAAGCCAGGCCAATAGAGTTAAGCAGTCTGTCTGTCTGGGAAGGTACCTGCAGTATCAGATGATGCTGCAGTGTTTGGTCATGAATTTTCAATGTATTGTGGAACCAACTGCTGGTACTAAGTACTAGAAATCCTGCAGAGTCTGTTCTTATTTTATGTTGGCAGTGTTAACAGTCATTCTACCACTGCATGTCAACACTCCTCAAATTATCTTTGGAAGTTCTGAATAATCAGTGTAATAATCAGTAAAAAGCTTTTTTTTTTTTTAAAAGTATTAATTGAGTTAAGGGCTTTCCCAGTCTCCTTCAAAGAGAGCAGCAGGGGGGAGATGGTTCATGCTGAACCTGGTATAACCACAGTGGAGTCGGTAACATGTGTCTGGTCTTTTTTAAAAACAAACAAAACCCAGCCAACCAAACAAAAAACCTCAACCAAACACAAACCCCCCAAACAACAAACAAACGAACAAAAACACTCAACAAAAGGTGATGAGCATGTGTTAATCCTGCTCTAGGTAATGTGCATGTTTATCTGGAAAATGAAGTTCGGTGGTTTGGACGCTGCCTCTGAGCAGTTAGGGGCTGGGGAGCGAGGATTAGTCTTTCTACACAGTGGATGGGAGAAGACTTTTTCTTTTTTTTTTGGTGGTGCACAGCAAAACGACATTAGGAAATGGTTACGAACTGCAGCAGGGGAAACTCCAACTAGACAGAACAAAATTCCACTGCTAAATGTCCTCTTCTGGTGATACTGGTGCCCAGAGGTGCTGTGAGATCTCCATCCGTAGAAATATTCAACGATATACTTAACGTGACAAGTTCCAGTGTGAGCTGATCTAACTCTGAATTTAATTCCACTTTGAGCAAGGGAGTTGGACAGGAACCTTGAGAGATCTGTTCCAGCTCACAGTGGTGTATGATTTCCAAATCGGGAAAGTCCAAAGAGTATTTTAATCTTCAAAGATTTTTGAGCCACCTTCCCAGTTAAGTACTTAAAAAATAAAAGGTACCTTTTTCAGCCACTGGGAATTGCAGGGCCTGTGACAAACACCTTTACAACTTACCTGAAAATTTCATCAAAATAGTAGGCTCCTTGGAGAGGCAGTCCCATAGGTGAGGCCATATATCCATGTATTTCCAGTTAGCTTAAATCATGGTTTATTTCAAAAAGATTTTTGAAAGCTACGGTATTTGAGCAAGCCATTATTGTTAGCACAACTTATCAAAAGTTCAAGATGGAGCTACTATGTAAATTTGCAAAGGAAAATTTCAGAATATAAAAGGCTTTTCTTTAGAAAAGATGTTTTGTCTGCGCAAGTGTTTCCAACCAGCGCGGTAACTGCTAAGGGATATGTAGGGTACCTGATAATACAGTGATGGTATTGTAGGTAATGTCAACTTCAGAGGTGAGTTTTCAAGGAAAACCAACTTTTGGGTTGCAAAACTGGTTAAGATGGATATGACGAACAGCTTGATAAAGTGCGGAAAGACAGATTTTGCTTTGCACGGTGACATCGATCATACCTGGAAATCTCAGAAAGAACTCTGAGCTCTGCTGACATAGAACAGCTGGAAACAAGACTGACAGGGAAGGTTCAGCTTCAGAAAGCTGGCTTCAGCCTGGCCCAGTCAAAAGTGGTGTTGAACCTCAGGTGAAGGCAGCCTTGACTTGGTCTTGTCAAGACTGAATGTGAAGCGGGGGAGGTGATGTGCTGGCTGCCTATTAAAGGCTTTGTAGCAGTCTCGTTGTGCTTGGACAACTCTTGAATAGTTGAGCCAATGCGATGAAAGTCTTGTTTGGACAAAGCAGTTGGAACTTTTCATACATAAGGGACCTTCTGAGTGGAAGATGGAGGTCTTCTGACTAATGCCAACTTGTGTTGGAAAGCCATCCTTCAGTATAAAGTGCAAACAGCCGCTGAACTTATTCAGCAACTCTGCAATGATTTGGAAGTCAGTGTTGGATTTGGTGGAGCAGAGCCGGTCCCAGAGGCTGCCCCCACACCAGTGGTCATTCCTCTGTGTTTGTCTTGCTCTGTGAGGTGCAAACGTTTTGGGGAGAAACCTTTTGAAGTGGTGGCATGCGTTTATGGAGCTCACTGGGATAAGAAACAAACTCACTGGTTATGCTGCAGACTGTATGTGCCAACAAATTGGTAAAATATCGGAAGTTAGGCATAAGCAGAGCTGAGACGTGTCATGACTCTAGATGGAATTTGAGGACTGGAATCCTCACAGGATGTTGTGGTGAGAAGTAGAAATCCCTTTGTAGATGCACCGAAGAGACCATATTAAGCCAAGTTACTCATGGGTTACTTTCTACTTTAACTATCGAAGACACAGACATGGTGGGACGGAGCCTGTGAGGAGATAAAACCAGGATTAAAGTCAAGTCTCACAGGCACTGAGCTTTTGCAGTGGCTGTGAGCGATGAAGATTAAGAGAGGTATGAATTATGGTGGTTTAACACAGCGATGAGGCCACCAACCATAGGGGGTCTAATAGGTGCCCCGTCTGGGTCCAAATGGTTTGTTTTAAAGGTTGCAAATCCTGCCTGTTCTGGGGAAATCTGATTTATGGGTGTAGGACAAGGCTGTTTTGGTTACTGTAGTGGTAATCAGAAATTGGTCAAAAAACAAGTGTTGGAGCTGTACAAATACACCCCGTTTACATTGCTGGTGGAATAAATTATAGGAGTAACATGGAAAAATACAGGAAAAGTGAACTGTGTATCGAGAAGGCAAGAGTAGATGGGAAATCTAAAAGGTCTCTCCGACTTTCTAGTTGGACCAGTGGTATTAATTGATTTGAGGTTTAACGGAGGGAAAATAAAAAGAGCAATTTGAGAGTGAAAACAAACTATTCTGAAATAGTGCTTGGGAGGCTCAATAAGTCTTTGTAAGATACTCAAAAGCTGACAGGTGACAATTCTGCTTAGTTGCAGGAGCTGCTTTAGGAACAGCAGGGTTTTGGAGGAGGAAACGCTTGTCTATGAACGGAGGGTAACGTGGGAAAATGTCTGTAAATTACAGCACTCTTCCCATGGCAAGACAGCTAGCGAGAGGGGCAATTTTTAATGAATGTTTCTTTCAAAGTCTGTAGAGGTTACATATCAATTTCATGTTCTTCCTAAATAGTCTGGCTTGAGCAGCAACCTTGTTTTGACTTGTTTTTTTTCTTTATGTTAAAAAGCAGTTGGGAATTCATTTATCTCCCAATTAATATTTCCAATCACGGAATTCATCTGTTTGAAAGTGTTTGTTCTCTTGTTTAGACATCCGTATCATAGTTTGTTATTCTAATAGCCATGGAAAAATATTTAAATATAACCAGTAAAAAAATATCTCTTGGTAACATCTCTGATAATATAAAGTAATTGTATTAAGGTGTGCTGTTTAGTGAGTGATGGCCATACCCTGCCCATGGGGAAACTACTGTTGCTCTGGTTTTCTCACTTTGGACCTGTGGTCTCCTTTGAACAGCTTTTATTTTCTTTTTCTCTGTAAATGCAATACAGAAGCTCAGAAGCATGCCACTTTTCATTAAATTGGTATGTTCATCTAAAAGATCAAAGAAATTCAGGTTTTAAGTTTTTGACAGTATTTTGGGTCAATTCCTGTTTTTAGCTAAATTGGTTCGGTCTTCCCAAGCTACACTAATATGAATTCCTAGACGTAGAAAAAAGCTTTGTGAAGCATAACATGTCTACGGACTTTTCTATAAATGTGGCAAGGAAAGTCAAACAAGATGGGTACGTCAAGGGGAAAAATACTGGCTAAGCAGTCAAGTTGCAATAAAAATAAGTAAAGACTGTGTAAATTAGTTGCTGAAGTAGCACAGTATCCTTTTTGAAGGTGTAGAGGGAGAAGTGTGAAGGACAAGAGTGACTCAGCTGAGATTTTTTTAAATTGCCAACTTTGGGCATTCGGTTTCTTTTCAGATTTTGACACGTGCAATAATCCCAGCCAAACCCCTGTTCATTCAGTAGTCGTGAATGAAAAACCATTTTGTTCTTAAGTCTGCTTCAAAGAAAGTGTTCCCAGAACTGAGACCAGCCTTTGGAAGCTGAAAATTTTGGATGGACCGGTGAGTTTCGAAAGATGGTAAAATAATAGAAAAATGAATAAATGTCAGTGCCAAACATAACTGAAGCGGTTTCCATAGGAACACAGATGTGTGGCTCCTGTGCATGACACTATTGAGCAATTTGATTGCATGTTTATTCTGACCTTAAAATTCAAAAAGGCCATTCAAGAATTGTAGCATTTGAGGATCCTAACAAGAGATTGTTATGCTAATGGCTCCTGAAATATCCCTAAACTCCTGTGTTAAAGTTTGTAGCTGTAAATGGCTCACCAAGAATCTGAAGCATAAATCATTAAATGACGGAGTTCCGCTTTACCATCGGCAAAGTACTCTACTGACTGTTAGTAGGAAGAAAATGTGCACGGAAATGTTCTTTAATGCTTGAAATGGTGATCTTGAAAGCTGAAGTAGAAGTAACGTTGAGCAATAGCCTTTATCCCAGTAAGTACCGTGTTTTCATAGGTTGCAATTAGGGTAAATTTACCTTAATGCTTGTGTTTTTGGTGGCCCACCAGCAGTCGCACAAAGCCCATCTGAGGCCAGCCTCTGATACTCCTGTCCTTACTGCACTGTACATTAAAAAAATCTCCCAAGGCAAAAGCTACATTTGCAGAGACGTGTAACTCCACAGAGACCTTTAGAAATACAATTGATTACAGATAACTTGTTGATTAGTGTGAAACATTTATAAGTGTCCGATAACTCGGCTGTTCAGGCTGAGCTTTGTAGAGCTTGCAAAACTTTAAACTAAAAAACTTAAAGCTTTCCGCATAAATTTTAGCCTCTGCTGATTTGAATGCATAGAAATGTGAAAAGCTTTCCGTGTGAACTCATGTGCTTTAGCTGTTTTTTGATGTGCAGATTTGAAGTCCCAACCTGAGTGGTGGCCCCAGCAGGTGCCGGGGACACTAAATGGCCTCGGAGGCACCGTGCCACAAATTCCTTGCTGGGAAATTCTCCGATTCCTGCTGTAGTTATAAGGGCTATCTAAATTGGAACATAAATTGTCTCTAGTTAATTATTCTATTAAATGAGCAATGTGGACTGCTAAGCATTATTATTCCCATTTTACAATTGTAAAAACGAAGTTAGCGATGTCTCAGCGATACGGATGTGAGTATTTAGTTGCATATCTGAACCCTCATGAGTATCATAAATAAGATGAAAATCTGGCGTGTTTCAACTGTTCTGGTCATTGAAAGCAGACCAATAATGAAGACAAATTTGTGCATATGCCGTACTTGTTCTGAATGTACAATTGCTACTCATCTCTGCAAGAATCAAAGGCGAGGTCTGAACTCTGGCTACCGAATGCTCTAGGATAATTAGCAAGCCCAAAAAATGAATCCCAGAATGGGATGTAGTATTACTGCTGATTTCTTTGTCGTAGTAAACTCAGGTGCTGTAAAAGCAATCTCTAAATTTAGATCCTCTCTTTCATCTGGCACCTGATTCTTCTGGAGATAAATATACACATTACAATCTGGTGGTATTTTTCACAGATTTTTCTGTGATTTTTTTTTAAACTGGAAAAAATGGCTTATTTTGTTGCAGATCACTTATTTTAGCAAGATGCGTGGTACCTTTTGAAACAGTGAGAGTACATGACCTGACTGGGTGCTCGTAAAGATTTCCTAACATTCTCAGACATTTTCTTATTAAGTCTTGACAATATATGGGTTTCAGCATTTATTTCAGTTAATCAGAGATGTCTGAATGGAGCATCAAGGTCACTTAGCTCTCAGGTGGGTCTGTGGCTGCTCTTGAAGTACTTGAGTTGTTGAAGAAATAAAATGATTTCACTGGCTTTAGCTTTCATGAGAAGACTTATTAAAATGCTTTATTTTGGCTCATCAAATCACCTTGCGGTGCAAAAACAGAATGTAAATTACTAGTGCAAAATGAGACTGGCGTCAGCATTTTTTTTCTTTTTTTTTTCTCCCCAGCATGCAGTGGTTTTCCAAATCCAAATTTTCTTTTAGGCAGACGAGGCTCGGGTGGAACAGCATTGCCAAAATGCCTACATGGGGTGTGCTCATCGTTTCCTTCTCTAGTACGGATGCAGTGAGCACAGAGCGTCACATAGATTCAAATGACCATTTTCTCTCAAGGGTTGTTGTCCACATAGCATGTTATTATTCATTGCACCCGATGATTGTTATTAAAATACTCAAGGAGTAGAGTATTCTCGTAGGGCTTTTAGGCAGCGTTGTAATTAGGTAGCTGAGGGTTTCTTCTTTATGTGACCACCAGCACTGGGGTGCTTGGAGGACCTCGTGGGCAAATGTAAATGTGGTCCATTTGTGCAGAGCTGAATTCCTTGGCGAGATGTATATTTGTGGGATCCTGCGGGGAGCTGAGGAAATTTGTTTCAAATACCCCGTGCCCTGCAGAGAGCGCTTCCACATAGGCACTCGCCGCACATCTCGGAGAAAACGCTGAACTTTTAAGTGCTCGCCAGTGTATGTCTCATCCAGCCCGAGGGAAATAATTGGAGAGTGTTTATAAAATACAGCCTTGCCATCGGCATTCAGGAGGGGATGGGAGAAAATGGGATCCCGTGTCGTGGCAACCGTACTCAGTATTGTAATAAAACAACTAAAAGGATTTGTTGTAACTACAGAGGTCAGGAGCTGCCACATCTGCAGGCTTGTAATGGAATGAATGAGGGATATTTTTATTTCTTATTTTATTATCGTTCTGTCAATCCTTTATAAACATTCCTGAAGAAGAGCAGCTCACTCTCAGGAAGACTTACAACTTTTCTATAGTCAGCTTCATATGAATGTAGAATGTTCACATTATCGAAATGTTTGTTGTTTTACCTTCACATCAGACACACCATGTATACATCTGCCTGTTAACATATGACTTACAAAATGGCATATAAAACTGTGATTATTTTTCATAGTGAGGGTCACATTTGGTTACAGAAATCTGTCAGCACTTTGTGACCAGCATGAGATGTTTTTGCTTTAAGGCAATTGTGTTGTGTGGGGCAGATATAAATGAAAGCTTTCATTTAACTATCGTTTGCAGGCACTGAATAAAGCTGCAAGCTCTGACTTTCAGCCTGGAAAGGAGGAGCAGGAGGCTAGGGGGAGTTGATCTGTGCCATTTTGGGGAGTGTTAGTGCCAGAAGTAGCGTGAATCTTTTATGTTCTTACACCTCCAATGTGAGAGCCAAGACAATTTCTACGGAGTGAATCCTGCTTCTTCCCTCAGTTCCCCAAGTGTAAATTAGGGGCAGCTCAAGGAAGCCGCGGGGTTTCACTGATGCAAAACGAGTGCTGCTTTCCCTGGAATCTTCAGAGTTTGCAACTCCAGTAGAATTTTTTCATGCAGCAATATTCACTCCTCTTCACGCTCCTGATATAGAAATAATCAGTCTGGTGCCCTCAGACCAGCTCTGCTGACCGTGCTCAGAGTTATGTTAATCACCGCGGGAAAGATGCTTTTCACAAGAGAGCAGAAAACATTTTTTTTTTTTCCTTACCATTTTTAGAACGCCTTTCAAGAAATACTTCTTCCTTTCAGGTGCCTGTGCTGTGTAATCTTGGGTGGTGTTCAGTATCAGATGGATCCAAGAAGGGGTGCTGGGTGACACTGCACCTCTGAACATCTCGGAGGCTTCTGTATCTGAAATGTGCAGATCCCCACCCTGCCAGCCAAAGCCTATGCTCTAGAAGCACCATTTCTAATGCAAAGTAAAGCAGACTCAGAAAATCAGCTTTCTGCTTTTGGACTTGAACCATGTTTCTAGCCTAAATAAGACACCTATGGTTAAGTGTATGCAGGTGAATGGTGGGATTTTTTTTTTTTTGGTCTATGTTTCGTCTACAGCATCTATGTCCCACGCAAAAAATGTTTGGCAATAAAAGCATCCAAACGTACTATTGAGTTTAGAGGCCAGTTTGGTTAAACTCCATTACCGAAACAGCAGTGGCTTAATGCAACTCAAATTAGATGGGAAAAGGCAATTTTAGAATAACTGGCTTTCACACGCCCACACATTTGCAGTTTGCTATCCTGACCAAAACGGTCTTTCCAAGGCAGCTGAACCTCCTCTTGCTCATGGGATGTGAGGCAGAGGAAGGGGTCATGGCTGGTTTGGATGACATGAAGCATCTTTGGATTTGCCAGGGCCAGAGGGACTCTCTTGCTTCTTCCCCAGGTCTGTGTTTGTCTGCTTCACCGTCAAACTTTGTATGAATAATATTTGAAAGTATTGACATCTAAAGAGAAAGGGTTGCGATGTATAAAAGGCAGCAGTTTACAAGCTCAAGAAGATACATCTTAATCATAGCCTCGAAATCACAGCCAGGAATGTGTTTGTTTTTTTCCTCTTTGCATACAGTTATGATAAAACAGAATTTCTTTGCAAGGCATTGTATGAAATTCTGGAAAAAGAGGCAAAGGGGATTGTTCTGTGGCTCCATCAAAGTGTTTAAAGAACAGAAATTTGGCTTTCAGGATGTTATCAATCCAGTGCTTATTCTGGAGTTGTTGCTGTTATCCAAGTGTAGGTTTGAACACTAAATCAGAAGGTCAAGATTTCACAGACATTTCTCTTCAGGGACCTCTTCTGTGCATATGGGTTTTTTTGATTCAAAGATAGATGGCTGGATTTCGAAGACTGTTTAGTACATAGCAACTGTGTATGATCTCCAAGGGAAGATTTTTAAAGCCCCAAATGGGCACAGAGTAGCTATACCCTTTAGCAGCTTTAAGAAAGTTAATTAGGCGAATGGGAATGACTGTCTGTTCGGGTAACCCGCTACCCTGGGTAGATGCCTGGCTGTCAGCTAATGTGGTTTTTTAATGTTGTGGCCAGAAAAATGCTTTTGAAGTTAGCGAAACTCTCATTTGGGCATATTTGAAATTACGAGCATGTGATAATTGTAAACATTTACCCGTATCATAGAAAGAAAAATCCACCTTCTTCAAAGAGAGAGCAGGGCACAGATTTAAAAAAAAACCCCAAAACTAAACTCTTCTTTTCTCTGACGTCTCTTACAGGTGCATTGTCATGGTGCTGTTCTTTATCCAATTCCACATCCAGTTAAAAGGAATCTATTCTGTTTCTTTATATTTTATTCTTTTTTTTTTTGAATGGCTTTTAGATCATTTATACTTTTGTCAATTCTTCAGTCTCTTAGTGAATGCAGTAGCAATATTTTTTTAAATTAATAGCATGGCATTAAATTGGCCTAGCATAAACCGATGCCGAATTATTTACTGCTGTATTATGCTAAGTACTGCATGTTTCCAGAGCCATGGTTTGTACGTATCTAAAAAAAAGGTGGATGTTATGCTACAATATGAACTGATATTTGACTGAAAGTGCATTCGTTTTGTCTCAAATGAAACACCTTTCCTTCTGCAGCACAAAAGGATGATGATCTTCTCCTGCAGTCCCTTCCCGTAACACTGGAATGTAAAACTTGCTCCCAGCTAATGTACAAAGCAGCTGGTACTGAACAGAAAAGACACAAAAGATTGACCAGAATTCAAACTATCACAAAATGAAATGGAAATAATCTCCTATCAGAAATATCTCAGAGGTATAGTTTCCTTTGAACAACGAAAACTAGCGTTTAAATTACGTAACGGACCTGAACAGAACCACAGAGCATGAAAGGGAAATATATAACACTTGGGTCAGCTGAGCTCCTCTGAGCTTTTCTTGTCTGAAAGGAAGGCAATGGCAGATGAATGCACTCAAATTCTGTAAGAAATAATAACGCTTTCTGGTATTTAATGCCTTTCACTGGAAGATCTCTAGGTGTTTTTTCCTTAATTATTACACATTGCAACTAATTATAATATTCCATTAAAGGAGGCTTGATTATGTCCCTTTATGAGTGCTAGAAACAGGGTTCTGTCCTCATTTGTCCCAGATTAGAAACATGATGAGTGGTTAAATCTAGGAGTAAAATCAAGGCGTCGTAAGCAGAGCGACTGAATGTTTTCACTCTGGTATGTGAAAACAGGAGAAATTAATTTTCTTTCCCTTCAAGTCCAAACACTACAACTATCACAGACTGTCTGATATTAGATTTATCTTGTCGTTTCCCAAAGGGGCTGTTGCCCTTCCTGGCAGGTTGGTGCCTGGGGGGCTGATCTTCATTTTGCACAAGCCCAAACCTCCCAAAGAGAAGTTGTACTTAAATTCACCTGAATATACAAATCAATGAGTTTGAAAAATGGCCCTAATCTGGGTTACTGGTACCTTTTAAAGTCATTAAACCACACAATAGGCAAAAGGAAATAAGAGCAAAATGAATTAGAAGTGAGGAAACTGGGTATTTTTTCACCTCTGATTTTTTAACAGGTGAATTTAATGCAAGATCAATAGTGCTGGCTGGGGTCAGCTTCACTTGAGGAAGGTAATATATGCGGTTCTCAACATGGTCTTCTACAGCATCTCAACCATGACCATCAATACCCTTTGCTTCCAGTAGCGCATCAGTTTGAAGCGAAAAAATGCCAATCATGCTGTCTTGTGCACTGATGTATGAGGAGATCGATAATAATGGAATTTAGTCATCAAAGCATGTTACAAGGTAGTACACAAACATTAATTAACCTTTAAAAACAAACGTGGAAAAAGTAATGCTGTTTCCGTTCCAGAGCTTGTGCTAACTGGGATATAGGAAGATAAGTTTTTCAAAAAATGCGAGGATCCTGTTGAGGATGGAGGAAGGACAAGTCCTCAGATCCTGGGATGCAGTTTTTCGCGTAAGATGTCACTAGAAAATATCAAATTATCAGTGAAGGCATCTTGCTTTCCCACCCTTGCCTAACATGGCACAAGTGGATGCAGAAGCGGAGCTTTGGCTTCCCCGTGTTTGATGTCGGAGCAGATCTCAGCCAGCGGGCGTACGTGAGGCGACGCATTTTAAAGGTTTTGCTGGTAACGAGAGGAGGTTTTAGGTCATTTTGTATACGCGTCGACAGCGTGGATTTATACTGGTGTCCAGTGAAAAAACACTGATATTAATCCTAAAAATAGAGGTTTTGCACGCCCTATTAAAATGCATTTTTAAAAATTGTGGGTGTGGGTGCAACTCTGTTCGTCTGTCGCAGCGTCTCCTCTGGAACTGTGTGAACTTTTCTGTTTTTTCCTAGTTTATAAAATGATATGTCCTTGTGACATATTATAGGCTCTTTCATTAGATTTAATTTCTCCTCTTGTTTATTTTATTGCACTGACTTAAGAAAAATACGATATCATGCTTGTCATTGCCTTAGGGTTTTTTTTCCTGTATAAATATTATCTTTTTGATGATTCCGAGAATTCTGAGGAAAAAAAAATATTGATTTCTCTATGTCAAAAGGCTCTTCTGTATCTCATAAATATTCTTTTTGTCAAGATTTAATAATTCGTTGTCCAAGCCAGTGCTTAAGTGGAATAGATTTATGTTAATACAAACTTTCTTTGGTATTAAGGTGATCAATTTTTCAAGTGAGGAAAAAAGGGAAAGTGTCAGGAGCAACAAATGATCGTGTGTGCTATGGTTTACTTGTAACCTCAGGTTCAAACCAGATCATTTTGAGGAAGAGTTCATTGGGTAGATATTAAAATATGTGTGGGGAAAGAAGTACTTTTTGCAGAGCTACCTGTAGGGGAAACACAAATGCTCATCCGAGTCAACAGGTGTTGAATCAAAACACTTGCAAGATGGTTTTCCACGCTCGTCTTGAGAACGTGAAAATTACAGTTAATATCCAGATTTTGATTAAGCCTGAAAAACCCAATCCAGTGAGTTTAAGAAGCAGAGGGACAGTTTTCCTGTTGTTCGCTGGGCTCTTGGCCAGGCAGAGCAGGAGGAGAATTCCCATGGTCTTCAATAGGAGCCCCTGCAACGCGGCAGGTGCATCACTTCTTGTTGCTACATGTAAGAGTGATCAGATTTTAAAGTACTTCATGTATCAGGGAAACCACAGTGATTCCAGTTAGAGTAGATGAAAATGAGACAAGATACTCAATTTTACTAAGTGTGATAAAAGCCAGTTTGGGACTGAGGAAATAAAGGTGACTGGTAGACTATTAATCTTTTTGGGCTATTTGTGCCTATTGAAGAAAAGCACTTGATAAGTGATGACTACGTGCATATTACGGCTGAAATGAACCCTACAACTTGTATAGGATCACCTCTCATTGGAAATGTTAAAAACAGACCAAAGCAAAAACCCCCAGACAAACCAACCAAACCAAGAAACCCCAAACAAATTAACAAAAACAAAATTGAAACAAGAAATCTGAAACAAAACCCCAACCAGAAGCCCAAAACAAACAAAAGAAACAAAACCCCAACCAGAAGCCCAAAACAAACAAAAGAAACAAAACCCCAACCAGAAGCCCAAAACAAACAAAAGAAAGAAACAAAACCCCAACCAACCAAACCCAACCCCTGCCCTGCCCACCCCCCCAAAAAAAAACCCAACCTGGGTCTGTTGCCTGCATTGACAGACATGCTTTATTAGTGAGTTTTTACTTATGGTCATTCCCTCTAAACGTAGGCTGAGTTTTGTTGCTGACTTTTTAGTCATGAGGAATACAATTTAGAAAGAAATCCGTTCTTAACTTAATTACCTGGGCCTTGTTTCTAATTACATGCTCCTACTGATTGAATAGCAAATTATGGAAAACAGAGAATGGAAAAATAAATTTGTAGGATATTTTTCTTTGCAGTCCTGGTAAGTTACTATGTTATGAAATCATAACTTACCCACAAACTGAGTTGGGAAGGTAAACTAGAATGTAGATATTTTGTTACCTGTGTATTGATGTTTCATATTTTAACACAACTCAAAGTTCGACTTGCCGCCTGATAAAAATAAGAGGGTTATATTTCTTTCTGCTGCAGAGTTTCAGACCAATGAGTTTTCTGGCAGAGTGATCAAAGCAGAGTTTCAGCGATGGCTGTACAGATTGCCAGATTATATTGTATATAATTAGCATATGTTGTTCAGAATTCTTCTTGGTTATACCAGTGAGAAGCCAAAAGTACTCTCCTGAGATCAATGTATTTTCTCTGCTATTTACACTGCTGAAATCACAGTTTAGCTCATTGTGTGTTTTTATAAAATGTTGTACACAACTGTGAATACGTATTTGATTATAATAGAAATGTGATTAAATTTCAGCTTTGTTAACTTCACCTGCTTTTGCTCGCTCTCTCTCTGCTGACATTTATTTCATCGTTCAAAACTCTTGAACTGCTTCAGGTAGCTGCCAGAAAAATGAAAACAGCAAACAACAAACAAACAAAATCCCTTCTGCCAAGACCTCCGTGCCTTTTCCTCCTACAAACAAGGGTTTCATCTCTGCTACTGTGGCAAATTTAGACATTGGATATTTTCATTCTCTGTAACAACAGAAACAGAGGCTTGCCCCCAAACTATAAAAACCAGATAGGTCTTTGAATACTAACTTTAGCGGTCTTTTTATGTGATAGACAAGTATAATTTCCTGTATTTCATGCGCAGTGGCTTGTTTTCCAAGAGGAAGACTTAGAATTATTCTGATAATTTCACCAACGTTGCTATCTCTCCAAAGAGGCCGGTACTGGAGCGTCTTATCAACACATGCACGGGCTGCTCGGCCTGGGTCTCAGCTTTGTCATTTATGAGACTTCTGCAGTCCCAGCCACCAAGTAGCTCTGAGATGATAAATAAAACTTTACTGGCATTATTTTCCTGTCTTTATATGTGAGAGTGAAGCTCTTGAGCTAAATCGGCGCTGCTGCTTTAATGCCTGTTGTCATAAGCCAAAGTTCTCTTGCTGCAATTTTTCCTTTAGTACAACATCCAGTTCTATGAAGTAAGCTTGTGTTTATTATTGTCTTCTCTCCCTGCTTGAAGCAGAAGAATACAAGATATCTTTTCTGCAAAAGAAAGGCAGATGTGGTCATGGAACTTGCTTCTCTGTAGTGCCCTGAATTTGCATGACATAGTTTTCCTTTTTTTTGTTGGGAACAATGTGCCAGCCACTGACTGGATCAATAAAAATTGATTTTCGAGTAGTGAGTAGAAGCAAACAATTGCATAAAAGGGGAAATAATCTTGCACGGAAAGCAATTGGATAATACACATTTTACCAGTAACTGGTGGGTACACAGAGATAAAAAATAAAGCAGACCATTTATGACCTGGGGGAAAAAAAAAGTTAAATGAGGTTTTATTCTGATTTGTAATATTTTTATGACTGATATACAACACAGTATCTAATTTTATTCTAAGCAGGTTGGTTTGGGTTTTTTTTAATTTCGTCTTTGGCTTATTTCTGTTTAGTTGTGAGAGAAGTGTGCTAAGTAGTCCCAGAAGGGCTTTCAAAGGATAGATTGCTATTGCTTTCCGTTGTACAAAAAGGTTAATTATGGAGGTTGGGAAAATGTTGCCTCTTAAATGATAAGAAACCTCTATACAGAAATGACTAAGTGAGCTAGTTTTTGTGGTCATCTTAATTTTAAAATAAATGACAAAACATCAGGCTCCTTGATCATTCTGAGGGTTAAAAAGGAAAGGTCTGACACGCAAGAGAAATACCTAATGACCAGAAAATCTAGGATAGGTAACAGAGGAGATCAACCAAAAAACAATTCATTAGAATTTCTATGTAACACAGTCTTTCTAAAAATTAATTTTAAAAAATGTACAAAAGCGAAGTTGTAGAATTTTTGCCAGAGTTTATAGGCTGTTAAATAAAACATAATTTTTAATAAATTAAGCTGTAATTTACACCCCTATTTTTTATGCTTCTCTTCATGGATCTTATTCTGCCATTCAGGTCACTTAGGTACTGCAGGATTTCAGAGGAGAACAGAATTTGAATTTTATTGTTGACATCCTGAAGTTGACATATTATCCCTATTTTTGCTTTAGTGCTGGTCCTCTAATAGGATTTTCAAATAGAAAATGTGTATTTCCCCTGTTTTTGCAC
This sequence comes from Caloenas nicobarica, assembly GCF_036013445.1. Lineage (NCBI taxonomy): Eukaryota > Metazoa > Chordata > Aves > Columbiformes > Columbidae > Caloenas > Caloenas nicobarica. The sequence continues at coordinate 37,407,298 of NC_088250.1, read as the reverse complement.
TAAGTGACCGAAAAAGGAAAAGGTCTATTCAAGTTTTGTGCAACATTTCTTTACCAGGAATATGAAGACCTGTAAATTACAGCATTTACTAGAAAATACAGGACAGATCGTACCTGTCGAATTAATGATTGCTTAAGAGCATCATTCTTGAAAAGTGTTGAGACCAATGGTGGGCGAGCCCTCCGTAGGTACCAGATATTCCCATTCTGTTTGAACAAGTGTTGTTGTATGAATTCGCTGAGTCTATAAATCGCTCTGGGCTGGTGAAACTCTATGAAATCTCGCGAAAACTGGTCGCCTTCTGAGATTGTCCCAGCCCGGTGCCCTTTAGCGTCACCTCCGCCAAGCAACTGTCTCATCGGTATTCCCAAGATACTTCTTTAGGTTTTAATTCTTCAAAACCCAGTACCCCAGTATTTAAAAAAAATTATAAACTTAGCCTATTGGTGTTGCAGTCAATGGAAATATATATTCAAGTTAATGCAGAAATGCTAATACAGTAGAAATTAGGAAAGGTAGATGTTTGGAAATCATTGCATTAATTTGTAATTCATAAAATTAATGAGTTTTGTGTAAAAGTTAATATCTAGAGATACTTAAAATGAAAACGGTTATTAGAAACATTATTAACGCTGAAATGAAGAAACATTTTGCTTTTCATATTCATATTTTGTGCCTGTCTTTTGCAGTTCCAAAACGTGTTTGTCTTCTAAATTGTGACAATGCAGGAAACATTGTCATGCAATTTTACTAGTACTGGGGCAGTGGTGATTTCAGCTATATGAATTATTAATATTTGCATCTTTTACTGCTGTTTGTTCCTTTATAAACCATAATCCTACAAAGAAAGAGCAAAACTGTTGCTTGTTCCAGAGAGTTGTTACTGAGATCTTGGCAGAGACAAAATGTTGGGAAGATGTGGAGTTAAAGAAAACAACTGCTGGTGAAATAATGTAGTAAATTGGTCAGAGAAGCTGATGCTCATTGTGAAGAGAGCAGGAGCTGGAGCTGCACGAAGGAGCCGGGGCTGATATAAAGGATAGAACGGGCCATTGCGAACTAAAATACATGGCAAACTAGAATAGCCGAAGGCCTGGAGAAGGAAAGCATTTAGTAGGAAGACACTGTGCTGAGCAATGGTTTTAGTATCTTCTGAGTTTGTAGTTTATCCAAGAGAATCTTGGATGCTGAGAGCAATAAAAATTGCAAAGCATAGAAAATTAGAGTTGTGGATATTGAGAGGCTAGAAAATGATGGGGATGAAAAAGACTGAAAGGAGAGATTGGGAGGAAAAGCAGTTTGGTGTGACCGTGTTTGCAGTGAATAGATCAAGCCATTGATGGAGACTCCCCAGGTTTGCTTGGGGCAGTAAATACAGAATAGCTCCGCGCTCCGGAGGTCTCTTGGGCATTGGAGACCCCTGGCTCAGACTGGCACTTAGCTCCTTTCTCCTTGACTACATTTTGCTTAATTTATAAGTTTTTACATGTGTAAAAATGGAGTTTATACATGGTAAGTGTATAAAAGTAGTGTGTCTTTTATTGAGACACCTCCCCCAGTACATCTATGAGCAGTTGGCTCTGTTTATCCTGAAACATGTAGTTTTGTTATGACAAATAGCTCCATTTGCTTTTGTTTCACGTAAATACAGGAAATATTTTTATTTACTGTAGCTATTCATGACTAGTGTATGTTAGCTTGCAGCATAAGCAGCATATATAGATTTGAGAGTTAACCAGGACTTAAGTGTAATTCCTTTTGAGCATTTAGCTATTAACTACATGCAAGTAAAACCACTGAGTTGCTTATTTACTGACTTATTTGTTTATATGGAAAATCAATTAGCACGGCCCCTGTGGTTTCCTTACCTTTTCTCTTCAAGGATTCTCACCAGGAGAGGGATGGACACAGCGTGATTTTAGCAGGAGGCCCCCGTGGCACTGGGACGTGCCAAGTCAGCCCAGCAGAGCAGGATAGGAGCTCAGGGAGTGAGACTTCAGGGCCTTTAAACCTCCTCTTAAGGCTGGAATTAATAAATACCAGCCTCAGGTGTCGATGGGGAAGGTGATGTTAATGCAAAGGGAAACACCATTGTTTTGTTTGAATAATTGGTGGCTCAAAACCGCTTGGTTCCAGCTTATGTTGTGTGAGCAATTGCAGCTGGTTTTTATGTATGTGGGGTTTTTTTTCCTTCATTTTTTTTCCTCCTTTTGTTAAGAGCTGCGTGTCCTTTATGCCATGAAGTTGTGTATGTATTGGGGAGGAACATGCTGGAACAGCACTATATGCATGTAGAAATGGAGACGAGACACGCTCGGCACATCTTTCATTTTCTGCCAGTTCAGCTGGTTCTGGGCTGTGGTGGTTCCAGGTCTGGGTCTCCTTCGAGCAGGAGCCACCAAGAGCCAGAGCTGCCAAGCTGTTTGCTGGGCCTTTCTATCATTGCTTTGAAGCATCTCTCCCCTCAGGAGCCTTTCTGGAAGCCTTCAGCATTTTTTACGGTGGTGACTATGCCCTAAATTGGCCCAGATTAACGAAGAGGTCCATGTAGGCTTACTATGCTGAGATAAATTTGTCGTCTTTTTTTTCATGGAAAGTTGATTGTATTCCCATTTATCTGCCTGCATATGGTTATTTGATGGGAATCCTTGCACTCTAGGAAAGCAAAAAGCAAAGAGCAGGTGATGGGCAGCGAACTCCACAATTTTCCTCTGGCATTGAGATACTGAATGGGCACCAGCATGGACCAGGATAGCATTGGAGAATGGGGCTATTGACAGCGACAGGTGCTTGTAACTACTAAATCCCAAATTAAAAAGAAATGGCAGTGAAAGCATGAGCGAAACGTGTGCAATTAATGCCATTATTTTGACCCAGCATGCGAAGGAGTGGCGGTGGGGTTGGGTGAATAAAACACAGCCAAAGCACCCTCAAGGGCAGCCTTCTTCTGGTGCAACAAACCCTCTTGGCCACGTTACCCTGTTTTCAGTAGATGTTCAAGAATGCTTGATTTTAATTGCAGGTTTCCCTAAATAATTGCTGCAATTAATAAAGGAAACTCTGGAAATAAAACAGCAATACCTAATCTTCTAAACTCTTCTTTGTTTTAACCATTAGTATCACAGAGCCTCCTAAAGACCAGGAGATATTTTAATGGTTCTATTTAGCTTACATGGAGTCTATATCTTTATTTTTTTTACTGTACAAATTGAGAGAGAACATTATTTTTTCAGAAGTCAGGTGTTGAAATAGTCTGCTTTAGATAATTTCTAATAAGTTTGGTGACTTGGAAGGAAACTGTAAAATAAGGAATATTTTAACCTGGTTAGAAATACTACACCTCCAAGTTAATATTTATTTATTTAAATAATTGTGCTCAATCTTGAAACTAAAAATTTTAAAAGGCAAAGAGATTATTATTCATCTAAAGGAGGTAATGAGTCATTTCACAGTTTATTAACCCATGCTGCTCAGCAGAGGGAAGGCGGAGGAAATATCGGGTCCCCGCTGAGTGGAGTTTGATCGTTGTGTTGAGTGTTGATGAACTGAAACAGCGACATTCAGCAAACAAGTTTTAAGGCTTTTGTGGCAGATCTGAAACGGAGAGTAAATATTCCTAGTGGACTGTATAAGCTTCTGCCATCAGCATCTCTGATTGCCTCAGTCAATCATAACCCCCCTGAGACAGCGCTGGAATGGGCCTTGTGTTATGCAGGCTCATTGGCTTTTATTGTGTAACGTATTTCATCCTCTGCAGGAAGAAGAGAGAGGGGCAGACATGGTCTTTGCATTCAACTTGTTCTTAATTGCAAGGCGGAGAGTTTGTTGGGAAGGAGATAAGGACAGACACTTGCTCTTGGTAGAGGAGGAGATGCTCAGAATTTTAGGAGACTGAAATCCAGTTAATTAATCATATTTTTACAATCCTTCACACATACTTTCAGGTGTTATATCTGTGCCCGGGGTGTCAACAATGTCATTTTTTTCCTACTTCTCTCAATTTTCACCTCTGCAGCTCCATGAGAGCCTGACACGTACAAAAGGCAGCCAGACTGAGACTTTATTCTGCTGTCTGCCCCGATGGGCATATGAGCACAACGCCCATTAAAGTGAAGGGATTTCAGCACGGGAGCAGTGGTTTGTGTGGACACAGCTGGAAAAACTGGAGCTTAAAAATATTGTTTCAGAACAGCAACTGTGAAGCTGGTGACTCACCGCAAAAAGTGCTGACGGTATCTTACTATGTGTGTATTTTTAACATACACAGTAATACATGTATGAAATACAGTTAAAAACACAAAGCGTTGGATTAGCATGAAAAGAAAGTGCCGTAATTATGGAGCACAGAATTTCTCTAGGAAAATTTCAGGCTCTCAGAAGTCCCAGCAGACACATTAAATAGGTTACATCACTAATTCTCGTTTAAGCTATGGAGATCCTGGGGTTGGAGGTGGCTTCAAAAAGGTGAAAAAATAGAAATTTTGAATGTACTTGAAAGGGGGAGATTGGAATAAGTGCTCGGATTCAGGATAGAATGGTCATTTTGAGTGCAAGACCAAGGGAAGCAGATGGGCTGGGACAGAAGAAATTAATTTTGGGGGAAGCCCTTTTTTAAGTGCCCTGTGAGAAGGTGCTTTCTTTGTGGTGTTTATTACAGAAGAGTGAAGTTATGCTTATAAATGAGTGTGTTTCACAGTGAAAATACCCAATTCTGTGTTATCAGCCCTTTTGCCAAACAGGAGCTAGACCTGTGAGGCCTGCTGGCAAAAGGGTAACACATTTTCATTTAATGGAAATTAAGTGATACTACATGTAAGAACTTGGGTGCAGTTGGCCAAGAAGAGCAGAAGAAGTAAAAGATTATTTAGCGTTCAAGGCCATAAATCACCATGGTCAGATCTCTTTCGTGGGGATTAGTGCCTCAGCTGCTTGGATGTCATCCCTGGTGAGCAATAACCAAATAATGGCAGTTCTGGTAGGACAGATTGAACCCAAGGATAATTTTGTAAGTGTTCCCACTCAACTAAGATATTACCAGTTCAGCAAAAATAATAAAAACGTTAAAAATTGGAATGAGTGTAGATACAATTAGCATGTTATAATGGAGTCATTCTTTGATCATTTGTCTCCTGGTCAGCGTTACTTTCAAATACAATAAAAATGGAAGAGATGTGGAGTGTCACCACAAGAAGTGTGGTTGTGAACTTCTCTCGGAAAAGCTATAATGCTCTTGATCGCTACTCACACCTACATGCTGACACCTAAACTGAAAACACTTGCAATTAAAAAGAATGAACCCAGGTGCCTGTTGGTGTCAAGGAAAAGAGAGAGAGATGTTATATTTTCAAAATATCTGTAAACCTTACCATGACACATCTAGCAGCAGGTAGAAACACTTGCTACTTGAATTGTAGGAAGAAAATCTGATTTATATTAACTCTCTTACCTTTCAGGTGGTTTTAAAAAGGCTGAAATGTATAGCTCAAAGGAAAGATTCTCTGCCTGAAGCTAGGAAAAAAAAAAAAGGCCTGTTCCTCTTTTATCTTGCTATAATTAGAATAAACTGTAAACCATGTATTTCAAAAATTGTTTATGATTTCATAGGTCTGAACCAAATAACCATCTGTAAAATTTTAAAAATTAAAATCCCTTTAGGAGTTAGTGACCTTACAGAGCTTAAATTGCTTATAAAATTCCAAAGGCTGAATTAGGATGGTGATGAACTAGATAAAAACTAGGTAAAAAAAAAAAAAAGTAAGCTGTTCCTCCCCATCAGTCCAAAGGGCTTGAAGAAAAACCCGATTTCTCGCTGAACTACCTGTCTACGATGTTTCTCCCGGTTTGCTTCTTATCGTATTTATGATCAGACCCCAGCAGCTTTAGCGAACGACTCGTGCGATCGATGCTGCCGGTGGGATGGGGAAGGACAAATGTAAAATGGCATTTACACAACAGAAGAGTTTCTTGCAAATCATAGGTCGGAGGCAGGTTACAGGAGTTGATCCATCCTGGTGAGCACTGGAGAGGTGCTGTGGCTCTTCGGTGTTTAGTTGTTTTCTGTGTAGAATTCAAGTCCAGATAAAAGGGAGGGCGCTGGATGCCGAGTCTTGCAAGCTCAGCTCTCTCGAAAGAGTTAGGGTGACGTTAAAACCGACTCGTCTGCGTGTTGCGGACCCTACACTGTTAGTAGTTATAGGGTGGTTGTCTTATCTCGGGTGGTGGTGATTTGCTGTGCCGAGAAAGATCTCGCTTTGCTCTTTCTTCTCTATCTTTGTGTCAAAGGTGATGGTCCCCAGGAAATTTTTGGTGGCAGTAAAAAAGTTCCCAGTGGCCTCTGGTCGTCGAACATTCTAGATGCTTTATTACATGGTAAATAAGAGATGCTATGGAAGGAAAGCCATAAAGAGAAAGATCTTGGCCAAAATACCATGCTGCAAAATGGTCTATAAATTAACATGCTAGTTAAACACCAGCAGAAGCAAAGAAGCTTATATTGGCCATTATAGGGCACTTAGGGGTTTTTACAGCAGGCTGAACTTTCTGCCGGTTAATTTTTATGTTGTTTTTAAACTTGATCATCTTCAATACTGTTGTCCAAATGCCGTTAATTTAAAGAACTGTCAATCAAAGCTGACGATTAGTATGCAGGGGTTGAGGTTTGCTGCCTGTATAGCAGAATTCACTGAAGGCTGAAATGCTTGGGTCCATTTTGCTTGTGTGCAGGATGGAGATCAAATATGACAGTGGCTGTTAACAAAATGATGGAGAATCTCACAAAGCGCACAGTGTATTTAAAAACAGTACTTTGAAGATGTGTTTTTAAAATGCCGTTATTTAATGTTTAACCATTTTTTAAAAAGTACTTTCTAAAAACAAGGTAGCAATGACATGATGTAGTCAACTTTTGAGAGGTTTTCTTTTAGATACAAACCAGAAGTTGCCAAATGAAGAGTTTAAATCTGAGATGGACAGGTTTCTTGTTGTGGTGGTGCAACAGGGAATAAAATGCTCTGTAGAAAACTGAAAGTATAACGTTGTTCTACTTGTTGAAAACTTTATCAGAGATCTGATAAGTGGCTGAACCATGTTGGTTACAAGTTAGGCCTGTTGACTTTCTGCTCTTCATTATAGGAAGTGTCAGATTTGTACCTAAAACACAGCAAGAAACAGTAATAAAACTCGGATATAACCAGCATAAAATCTCAATAGCGTACAAAATGTCACTTAGGAAACTCTTTGATGTTTGTGGAAACAGGGTATTAGCTTTATTTGTCAGTTCTTTCCATTTGCATTTCTGTGCTCTTTGCTTCCTGAGGAAATCTTTTTCCATTTAATTAGGAAGAAGAGCTAAGATACATACTTGTTAACAGGCTTAATTTGCAGTGCTATGCCAAAGGTTCTTTGCAAGTCTTTGTAGGGAGTGTGGGAAGAGAAGAGACTCTCATATTTTCCTGCTAAGCCTGAACAATAATGGTTATTGCTGCTTTTGTTGCACTGTCTCTATCGCATCTGCTGTTGAGTTCCACACTTTTTTCTTAATCGGATTTTTAAAAGACTGTGTCTCACCTGCCTCACCGCCGCATGCACCCGCAGCTGTGTGTGTAACAACACTAATTCTGGGTGCTGTTAAACCTGTGACTTTCAAGATCTCATAACTTTAGTCAGGTACATGTATCTTCTAAATTTGGGCCATTGTCCCATGAAAACAAAGTTTTTCAAGATTTTCTAAAATCGTGGTCATCTCTTGCCTTTCTTGGTTTTTACAACAACATAAAAAGAAGGGTAAAATATTATAATATTAATTTCTCTTGTATGCAAAAGTATGTACAATACAAATGTCCTAATTTGCAAATTTACACAGTTTACTTGTTGTTTGGACTTTCTATACCAAATCATACAATGTTTGCAGCGTGATTTTTCATACAAAGTAACTTGGTTTTTTTGACAGTTCACATCTCCTGTTAAAAGGTAACTTTTGCTGTTTTTTTTACAGATAGGTCACTTAAGAGTATTTTGCAAATAGAGATAAAAGCATCATTCTATCCATCAATAAGGATTAGGGAAGCTAGGGATTGACAGTGACAAAGACAAAAGTACATTCTCCTTTTTAAAAAATAAACAAGCCAAAGAAACAAAAAACCCAAAACAACAACAACAACAAAAAACCCAAACAAACACACACAAAAAACCAAAACCAATCAACCAAAACCAACCAAAAGCCCCACAAACAAAAACCCCAGACAAATTGAGTCCTGAACTTAACTTCTTGATTAGTATTCTAAAAAACAGCAAATCATTGACTGATGTAGAATGTTAATATCCATAGAGAAATTGCCATATTGCTTTATATGTGCAGAATGTCCCAGCCTGAGGAAGCTGCCCTGTGTAATTCACAATATTCTACCTAATGAAGGACTAACTCTCAAAAACCCCACAAATCTCTGCTATCAGAAGCCCGATTGCCAGCAATGGTTATTCGTAATGCCAAATACCAGTTGCCAAGCACATTCATTACTTTAATTTAATCACTACACTAAAACAACAGCAGTGTGATCCCAAAAGTAACTTCCACATCATACAGATTTCCAAGCGCAGGCAAAAATGCAGCTGGGAATTTATTCACTTTGGGTGTTTTGTAATAGCAGAAGATGACCTAATTGTCAGAATGGAAACATTTAGCAGCAATAATTTGATTTCAACAAAATGGAGATGGAATTGAGACAGAATTGATTGTTTTCTGCTGGCTTGCTCACAGATTTCCTTGCAGATCAGCAGAAGAGCCCGGGCAGGTCCACAGCATCACCCTTGATTTTTCTGGCTGCCGTCTGTGGAGGTGCTTAGGGGAGGGAATAATTCTTCAGATTTAGACAACAAGGTGATTAAATATCATACTTTGTCTTCCAGCAAAAATTAATGGCTTGCCAACCTGTCTCTGATTTTTCCTAAAACTTGTTTGTCATTGCCACGCTAAAGGTTTGCAAAACAGCCCCTTCCAAGTGTGAGGACCGAGGCCAGTGGCTGTGGCAGCATCCAGCCACATCCTGCACTTCTAGGTAGAATTAGTGTGCAGGTTTAAATTAAGATGAACACATTTCTATTTTGTGTAATCCCTGGCATTTTCAGCACAGTGGATACGTGGGCTACTTAGACTATATGTATAAGCTTGGAAGTGATTTAACTCTTTTTAGTTGCACAATTTATGTAGTAGTGACTAAAGTATAGGTAAGTAACTTACACGTTGAGCATTATATTGCCCTCATCTGCTCTTCTTTATGATTCTGTTCTTAAAACCAACATCTGCAAGTAACTTCTTTATAGCCAAAATCCTCATGTTTTCTAGGATTTCTTGCAAAATAAAATTTGACTGTTTTATCTCATCTCTTCAGTGGCTTACCACCATTTCATACTCTTAATGCAGTGATGTACACTGTAATGCTTGAGACTTATTTCACAATGGTCCCCTGTACCCGTGTTCCCACTGAAATTCCTTGCATTTGGTGCATTTCTGCCCCCGGAAACAGCTGCAAAATGGGGGGGCTTGGGTTTTCAGATCTTTAAATCATAGAGTCATTTTGGCTGGAAAAGACCTTTAAAGTTCATAGAGTCCAACTGTCAACCCAACACCGCCAAGTTCATCTCTAACCCATGTCCCTGAGAACCTCACCTACGCGTCTGTTCAACCCCTGCAGGGATGGTGGCTCCACCGCTGCCCTGGGCAGCCTGTTCCAATGCCCGACAGCCCTTTCCATGAAGAATTTTTTCCTAATGTCCAATCTAAACCTCCCCTGGCACAACTTGAGGCCGTTTCCTCTTGTCCTATCAGTTGCTACCTGGGAGAAGAGACCAACCCCCTCCATGCTCCAAGCTCCTCTCAGGCAGTTGCAGACAGCGATCAGGTCTCCCCTCAGCTCCTGTTCTCCAGGCTGAACCCCCCAGTTCCCTCAGCCGCTCCCATCACACTTATGCTCCTGACCCTTCACCAGATAATAGTTTGTATTTTGGAGCACAACCTATGTACGTTTATAGTACCGTTTGCATGGTACAGAACTTAGAATCTATACTGAACATCCTGGAATTTGCTAAATGAAAAAAACTACGAAGCGTTGAGTGCTTTGTATCTGATTTGACTAAAATTAAACTATGCTGAATCCAAATGGTACCATGCCCCACCTAAAACAAGGAAATTAATAAAACACTTTATTATATATTTGTAACATTGTACTGAATGTGCTATGTAAATTGAGTGGTTTTGATCAAGAAGAAGAAAAATCATTGATCATGTGTGACTTACGTCGACAGTCATTCTGTCATTTAGAGCTAGGATTGAATTACTACTTAATTGAGAAACTGAAATGAAAAGAGATCGTACATCTAGCAATGTTTCTGAACCGTCCTATATTTGAAGTAGGAATCAATTGTCTGCTTTATCAGGAAATATAGGGTTTTAATTCCTACAGTCCTTTCAAACTCTACTGTCACAAATTAGTCATGATTTATGTGTGAAGCCACACATGATGAGTCATTAACGGTGGCAATAAATCCTATTATGTGCAATATGTATGCACTGTACATATAAAATTAAAAAAAAATGCATATGTATACAAATGCACAGTTATAATAGTGTATGTGTAAGGACTCGATCTGGAAAAGAATGACCTTCTGCAGTACCAAATGAGCTACTATGAGTGTATAGATCATATTCTTTGAGCACCCATAAAAGTCATAGTTACTGTCAATTTGAGGAATTTTAGCTCAACGTTCCTGTTTCTCTTTTGCTGTCACAGGAGAAAAGAAATCCTTCTTATTGGAAGGACGGGGCGTATGACGGGATCGTACCTTGACAAATGACCTTTTCCTGGCTTTTATAGCCCTGGGAAGGGTTTCCTTGAAAACAGACGGGTGTTCGCATTTGCCATTTGAATGGGGGATCGTTGCATGGTTTGCTTGGCCCCTTAGGTAGTGTGGGTGAAAATTGGCTTTTGACGTATTTATCCTATACATTTCTCCTGTGCTAAGGAGCAGCCTGAAATTTCTTATGCTGCTTTTGTTTAACTGAAGTCTTCGATTTCATAAAAATAGGTAGTGAATATCTTGAGGATACAGATTCATGTAGTAATGCGTGTTGTAATATTGCGTCGCTGCGTTAAGTGGAAAAAGGGCATTATTGCAACTTTTCACTAAGGAAGGACAAAATCCATCCTTCCTCATTCATTAGCCTCTTTCAGGCTGTGACTGTCCCGTCACCGCTGAGATGACAGGAGGCCCATCCTTCACAGAGATGAGCATGTCAGCCCGTCCTCTTCTCAGCTGTCACCGTGTCATTATGTGTATGGCAGGGAAAACAATAAAAAAAAGGGTGCAATTCGATAGATTTGTGCAGACCTAAGGATCGCGGCTCAACCGATGAGATCCTTACGTTTGAAATAGGAATGAAAATATGAATCAGCCTTTATTTAGGTTTGCACAGCTGCCTCTTATTACCGCCGTGTTGGGTGAGAGGGGTTCTGTTTCTTCAGCTTTCCTGCACGAAACACTTGCTTTCTGCTGCCATTCGGTCACCCATAGAACAAGCTCCTCTATTTTTGATAAGACGGCAGCTCTGTCTTACAGTATTTTTAATGACAGATACAGCTCCTAGTCCTAACCCGCACAAATTATATTAGGAATACTTAGTAAAGACTTCACTGAGTAGGTTGTCACCTGTCTGAACCTTTAGGAAGCAAAGCCGGGAGTCGGAGATGGTTGGAGGAATTGTGGTCTGGAAGGGGAACGCTGCTGTACGTCGCTGTGCTGAGCCCAATGTATAGCTTGCAGCAGGACCTTCAAGGCCGAATCTTCAGAATCTTTTAATAAGCACAGCCAAGATAAAGCAGATTTTCTTTTTTTTATGTAAATAATACAGAGCAGCTATACAAATACCTTAAATTACAATCACTATTGCAGCTAGAAATCTATATTATTCTTACAATTCACTGCATAGTGCTTTGGCCCAGACTATTTATGTAGCTTCGTAACTTATTAACTCTATAGCTGTCTAGAGCGAATAAAAACATCTTGTGCGGATTTCAGAACTGCCTGGTGTCTGAAGAAGTGACATTGAAAGCCATTATATTTGAAGTCTGTTTCAGGAGGGGTTTTTGATGCAGCAAAATCATGCATTGAATATGCAGTCATTAAGTTGTTTGAAAACATGATGATAATGTAATGTAATGAAGTAAATGTAAAAACATTGACCTGCGTAAAAAATAAACTGTTGAAGGGAAGTAAATCAGATGTAATGCCTGTGATGACCACATTAAAGTGTTTGACGATGTGATATATGAAGAGGAAACAATATCCAGATGAAGGGCAGAAGAGAGGAAGAACTGGAAGGAGTTTAGAAAATATTTATAATTCTGTCTTTACACTTTTAGCTTACAATGATTAAGGAAAAAACCAAACCTATACTCATGACTCCTGAAATTCTTGTAATGACTTTAGTCTGTTGTTAAGATTCACTAGTGATAAAAAAACTTGCTGAAGGATTCAAGGTCTACCTGAGAAGAAGAAAAACAGTGTGATTCAGTGTCTTGGCCTAAACTTGATCTCATTTACTGTAGTTATTGCAAATTAGCAGAAACTAATTTAAGGCTTACTTACCTCAGAGGTGCTACTCTGACCTGGAGAGTCAGGAGGGAAAAGCGAACTCTGGTATCAGCCATCTGTACGGTGCCTTTTGTTGAGGCCCTGAAAAAAACCCCATACTCAGTACTTTTAAAACTTACATAATGTGTTCCAGTCCCAGTTGCTCTATCTATCTATTAACCTATATACGTCTATACTCGGAAAAAAGACAGCAAATCTAAGATGCCATTTGCTATTTTGGTCTGTCCTTGAAACTTCAAATAAATTGGACAGAATAAGACCACTCTGATTTCCACCAGCACCACACATAGGAGGGTTTCAACGGGGAATAAGTAGCAGGGCTCTCACTGCGGTAACTCAACATATTTACAGACTTTAAAAAAATTATTTTCAGATTAAAATGTAGCACCGGTGATAATGCATTTCCTTGTAACCACAGTCTGGGCAATAACACATCTTTTGAAGTATGATCAGTGCTGTATGCAAAGCTCCTTTTTTTTTTTTTTTAAGAAATAGAAATGCTGAATATCTTTAACTATGACATGCTTTTAAAATACTACCTTCCGCTGTCACTAGACTTTAATAAGGGCAAACATCACACAATAAAATAAAAGGTCATTTATGACAAGAATGTAAATATATGGTAAATCCTTAGCAAAGATATGCCTTGAAGTTTGTTGGGCGAGTTTGTTCCAGTCTAGCTTTAGTAAGGGTAGAATATCTTAAGCTGTTTGTTTATCAACAAACATTTTTCTTCATAAATTTCATACTATGTCTAAGCCTTTCTTCCCTGTTTGCTTTGTTGGCAAAACCATACACAATCTGCGGCTTCTTTAAGCTGATCCTATGCAATCCCTAGCACAAGGGCAGCTGCTCCAGCTATAGGTTGTTTTTTGAGGCGGGAGGTTGGGGGTTTATTATTATTTTTTTTTTTAATAGGAGCACTTATTTTGCTCAGTGAGCCAATATGAGCTATATTTGGGGAGGGGAAAAAAAAGAAAGAAGAAAAGCTGGGATAACTTAAACTGCTGCGTAGAGGCTTTGCTATAATTGCTGCTGACAAGACTGGGCAGCGGGAGCTGGTCCAGCACAGGAGCTGCAGAGCCCTGAAAACTTCCCTATAGAAAACTTCCCTATAGAAAACTTCCCTATAGAAAACTTCCCTATAGCTCCCTCCTGCTGCTGGGCTCGGGTACTTAGTGCTACCCCAGGGATTAATTACATGGATTGACAATTAATAGCACAAAACCAGATTTCAGCTGTACTGTTCCAGATTTGACAATTCCTGCCATTACCTTAAAGGTCCATATTTCCTCTAAGGCTTGGAAATTCATCTGAATCTGAGCTAAACAAGAGACAGGACCAAGAAAAACATATATCAAAAGTGAGAAAATCGTTGGCCTGATTCTGACCATTCAAAGATTTACTGTGTGCTTGATTTCTTACAGTTCCTATGTGCCATGATTGAGGACTTTGTTTTCTCTGTGCATATTAATAACATCATGCAGGGAGACTAATAAGATGCATTGAATTTTTGGGGGAAGCAGGTAGCATTACTCTTTTAATACATTTCTACAGCAATTATTGTTTTCCTGCATCTTTGGTTCTATTCTAAGACCCTTTTTATAGAAGCACTTACGTCTAGGTTTCATATTTCACTTTTCTGCCGTTCTCGTTAAATGATAGAGGTGTTTATTTAAGGACAAGTAAGAGGTGCTGGGAGGGGCAGGCGTCATGATTGAACTGTGGGCTCTAAATTGAAAAGACTTTTAAAGTTGGGTGTTATTAAGGGCACATTTAATCAGGGAAAGTGACAAACAATTTGTTGTAAGACACATAAATACTAGTGGGAAACTAATTTCAGTGGCATAAAACCCAATCAACTCTTGCACATAAAGTAAATGGAAAGAGGGTACCCCTGCACGTTGTTGCTCCTGCTGTGTACCACATTCATTTACAACAATTACTTTCTTCTCGTGACCAAAACAGCCCTTTTTCTAATCCACAGAATAACGTCAAGGCAGAAGAATATTCAGAAAACCCAGTAATATGCAAAACCATCCACAGGATTTTCGTTTTTTCCTTCTTAGTTGGTCATATTTAATAATCATAAACTGCCTTGTTGCTTGAGAGCCTGACCTTCTCTGTTAGCAAAGCTCGCACCTAAAAATCCTGCAAAGTTTCAATTTCTAAATGTCACAAAATATCAAATGGGTGCAGAAGACAAGAAGCAAGTCAATAAATGTTTTTGTGCTTCTCTTGATGCTCTTTTGTATTTCATTTTATATGGAAAAAATTAACCCAAAGTTTAATCTCTCCTCCAAATAAAAGAAAGGAAGAGAGCAGAGCCTGGGGTAACAGTCAGTTAAAATATTGATTACAGTGCATAGCAATTTACTGAAAAATAAATAAATAAGCCCCAAATGCCTTCAAACTATTTAGGAGAAAGCATACTGTTTCCTATGGTGGGAAGAAGTATAATTAACAAGCTATCAACAGTTTGGGATTGTCAAAAGTACTTTGTCACCTGAAGCACATTCCTTGTAATTATCTTTTGGGCTTTAAGCTAGATCACCATTAACCTCCAAAGAAGAAGGGTTACTATGCTTTCTGGTGTGAGAAATTGTATCATCATGTAAATTAAACCCTGTTAGGTAGTCAAATTGGATTTGGGAAACGATTGAGTATTAAACCTAGTCATGTATATTATCAAATGACACAAAGCATGAAATGCTAAGAGGGAAAGAAACAGAAAATTATTTTTTTCCTTCCTTAAAAATGTTAGCATTGTGGTACCAAAAATATTTTTCATGAAGGTAAAAGGAAAGTAGCATGTACATGTATTTACATTTTGATTACAGAAGAATTCTTTTTTAAATTCCCAAAGAATAGCAAACGAGACAAGCCAGTGCTAGCTGATAATAATACAGCAGTACTTGAAATCACACTTATCTGTTACTCAGGTTCTCATACCCTGACACATAATTACCAGGGTTGATCAGCAACGGCTCCTTCTACCCGTGTGAATCCAGTTTCCCAAATTTCCTGCTGATGCATCTGCAGCAATAGTGGCTCGATGGACGGCAGCTTTCTTCACTGCAACTCTGTCTGGCTGGTATCGTGCAACGCATGAAAAAATTGTAACCACATGCTGAAAAATTAATCATATTCTTTAGACCATTGAAGGTATCTTTAGGAAAAAGTTTAGTCAGTATATGCCTGAAGAGTTCATGTTTTGAATGCAAGGAGAATAATAAATGCCTTTTAAGTATAGATTTTTTTTTCTTGTTAGCTTTTCTAGCTTTGTTTAGGAAGGTGCAGTATTTCAGGGTAAAGGTTGGTTTCACCCTGCCTGATAACAAGTTCATACTTGGCACTGCTTGAAGTGAGCCTGCAAAGATGCCAAGTCTGCAAAAAGTTTAACGATTGCCGGTGTTTTAGATGGGACAAGTTGAGGTGAATTATCAAAATTTCACGACTTCGAAATTGCTTGCGGTGGCAAACTTCTTTATTGTCTGTGTCATGCCATCTCTTGTGTTTGCTGCCTGCTTGTTGAAATCATCAACCTTCAAATCCCACCCGGTGCCCCCCCCTGCCATGAGCAGGGACATCTGCACCAGCTCAGGTTGCTCAGAGCCCCGTCCAGCCTGGCCTGGGATGTCTCCAGGGATGCTTCATCCACCACCTCTCTGGCCAACCTGGGCCAGGCTCTCACCATCCTCAGCGTCAAAAAATTCTTGCTCATGTCCACTCTGAATCTCCCCCCTTTTATTTTAAAACTGTCACCACTTGTCCTATCGCAACAGGCCCTGCTCAAAAGTCTGTCCCCATCTTTCTCATAGTCCCCTTTGAGGTACTAAAAGGCACCATGAGCTCTTCCAGAAATCTCAAGCTCCTCCGTATGTCAATCCCCAGGTGTCCGTCACATCTCGCAGCTCCGCACTGGGCTCTGGCGGCCGGCGCCGTGTGTTCAACAAGCGCCGTTGAGCTGGGCTGGACGAGGCTCTGGCTTGACATTGGCTTTTTAATGTGTGAAAGAAAATCTTTACCCTTTTGCAAAAACCAGCGTGCAGAAAGGAGAACGCTGAACTTCAGGTGCCAGCAAGGGGAGAGTGGATAATGTATTTTTTGCGGAAACAGGAGTGAAACCGGGAGCTTTGCAAATTGCAGACACGCAGTTCCATCATCAAGGAGCACATGCTTCTTTGTAGTTGCTAAATATAAAAATAATTTGCCAACAATCTCCAAAGCTTTTCGATTTTGTTAATGTATTTTTTAAATTTTATTTTTGAAGAGAACTTTAAAAAAAAAAAAAAAATCTGCCAAATTACCTCATGTTGACAATGCGCTGTATCCAGCATTTATAGTCTTTCTGCTTTCAACTAGTGGAAAGTGGGTAATTGAAGTGGTGTGCACAATAAATGAGAACATCCATTGGTTCCATATAACCCTTTTAAAAGCCTCGGAATGGAAAGTAAGGCAGGCTAATATGAATTGCAAAAGGACACAATTAATTTGTACATGAAAGAAGATTTTTAGTATGCCATTAGCCTCTGTAACAGCCAAAAATAAAAAGGCAATCATGTATCACCTTGCCAAAAGTATGACAAACTGCTTGTCATGAAAAAGTTTTGTATTTTAAGCAAATGCATAATGTTTTTATAAGAATTATTCCGTTAACTCTTACTTGTTGCCAATGAAATTAGGTCTAAAAAATGGTATTAAAAGGCACAATCATTTCAGAATAGTTAAAAAAAAAAAACAAGAGCATCTGCTAAAGCGAATGGAAGTGCTGTTGCTGTTTGGAAGACACTTGAATTTTTAAGCAAACTGATTCTGTCTCTTTTCCTCTGTATTCTTCCTCCTTTTCATATACCTTACTAATGGAGGCATCGGTTAAAAAAAAGTCATGAGGAAATTATGAATCTCTATTCAACCTCCCATATCTTTAAGAAGCCAATTTTTTCCACTTTTTTTTTTTTTAAATCATAGTCTCTCCTCTTTGATTCCACTTTCTTCTCCATAAGTTACTTAATCTTTTTCAGCATATATTAGCTGCGTGTTATATAGCATATATTCTATTTTTAGAAAATGTATGTACATTCTAACAAATTATTAAGCGGTTTTATTTCTAGATATAGCTATAGCTAGCCAAGGTCATAAACTGCTCTTGAAGATTCCTGTGAACAATGAAAGTTAAATTATGCTACAGATATTAAAAAGACGAGATTGTGTGACTGATAAATTATTTTCTACATACTGTGAAAAAAGTGAATCATGGGATTTCAGTTGCCTGATTTAATCAATAATTCTGTAATTCCTAGTCAATCATAGCTTACTTTTATCCATCATTACAGGGGTGCAGTAATTATTAGTCCTCCATGGAAGTATCTGACAGCATTAAAAAATATAGGTAGAATAGGATCGCTCTTAGGAAATGACAGGGAGCGGGTGTCTTGTCAGTGATTGTGAGCAACAATAATTTATGTTAATATTTAAAATATCGTAGTAGCCAGAAGAGAGAACCCTGAATCTTACAGCAAAAATAGGCATTACAAATTGTATCTACTGGAAATAAGGTGGGGATTATTTGCTGGAAAAATGTATTTCTCAAATATTGCACAGTTTGCAGTGTTTAGTATGTATTTATTTGAAAAAAATCATTATGTTAATATATGATACAATAAACTGCAGTATGAGTGAATTTTATAAGCCTTTCTCCTGTGCCCGCTGAGGAAGAGTCTTATTGATTATCAGTCTGGCTTTTTCATCAGCACAGCTCATTTGTAACTCCATTCAGAATGGTTTGGTGGAAGGAGAAGGGACAGAGGACAGTTCCTCAATGCCCACGGCAATTGAGACCATTTATCTCCAGACAGATGTTGGTGCCACACGCGGCGCAGGGCTCTGGTGGCAGCTCGGGAACTTCTGTGCAAAGTCCTGGGCAATTGGATTCGCTTTCCCTACCTCCTATTTACGCCCCTTCATGTTCTTCCTATGCAAATTTTTTTATATTTCTTTTGGTATCTGTTTGGTTGTACATGTCTGCACAAATGGCTTCTTAAAAAGATCCAATTTGTGTTGGGTAGATTTATGATTGCCTGTGATAGTGCTTTAGTCTGGCATTTTTTGCCATATACATATATATATATTTATATTAATCATATTACTCATGTCCTGGGTTTCCCTCTTTGTCTTTTCTTCTTTGATGTGGTAAATCAGTAGAAAACAGATGGGAAACTTGGAGTCGGGGTATGTTGTGTAGCAGAGAATCTGTTTCTCACCATCACACCTGTATTTTTCCTCTTCCTCTGTGATCCTTCTTTGCCATTTCTGACAAATTTCTCTGCTCCGCCGTGCTTTATTTCTCTCATTTTTCCTTCCTCTGGATAAATGCTGCCTTCTTCAGCCTCTCGTATTTTCTCTGGTTCTGTACCGCTCAAGGCTGTGCTTGGCCCCGGGCCGTATTTCTTCTGTCCCGCTCTCCACTACGATCTGCTCTCACCGCACCCGTGGCACAGATTTTGCATTTCAGCTTTACAATAACTCACATTTTCTGCCGCTTTTCCAGCTGTGGAAAATACTCCTCTTGATGAGCCAGCCATTGCTATAAAGCAAGTCATGACAATTATAACCCCATTAAGGATTCCTGCTATACATCGGCTCTCTGTAGTGCTAACCCCAGGATGGGATCGAATGATGAGGATAAAGATCTCCCACCTGATCTGGTGTTGAAGTCAGCCCTTGTCCAGGCAGGAGGTTGGACCTCCTGAGGTCTTGACAACCTAAATTATTGTATGGTTCCAAATATATATATATTTTTTTTTTTTCCCCAAATAATTCTTTAAAGAGATGTGTAAGACTCCCTAAGGATGCATGAAGCGTCTCCTCTTCTTCCCCATCTGGATTTCTGTGCTTCATTTTGTCTCCCAAAGAATCCGCACTTGAAAGCACAGCTGGGGTATTAGGCTTCATTCCAAAAGAGTTAATGAAATATCAACTCTCAGTTAGTCTTAAGCTTCTTGGATTTTTTCTGCTTTACATTCTGAGATAGGGAAAATTAATAATGACTAGTCCCATATAGAAAACTGGGAATTCCATACAAAAGGATGATGATGACAATACTACTACTACTACTACTAATAGTAATAATAATAGTAATAATCCTGGATTTTATTTGACTGAATTTAGGAAAAAAGTTAGATGAAGGATTGCACCATTTCCACTATAACTTTTGAGAAGAAATGTGGCATGGCAAAGAGTCAGACTCACCCTGACATAATGGGATCAGTTTTGGTGAAGTTACACCAGGGACTAATTTGGCCCGAGAAGCTGGTAATCATGTACCACAGATGTTAGAGTATTTGAAGGCAATGGTCCATAATAGCAGAAGGAACAATATTATGCCCCAAAGGACCTATCAAGTGAATGAGATGTTAGAGAGGTTTTTTACACAAACACTGAATCAATACTGGTTGCAAGATCCACGTGTGCCTAAGAAAATGAAACTTAATACTTGATTTTAACATTTTAGATTAAACCTGCTGATGTCTATTTTAGAGCAACCAGAGGGCATTTTAATATCATCTCCTAACTGCCTGTATAGAAATGGGCAGTTCAATATGCAAATGGCATTTCTGTTTCTTTACAATAGTCTTAAAAATGTTGAAATAATGTTTTCATGTATTGCTCAAAATCTTGCAAACACTTTCATCATAATACAAATGTTTAAGGCAAGTTCTTACAGTATTTTCAAGTATTTATTCTAAGTAAACGTATGTGAAAATCTACAGACATTTATGTATTTTGAAAGCCAGTTGCATAGTTTATCATCTGGAGGACAGAGGTCAGAGACATATTCAAAGTAGAACAATTATGGTTTGTGCTCTGTGATTAAATATCAGAAGCGTTAACCAGCCACAGCACTACAGTCATAATATTTGAATAAAAATGACAGTTACTCTTGTAAAAGGCTAATGAGGTTGTATGTATATATAGCTCTTCTGTAATTTAAAATCTGATACAGACCTGCAGATACTGCTTCATTCCTCCCGCTCAAAATAAAAGAGGAGACTTCCCAAATCTTTTATATGCCCCAAGGTAAACGTTGAGTCCTTGGTTATAGTCCAACCAAACTCTGTATCACTAGTGGCTCGTTCCCAGCAAATCAGGTATTTAAAACAGGCAGCTCAATAGCTCTGTCTTTTTGGGTTTCCTTCACTGGCCAAGTCAGAAGGAACAAGGATGATGAACCTCAAAGGAACTTGGGGTTTCCTTACTGCTGCTTTAACTGACAGTGGAAAAAACCTCCCAGGTAGCTCCAAGTATCCAGTAGAGTCCATTTACTTCTCCTGGTGACTAAATAACAAGGTGCTCTAGTCTGAGAAAATGTCTTATGCCCTTCCCTGTTTCTTAGTAGTTTGAGGTTTATTTGCTGGTTTGTAGGTTTTTTCAGAGTTGTTCCTGAAAGGTCACGTGAATCTCAAATTCTGCTCGTCTTAGCATCAACTGTGGGCTTCTCCGGTGTTGCTGGTTTGCCGTGCATGTGTTTTGTTTAGATTAAAAGGCAAAGTACTTTCATTCAAGGCTTAGGCAGTTTAGCATAATTAATTGTACAGTACAAACAATTTAATTAGGTTTAGACATTGGTAAATTAAAGTCCTCAGAAACCACATTTACCGGTTTTGTACTGCCAGACATACGCTCTCCATCTTCACTGGAGATTATTTTTTTCAGTGTACTCAGCGCAAGGAAGTGCCAGGGAGTAGGAACAGCCCAAAAGAACCCCAAACCTCAGTGAGGGCCCCTTGTACTTATAAGAAGGGGTCGAGTGCTTTTACTGTAAGACAAGTCATTCCCCTTAGCAGGTGAATGGCCGTCACGTCGAAAAGGCTGAAATGATTCATGTCTCTCTCTACCTCTTCAATCCCTCTCCTGGAAAGGTTGCCCTCGCCCCGTATAACAATGTGTATTGTGATACTGCGTTTCACACGTGTGTCCTACAAAAATGGGTTGAACGTGTCTGTCAGCCCCGTGAGGTCGCCAGACAGCTCTGATTTCTTCATTACTCTTCCCGTGATTGCACGTCAATTAGAGACTTAAAAATAAAGTCTTCATCAAGTTCGCAATCCCTTGGGCTCATGAGTCTCCCAACACCTCACCCATTTTATCTAATTTATTATACGGCTGGAAATGAAGTGCTGCTCTCAGCTTGCACTGGGGAGAGGGAGCAGTTGAGCTTCTGTATCCTGGGAGGTCTTGGAGACCCAACCTCTGTCCGGAGGGACCGCGGCGCGTCCTCCGAGAGACTCGTCCTTAAACCACCTCACTCCTTTCTGCTCGGTGGCTGTTTTCACCAGCATAATATTAATATGAACCCTTCCAGATATGCCTAGCACTGCATATTTCTGCCTTTTTGCTGCTCAAGAAAAAGGTTAAGAATGAAAATATCTGCCAACTAAGGTCTTTTCAGCTGATTTTTCAAGATAGAGTCCAGCCGAAAGATTTCATATTGACAGCTGGTGAGATGTTCGTAGAAGTGACATCTGCCCATTAAAAATATCCCTCTTAGTTTTCTGTGTCCTCAGGGATCTCAAGACTGCAAATCATTTTCAGGAGAGATGTAACCTTATCTAAGTTATGTAAAAGTATATCACTTCCATCCAGTGAAATAATCACGGTACGATACAGGAATACTAAACAACTGCCTTCCCGCATGGTGTTTTCAGAGATTTCCTCTAAGTGTCTTCGATTGTTATTTCGTATTGTGACACCTGTAATTGTATATAGCAATCTAGATTTTAAAAACCTGACAAGGCTTCTATGAGTTCCACAGCATACATAAATCTGTCACAGCGTATCGGATAGATTTTAAATTGATGGTACCACACCAAGCACTGAAATAAAAGCACTCGCAGCACTTATCCTTGTAGACTAATAGCTGCAAATGATTTTATGAATCATTAGTTCAGATCCTATAGTCCTACCCATTTTAAACCATTTCTAGATTAATGCCTTTTTTGTCTGTGATATGATATTAATAGTCTGATGAAAAGCCTGTGGTTTCTAGCGGTGTGTCTCAGCAACATTTTAGTGATGGAAGGGAGTTTGTAGCATTGCAATGACTGATGAATTGCTCTGATTCGGGTAGCCGCTGCTTTTTCCAGAGACTGTCTCTCATTTTGGGGTTATGTTGGTAGAGGAGCGAGCAAAGTTGAGCATCAAGTATTGCATGGGCTGTCATCGCTCCTCATCCTGACGGAGTTCAAGGACATGGGGACAGCTTACGGCAAACACGGCAGCCCTAGAGCTGGGTTTTGCCTGTGCCCGAGGGTGGGGAGCTGGGATGAGGGACGGGACACGGACGGGTTTCGCTGCGGCAGGTCCCCGCGTTTTGCTCCTGTGCCCTCTCCAAAATAGAGTCATTACCTTCTGACCACGCTCAGGACTATCTGTAGGTGCCACAGCAAAGAAGTGCTGAGAGGCGTTTTCTTCTTCAGTGAGTAAATACGACCTTGAATTCTCAGTTCTGTGGAGGAAGCATCATCTCAGGCCTCTGCTCTTAAGTCTCTGAGCAAGATCCCATTATACAAAGGTGGATATTTTTTCCTGTATGGTAACTATGCATTTAACCAGTTGTTTTCTTGTTCAGTTTAATTGTTTTTTTTCCAGTATTTCTGTAAACATCGTGTGGTAAACGTCATCAGCGGTTCGCAGCAGTTAGCTGTGTAGCTCTCGCTAACGTGAGCTGTGTCACGTTGATGAATCTCGATCCTGCTCTAAGTATTGAGCTGCTCTTTTCTCTCCTTTTGTCTCTCAAAGTGCAGTGAAATGTGCTTTCTCCGAGTAGTTTTTTCACAACTGGAGTTTACTACTGATGACACAGACAGCATGTGTAGGGTTACGCTGTAAGGATAAAACGAACACGGGCAGGGCTTTGCATTCGAATGTCAGAGGTTCATTGCCTGGCTTTGGAAACCCTGGGTACTTTTCCTTCCAGAGTGTTAGTTGCAAAATAACGGGTTCGACTTGAAAATTTAGAAAACCAATGTTTACCGCACTTGTACTTCACTTTTTTGTTTTGCCGATGAAGAGGATAGCTGGATGTCTTCCACTATCCTTATGGGTGTCCTTTCCTTGGCCAGAGCCGTGTGGGTTTATCTGCTTCCCATTATCAGGGGCAGTTTCAGCCCTTTAAGGCAAGGTATGGAGTATGGAAGGGCCACGCGTCCTACCGCATGCCTGGGGCTTCGTGTAAGCTTGATAATCACTGCAGTTTCAAATACAGCTCTGTAAGAGTAATTAATAATTACTCAGAACGAGCAAAACTATTTAAGTGGTTGTTCTAAAGGAAATGAGTCTCAGCTCCTACCTTTTGGTTTAATAGGTATTTAATATTAATGATACTAAAAAGGTGAAATGGAGTTGGGTAGAAAAATAAAATCCGGTTAGGTAGGTAGAATAACACTTGGATTTTCCACCTCCCTGTGATCCTCCCTAGAGAATTCAGTGTCACTGGCCTTTGGGTACCCTCTCTGCTCTCCAGTAAGTGTACAGGACCAAGGAGATCAGGCCCTTCATCTTACATATTTAGACAACGATGGTGTGATGTCACATCTTTAATGCGATGGCAGGAAAAAAAAAAAATCTATGGATCCGTTGTTACTTAATTGGCTTGTTTTATTGTGCCATTGAATCCTGGAGGATGAGAGGTTGGTAATAACAGGGTGATATAAGGACCTGGAGTGCTGGAGGGCTGACACTTGAAAGGAATGCACTTTCTGTAATGATAAGTTCTTGGAAACTGTTGCAGTTTTAATGTTGTTACTGCTGCATTTGATTTGCTTCTCCTCCTACAGTGGGTAGTAAATGATGTTGAATGTTTTTTCTTCTGTACCCCAGATGAGAGACTGACATCCATCTGTACCTCATTTAAAGCAAAAGTTAGAACTGTAACTTTTTTTTTCTTTTCCTTTTCTTCTACTCTGTTCTAAATTCATAGGCTATAGTATCTGGTTTACAGTACTAAAAATAATTGTAGAATTCTGCGCATTTTCTAGACGTCTGTAAATAAAACATGCAGGCATTGCCTGCATTTTTAAGTTGCAGCATATAACGTTATCATTATAATAATAGGTGCCAAAGTCAGATTCTGCTACCAACATGTTAACACTTATCTTTTTAGGTAGACAGATAATTTCATAGTTAGATCATGTTAGCAGACACATTATTCAATCACTGCGCCGCAGACCTTGAACACACGCAGGCTGACATTGATAGCTACCGAACGTGCTGCGGAGGTTGCAGGAGAGTTATCTCTATCATTATGTGCCTCCGCGTTTTTTAAATAAGCTGAAGGAATGAAAGAGGGAAGAAATTCAAGAACGAGATTTTTAGAGGACGACTGTGTAAACCTGGGAAGACGGATGGGTGTTAGATCCAGCACACACACTCGTGTAGGAGGCTCCTCCAGACCAACGCGACCCATGTTCTTGCTGGCGGAGGGGAGAACGGCCCAAAGTCGATGTTGCTCCCGCTCTTCCAAAGTGTTTCTTTGTGTTTCCCCATTCATGGTTGATCACAGAGGGGTCTCATGTCATATAAATTAGAATAACCCATCAAGTTCATTAGCACTACCAGGATTTGCCCCAGCTGAGGATCGGCCCTCGAGCCCTTCCAGAGGGGGTATCATGTACCTGCGGCCACCTTACTCAGTTCCTGATCACTGTGCTCGGAAAATATCACGATATTCATCAAATCCCCTCTCTGAATAAGCGAGAAAAATTCCAGGAAGGTTTTTCTGTCATTACTGATGTTCATAATGTAGTGAGATTGATGGATTGCACTAAAATCCTCGCTGTGGCAATGGCTCATTTTGAAATGCGTTGGAAAAGAAAACGGCTTTAGCGCAAAGTTATGCGAGAATATTTAAAGGTGTTTTGGTGAAATGTGCTGGATTTAGAACAGATATGGGAATATTAGGAAGAAGCATAAGTTTAAGCAAATGTGTAGGTCATGAGATCAAAACTTGTTACTCAGCTTAAAAAAAATGCATTTTTGCAAAGGAATCTCTTTTACAGTTTAATTCTTGTAATTTTTAATAAAAAATGTAATCTGTTGTGAACAGTCTTTTGGAAAACCTTAGTGGTTCTCTAACACAGAAAAGCCTTTACAGGAGGTAGTTAAAGGGCTTGTAAGTAAATTTTAAAAAATAAGTTGCTTAGAAGTACTTATAGTGAACACCATACGTGCAGACATTTTTGTAGGAAGGTAAATCAGTTTTCATGTATGATTTGTATCTAGAAGTGAGAAAGGAGCAAAGCACAGGATCAAAGTAAATGAGCTTTAGGTCATGCAGTATGTTGGTGGCAAATGTAACATTTGCCAATGTTATTCGGCTCCATCTATTAAGTAACATGTTTGTGAAAAATGTTCATGTAAACATATAAAAAAAAAAATCTCAACATTTGATCCACAAATGACCACTACACAACTGTCCAGTTTGCCTTTATTTATCACGAAAAGCAGGGGAGTTTCTTATACAGTAGATAAAATCCTGTCTTTACAAAGATAGGAGGCACAGATACTAAATCCCAACAAACATCACTCCCTAAAGTGACCCACCACTTTCATCCGAGAAACAGCTTTTCACCTTGAAAACTGTTTCTTGATCTTGAGCATGTGGCACTAACTCCAGCTGGCTTGTGTGGTCAACAAAACCGAACTATCAGGGACTTTCATACAAAAGGTCACGCAAGGCTGTCAAGGCTGCTTTAGCCAAATCTGAACAATCACAGCAAATCAAACTCCTGAATCCTGTATCAAAAACTTTAATTTCTGCCTCCAAGATCATATCTGCTCTATCTGATTTTTTTTTTCAAGAATGTATCAAGCTTCCTTTCAAATCAATTTGCTTTTACTGGCTTCTTTGGGAGGTCTTCAAATTGTCAGAAATCTCCTAAATTCCAGTCTAAATTTATTCATGAACAATTTATAGCTCCTCGGTCTTGTAGGAGTATCAGCCTTTAAAGTTAAATAATTCTTCTCTCTCCGTGCTGTTTACTTCCAAATGTACCTATAAAGAATAAATGTATCCCCTCTCAGACTTCATTTTGCTAGGCTAAACAAACCAAGGTCTTTTTAATTTCCTCCTCCTTAATCATCCTACCAAGACTTAGCTGTACTTCTTCAAACCCAGGTATATAGAATGGTTCGCAATATTCTGCACTGCCTCCTGCTAATGCTTTGTGTGGTGGTCCTGTCTCTGCTTAAAACTTAGCTTAATGAGTTATTTATTTTAATTCTGCAAATAAGCGAATGTACCCACAGTTAATTTCAAATTTCTTACTGGAGTCAGGAATTATCTGTTTGATGGCCATTGCTGTTACCGCCTAATTGCTTGGGTTGGACTCAAGCCTTTGCATTCAGACATGCAAAAGCTTCTCTAACTAGTTTTATTGTTATATGTTCCAGATAGAGGCATCTTCACTGTAAAAATGCGATTGTTAGGTTGAATTGTAACTGCTCTCAAGCCATCCTAAGCAGGCTTCCACTTGCTATAAACAGAATAAAAGCTCATGTCGTGTCCTCCCTGACTTCATCAGCCGTGGCACAGGACATGTTCTTCAGCATGTGCTCCCAGTTTCACCTGGGTGTTCATCATTTTGGAGTTTTGGCTCCTTTTGACACCTCCCCTGGTGCATCAAAGTAATTTAAATGCAATTTTTTGCTAATTGGGTGATTAGCCAACATGCAGTGTAGTCCTTCTGTCCTCTGAGATTTTCGCCCAGTGCAAGGAAGCTCATCCTTTATGTTGCTCCAGATTGTATAAATATTTGTGAATGTGTATTAAAATCTTGGATGTCAAGTACAGTGCATAATATTAGAACTGTGAATGACTGGACTCGTAAATCTCCCTCCGTGATCTCATTTTCTGGTCATTAGGTGACCTGCCAGCCAGCCAGACGGCCGTTCCGTGAGCTGATAATTTTCTGTCTGCTCCGGAAAGACCAAGCAGATAAGAGTGGACTCTGTTCCCAGGTCTGCCTGCCATGACCTGCCCAACCTCTCCATCACCATAGCCATAGATTTGGTAAATTACAGTGACCTGTCCTCTGGCAGGGCCTGGGGACCTTGTTTTTTAAGAATTATAAAGAGCAGAGAAATCTTGCAGGCAGTCAGTAGGAGAGCTGAGATGGTAACTCATGGTCTCTTCACCTGGACCTCGATGCCCTTTGTGATGAAGTCGAGGGTATTGTGGCGAGTGGCTTTTGGAGTGAACGTGCGGCGTTTTATCAGTTTCTGGAGAAGAACGTTCCAGGGCTATAAAATTCATGTCACTCGCCTAGGACATGTGGCAGGTCTATAAATAAGTGTGTTCCAGCCCTGGTTGTGAATCTTCTCGGGGCTCCATTCTGGCTAAGGTGTGGGTTTGAATGAGTGACCTCTGGGAGAAAAAGAGCAAGTTGGTACCTCCTCTGTACACAGCATCATCCTGCCAAATGAGTGGGGTGATTATTCCTTATCTTTGTTAGAGACGGGCAGAGTTTTTGGTAAGGGTAGCACCCTTTTGTATTCACACTCTTACAGATAGAAAAAACTCTTGAAGTTGTTTGTATTTTTTCAAAGGCTAAATGCTGCTTTGTCTGAAATAAAATCTAAGCCCATTGCATTTCATATTGGACCAATACTTGTCAGTTCATGTTGATACAGTGAGCGGCCACAAAGGATTGGAGACCGGTGGCCACTTCTGTGTCTTCCCCCGTCCTCTCTGCTGTGCCCAGCGTTGGTGGAAGGATGCTCACTAATCTCAGGAGGCTTCAGCTCTTGTCTTAAATGATCAGAAAGCAGCCACTTGACTGTAATTCTTTCGTTGTAGGTGTTACGAAGAAATTGAGTCCACTCTAGATTAGTAATTTCCTCCCTGATTCACCACAATTCACTAGCTGAACAGAAGGTGTGATGGTGCTTTTCTAAAACAGTGGATTTCTATTTTGATCAAGTTAATCGTGCAGTGTATGCCTTAAAAATCCCCAAAACAGACATTCAAGAAGTCTGAATTTTGTAATGGATGATCAAACTAGTTTTGGGAAAGCACACCTCGGTGGATTTTGCAGATTGGAATTAGTATTTCCTCTGCCATGGCCCAGGGACTGACAGAGCAGTTCTGCTCTGGGGATGCTCCTTGTGCCCTTTGTGATGTGCTGCTGGGAGACTGTGATGTCCGTGGATGTCGAGATGGTTTTCCCAGCTCTCATCCCACTGCACATGGGACATCTTCCCCAGGGATTGTGAGAAGTTACCCGTGCAAGGGTACCTGCTTTTCCACGTGCAGAAAACTTGACATT
The DNA here is from genome assembly GCF_036013445.1 of Caloenas nicobarica. Lineage (NCBI taxonomy): Eukaryota > Metazoa > Chordata > Aves > Columbiformes > Columbidae > Caloenas > Caloenas nicobarica. The sequence goes on along the minus strand of NC_088250.1, from coordinate 37,378,328 downwards.
TGAGGACATTAGATGTCACTCCGTTTGCTGTAAATGCTGGTTAGAATGGTGTTAGAGAAACATGTAGGGAATCAGGTGTTGGCTGAGCAAAGGCAGTTAGAAAGTTCCCTGTAAGAACACATGCATGAAGGTGAGACACGTAAGAGGTGGAAATCACCTTCTTCCAAAGTCGCCCCAGAGACTGCCCAACTTGCGTCACTTGATGGGTCATTCATTTTTCTGCAGTATATGTGACAATTTTATGTGTGCACGAAAGGAGAAAAACTATTGTAGGTAAATGTGTGTCATTGTATTGTAGGTAAAGATTGTCATTTATTTCAAAACAGTAAAATGTAGATTTCTACACGCCCCCACCGCCCCCAGATCACAATTGCTGTCCCTTGAAAAAGGCAAGAGCTGGAATCAACTCCCCACAGATGCGTGTAGAGTAACGCGTGATTTATACGTGTGAAGGCTGCATTGTGGAACTACGATTGGAAAAAAGTCTCCAGAAAAGCATATACGCGTTAAGTGCCAGAGCCTTCAGTCTGAAAGCAGCCTTTGGAAGTGCTTTTTTGAAAGCCCATATTGACAGGCTGAGTTCCAAGCACAGTTACACTGATTATACAGAATTATAGTCTCCTTTGGACTTAAATGCGTTGCTATTAGATGGATTTTTAGTCAGGTGTTACGCGAGCCTCAAAGAATGGCAACCAATATGCTAGAGCAGTTAGGTGTTCTTTTCTGTTATTAGTGGCAACTTGCTTTTGAATATTGAAAGAAGCGTGTGTTTTCCACTGAAAACCTCATGGAGAAATGACATCAGAAAGCAGGGGCTGATGTGTCTGGAAGATGACAGCCTGACAGCAGAGGAAAGTGGAGTCACCAGATACCAACTATTCATCTTTAAGGGGTTCTCCTACTGCCCATATGCCGCTATTGTCTCTTTTTCGCCACCACCTATGTCTTTAGTTATAGCTCATTGCCTGGAAGGCTTACTCAGTTTTTCTTAAAGGAATTCTCCGCTGTTTTGTGGGCTGCTCTGTAGAGCTTCCGCAACCGTGGGACCTTCACACACAGGTCCTTTCCTCACGCTTGCCGCTGGTGCGGTATTTCCAGCGTCCCCAATGACAGCCGTGGTTTGCCTGCTGTAGGTGCTGACCGTGGCATCCATCGCCATCATTTCGCTGGCCTGGCGGGCGGCTTTGACCTTTTGTTGTGCCCATCTGTTGTCTCTGCCTCACCTTACGCTTTGGTTGTAAAATGGGTGTTGTGGGGATTGTCTGTCTGGGATCACTGTTCGTACAGCATCCAAATCCCAAACCAGAGCTTTTAATTGTTGCTGCAATATGAATATATCAACAAGGTCAGGCTAGCTCTTATAACAAGTAAAGCTCCCTTTTGACTGTCTTCCTCTATGCCTTTCACTTACAGAGAGAAACTCTATTTCTGTGCCCTCAGTTGCCCTCCATGTATCTCCAATGCTTCAGCTCTGTGGGCTTTTAACCACTTCTCTCTCCCATTTAGGTTATTCCTGTAGGTTATTTCTGGTCCCATACTTTGTGCAATGACGTCTCCAAGCTGGGGAACACGGCTGAGATGCGGAGTGGTTCCCGCACAGCTCAGGAGACTCCCTGGGTGCCACTTTGGGGTTCTCATCCTGACTCTTCCACAGCTTTGGGAAGCCCCGTGGAGATGTCTTGGGCAGGTACAGCTGTGGTGATGGATAGTCCTTGAGCCAGCAATCATTTCCTTTCCCTTTGTGCATCTGTGACTATTTTCCCCTGGGTTTTGAAGCATACTTTGCAAGCTACCCTAATGTAAAAGGTTAGTGAAATCGCTGGTGAATTTAAAACTGATAGCATTGTCTCATGTAATTTCTTTATGCTTGTTAATGAGCCTTCATCTCCTTCTGTTCATATTAGGGGGGTAAAACAGTAGTGGAAGTTGAAATACATAGAAAGGCTTTGACAAAAGCCAGTCTTCCATGAAATAGAATCTCAACTTTAAGGAAAAAATGACCCACTAATAAATTGTATTCCAAAATGTGTCTTCAAATAATGCATGAAGTCTGATTTACATAAAAACATGTCTGGAAGCCCTTAAGCTCTTGTTGTTCTGCAGCGAGCCAGGATCTTTTTCAGGAAGACAAACGAGAAGTGTCCCCACTTGCCATCTTAGCAGAGAAAACCGATCATTTTCCTATGTCCCCCATTCCGATGAAATTGTTTTTCTAAGCTTAGTCTGTTGACAGACCCATGCAGAGATTGCTTGGGAACACTGGAGTCCAGATGTACTATATACGGCCCCCCAGTACTGTAAAAAATCCCGTGCACATTTTGACGTGTGTGTCGCTGGTGGGGACCACACAGGCAGGTTGGAGCCCTTTGAGGAAAGAACGGGAGATTTTTTTTTTCCCCAGAGGAATCTCATGGACAGCAAAAGTAAGTAATGATGCCGACTAATGCCATTTGTGATTAGGGCTTGTGGGAGAACACCCGTTACGGGGTTAACCTTGCCTCTTATCGGTGCTGCGAAGGACCCAGCCTGCCTTAAACCCGATGTGTTTTCACCCACCGTGTGCCTGGGTTTGGGCACGCAGGTGAACTCTGGGCGAGCTCATCAAGCTGCCAATGGGCAGAACAGTCGATTTTTGGAAAAGCAATAGTTTTGAGAATCTACAGGCAGTTCTGCTGAAGAGCAGCCCGGTACACAGCGTTATGGATGCGATGAAAGGTCGTGTCCCGCTTTCAGAGGCGCTCTTGTTGGGCTCTCCCTTGAGCAGGATTTCTCCCCATGGGCTCCGTAAAGTGTAAGTGGCACCGATTCCCTCAAATCTCTGCTACTGGCCAGGTTTCCATCAAGTCTGTATTTGTTGATTAGTGTCTATCTCCAGAAAAGAGTAGTTATAGTAATACAGCGAACCCATAACGTATGATAGTTAAGGAATGATGAAATCAACAAAAATAAATTATTTCCTTTATTTTTCTTCATGATAGTGCTTTTTGGGGGAAAGATGCTTTAAGTAAGGGGAAGGACAGCAGCTTAAACTGGGAAATTCAGATGAAACCTCAAATGAATTAGTATTCAGTCTTGGTATCAGGGATTTTTAAATCCTTTCTTAGCCTAACATCTCCCCAAAACAGTCTTATGAGAAAAGCAGGCCAGGAAAAAAGGAGCTTTTAAAAGCCAGTTACGGGTTTTCTTGAAGGTTAATTAATTGCAATTAATTGTGAAGTACTGTAGAAATAAACAGTAGCTTTGAATTTGATAATGAAAACCAAAAAGAAAAAAAAGGGAAGGAAACAAGGAAAACCTGTATGGAACAATCCTGAGCTTGCAGATGTGGTTTTTTCCTCCACTCTCGGTAGGTTCAGTTTGCAAAGTTAACTCAGACAATTTACAAATATAATTACAGTGGAGAATTAATTTAGGTGCTATGTGGTGTGGTGGAAAGAACATAATGTTTTCATTAGGAAAGTTGAGACCAGCAATTCTGCAAAGGACATGGTGAACAAGACCGTATCCGTGCGCTTCACAAAAAAGGGCGACTGTAAATGAGTTTTTATCCTGATTTTGCGGAGTTTCTGTTGAGATTAAAATAGGTATTGAATCAGTGATAAAAAGAATGGAAAGCTGTTTTTTTAGCCTTCAGTTGCTCTAGAAGAAGAAGAACTATCTTGGAAAATGAGCTGGCTGGTGTGGGTGGTTCCTCGGAAGGGTCTGTGGTGTGGAGTACAGAAACAGCACTGAGATAGTCACTGGGAGGGACTGGGATCACTTTTTTTGTCTTCTCTTTCTCTTTCCAATTCAATCCTCTGAAGAGGCTGTTGGTTATTAGCATTAAGATAGCTCCAAGAAGCTCCAACCACAACTGTTGTGGGCAAATGGTGAGATGGCTTCTAGCGCGGGCAGCTCACCAGCGCAAAAGGTGGGGGATGGAGTCGGTAGGAGACGAGTAGAGACCGAGAGAGCGGGGTCTGTTCCGCCTGGAGAAGCTGAGAGGGGATCTCATCAATGTTTATAAATATCTCAAGGGTGGGTGTCAAGAGGATGGAGTCAGTGGTGCCCAACAACAGGGTGAGGGGCAACGGGCACAGGCTGAAGCACGGGAGGGTCCATCTGAATATGAGGAGAAACTTCTTTGCGGTGCCAGAGCCTGGACCAGGCTGCCCAGAGAGGCTGTGGAGTCTCCTTCTCTGAGACATTCAAACCCGCCTGGACACCTTCCTGTGTGATCTGCTCTGGTGAACCTGCGTGAGCAGGTGGGTTGGACTGGATGATCTCCAGAGGTCCCTTCAACCCCAGCCACTCTGTGATTCTGAGGTTCGTTCAAGGGTAAAGTCAGTGGCAGAACTAAAAACAACCCCAAAAGCCCTTCGTATGGGCGTGCCGTTCTCTCCCTCATCTCCCTCTCTACCTCTTGTCTGCCGTGATCGCAATGTTTGAGATGGTGGTTCAGCTCGAGGTCCTGACCTGGTCGCTTCAAAGCGGGTGGCCAGAAGCACCGCGTCACTGTCACAGCCCCGGCGATGCTGCGGAGCCCGTGGCGAGCAGCTCTGGCGCTGATGAGTCGGAGGAATTCACGGCACAGCCTCCCCGCTTACCTTGGCCCAAAACAAGAGTCTCGCCGTGCAGAAGAATTAATTTTACTTGCTCTCTCGTCTGCTGAACTAATAGGGTCAGATCAGTGCAGAAAGCAGAAACGACTTTCAAGTTTCCCAGCTGCAGAAGAAGGCTGCGCTCCGTATATGATGTAGTTACAGGTGCTAGACTGATAAAATTTACTTTACAGCTGTAGCTCTTGAGTGTGCAGGGCAAGACTACAACAACAAAAAAAGTTTACAAAAATAGATACTAACCTAGAAAACCTCAAGCTAAAATAACAGGGTGCAGGTACACCTGGAGACACATGAGATATAGCTGGTAGCGTTTGTTCATAACAGACTCATCCTGTCATAATAAAGGATCCCTTGAGCCATCTCAAAGTCTTATTTCAAAATTTATTATGCTGTTTAGCATATACAAGGTTAAGAAAATCAGCGCCAGAGCCAGATGGCTGGGCAATTATATCATCCCGGTGCTCTCTTCCCCACGGCCAATAAATCTGGTGGCCAAGGCAAAGCTCCAGATGTGAGATGCTGCCGGCGGGGCCAGCTGTGGGATTGAGGTCCTGCAGCTTCTCTGTTCTGCTGCCGGTCCCTGGGGACCATCGCTGTGGTTTGGCTGGATAATCCCAATCGCGTACGAGGTTATTGCTGGAAGATGGGAGCGCAACAAGGGGGAGACCAGAGGAATCGGTGCTTTTTCCACCCGTTAAGGAGAAGAAGAACTACCAGTGCCATGGGGTTGTTATGAAATGAAGTAGATAAAGAGGAAAAGTCATATTCAATTAAATCGTGCCATTTTTCGTCTTCTAGACAATGTGACACTGAGGCTATGCTTCACAGTTTATAGATTTGTATAGAAATTGGTGCTAATAGTTCAATTTTGTGTAATTATCGTGCTAGTAACATTGAAAATGAAGAATCTGAGTAGAGAGAGGAGGAGACAATACTTCTATAAATAGTTACTATCCAGAGGAGGTAGATGGGGTAAAATTACGTTTAGAGATTAAACTGTCAGCGAAGAACCTTCACGATTTAATTCCAGCTCTGACCCAGAGTTTCTGTCCATCATGAGATGTCACTAAAGCTCTCTGGGTGTGTGGTTTTTTTTTTTTTTAAATCTTTTACATGAAGATAATACCTTGCTGTCTCACTGGGGCTTTGTGACAATTCACGTCTGTGTAACACTTTGAAGCAGAGCTTGTAAAGTGCCAAGTATTATTAAGATGAGATGAGGAACATCTCTTATCTCAAACATGAAGTTTTTCAGGGATGGGGAAGGAGGCACTGATCTATTATCCCTAATACTTCTCTTCAGACTAAGTTTGATCAGCCTTAGTGTGATTCAACAAAACCCCGTTCAACTGTGGACAAATGGACACATCTATTATAAGGGATGAAATGGAAAGGTGTATAAAGGCAGAAATCACCTGACACCCTCTTTGATCATAATCTATCTGTGCCTCAAAGGAGAGCATAATAATACAAACATATTTGCAGGAGAAAGCCAAAAATATCTCCTACTGTTGTTCTGCCTACGTAAAGCCATCAGGAAAGTGTACAGACAGTTCTTGTTGTTGTTGTCATCCTAGCGCGATGTGGCTGTGCCAGTTACAAACCCGCCAAGTCGCTCACTGTCGGGACCGTGGTTTTTCGATGTGATCCCTCTTTGCGAAATTTGTAAAGCACTTAACGCATCTTTCAGAAAGGAAATGAAGATTTATGATAAACTGTTACTCGGTAACGATAAACTCCCGCTAGACCACCTCTGGGTTAATTTAGCAAAATAAATGAAGTCATGTTTTCAGGCTTACTGCACAGAAAAAGAGGGGACAGAAGCAGCTATAGGGGCAGATGTTAGCAGGATGGATGTAAATAAGTTTTAAGCAGTAGCACAGATTCTCATCAAGTCTTTGAGGAAGAACAGGAGGGAGTAATTTTGCATGTAAAAATGCTCTTCTCTGTCAATAACCGTGTTATGAAGCAGCCCAGCGACACGCTCTAACCTTCAGAGGTTATGCTTTGCTCTTTCAGCAATTTGAGCTTTCTGGACATTATTTCAAGGTCACACATCATTGTTGTCACTGTCGTCAATCACATAAGAAGCATCTGGCTCGCTCCTCCTCACTCTCTCTGTCTGATACTCGGTTCTGCATCCCCCTGCACAGGCTCAGCCTTTGCAGCCTTAATGCCTGTTACTTAGAGGATGTGGTGGTTCAAAATTAAATAAGACTTTGAATTATGCTGATTTGCAAATCTTTGAGTGTTATGCTTTCCTTTCTAGAAAGAGTTTCCTTCAAGTAAAAGACACGGCAATAAATGCACATTCCTAAAGTAGCTGTTCTTCATTTGTTTTCCTTGTAGATCTGCAGCACCTTTCTGTGAGACATCGCACTTGGTGGATATTGACATGGAAATAATGACTGCCCATTGCTACAGTGCCCCTTGTGTTATCTGTTGGAACTAATGCCTTCACTTCTTAATAAAAATAAACTAACAAAATCTATTATATCCATTTGCACGGTGACCTAGAAATGTACCATGAATTCTTATCTTAGATAATCGTGTACTTCAAAGAATGGGTATGCTGATTGGAATGAAGTTTTTAGAGTATTTGTACTCCCTGAATGTCATATTTCAACCAATTTTCATTAATAATTAATCATGACATACTGATTCTGGAAGGTTGACAAGAACGTAACAAGTATAGTACTCCTAGAATTGCAAGCTTTGGGTGAACGTGGCATGGTATCTTGGCATCCTTTTGTTGCTGTGGCCACTACTTGGGATGGGGATGAATAATGGACAAGTGTTTATTCTCTCCCCTTTCCTGCTGTGTGTCTCTTTCTTCCCAAAGACATTTTTCCATGTCACTAATGATGGACTCATGTATGTGTTCACTTGTGAATCTCTACTTTATAGATCGGTATATAGATATATATGGGAAATACTAGTAGGAACATCTTTTTTCGAGTTTTTACCTTTAAAAGTTACATCTGCTCTCTTCAGAACCATCCATCTCTGTGAGAGATGGCATTTTTGTATTTCCTACCAGCAAGTATTTATTCCAGGACTGTCCTAATTGCGTGTGTCAGGTTTTGCAGTGCAGCCTGTGCGCCCCCCGCCATGCTTACTAAGTCATCCTTTCAGGATAGCGAGGATGCTCCTTGTTATTGATGTATTGTTTTTTCAATATGCACTTTGGACATTTCATCATACTAGAAGGTAAGATTGTGTACCATAGAAGCTCTTAAAAGTCAGATTTTGCCAACCGTGGACTTGTCAAACGCAAGTATATAAGGCTAATGAAGGAAGAATAATGATACCTCGAATCTTTATATTAATTGCTCACAAATGCTGACTACTGGCAACTATTCCACGCTCAAAGCATAATGGACTTGAGAGGCCAAGCTTGCATTCCTGCAATGGAGCAAGTTTTTATAATGCAATCAAAATAATTGCAGGGGACATGTGGGTTTGGAGGTCTGCAAGGAGAGCAGCCTTCCTCCCAGGGCTGGAGGAGGAGGAGCAGGGGACGTTTAGCAGTTGTTCTGTGGATGTCCTGCCGTGGTCTTGAAGACCAGCAACGGGCTGCTCGCAGCTGGAGAAGTGGCCGGTTCTGCATGAGGTCCAAGGCTTTGTTTTCTCCTGGTCCTCTCCTTGCCGCGGGTATTTTTCAGACCCCACTGCACCAGACCTCTCTCTCCTTGGGTACCTGGCAGCCACTAACTCCTACGTGTGCAGGTTTGGAGAGTGTGAATCCCATGTCGGCACGTGGTAGGCTCAAAAAGAGTTACACTCTTGGGAAGGTTTTAGTAGTTGAAATTCCGAGCTACCAGAGTTTAGGTGAAGGAGAACCAGATAGACTGATGCTTCATGCCAAATGGATAGACTAAGCAAAACCAGGTCCAGCTGTTGCCCTATTGGCTTGCTATTCAAGACTTAAAACAGTCTTGATGCTTATGTTAAAACAACGACTTAAAATAGTTCTGATGGGTAAAACAAATATTTCCCATGTTTTATATTTTTTGGAAGAGGATTCATATGAAGAACATTTTTATTGCATTGAAATTAAAGCCTCTGTCACATTTATACAAACACAAGATCATACAAATGGTACATTATAAAATCTAAAAAAACCCCCCATTAAACAACAAATGCTTTTGATTTAATAATAATAATAAAATACTTGTATAAAATGTAAATGCAACTTACCTAGCATGTTATGTACGCTTAAATTACCTCTTGCCACGTTTTCAGATGCACTCTGCAGAGACGCAGGATGTTGAAAAAGAAGGTCCAATATCCCAGCCCCTCTGTTGCCTGTTAAAGTAATTTGTCTCAATTTACCAGCATAGTCATAGATAATGCTCACACAAAATATATTAGTTCAAAAAACAGAGCAGACGAATGGAGTTAAAATTCTAGACTTTACCTACTCAAAATGTATCATCTGTCTTTTTCAGAAGAAAAAACAAAAGGTATATTAAAGACAGGGGAACATTGGTTATCTAGTCTGATAGATTAAAAACTGTTGGGAGATGTGGGAGGGACAGGCATGGCTGGCACACGGAGTCTGTGAGAACAGCAATTTACCTTCATTTGCCTCCTTTTTTCTAAGATAGTTTCCTAATTTTCAGCAGTCTTCATTAAACTGAGTTGTTTTATCTTGCTTTGTACATCCCGTCCTACTTTTACTCTTTCTTGTGTTTTAGTTTTGCCTTGAAAAGTACGTTTTCTTGCCTGTATAAACAAAGTGAATATGCGGAAATGGGAGAGGATGGCACAGTGTAACGTGTCTCTTTTGCCCTCCTGACTTCTTCCCAGCTCAAAATGTTTAAATATTTTGTCTGTAGGGGCATGTTTGCAGTTTTTTTTACATATGAAGCCTCAGGAGTTTTTAAGAGCTGCTAATGGACAAGTTAAAAATAAAACAGCAACCATGATGACTTTAGGGAGTATTCTGTTTATGAAACATGCTTCCAGTATTTCCCTTTATTCACTGGGAGGCGTTAGGACATTGCTCATGTTTGCGTTCCGAAAAGCTGGTGTTTACTTGTAGCCCCGCGCTGTGGAAATGATAACTAACGAACAATCATAGCTTCTACTTAAAAGACATGGGGGAAAAAATATCAGGAGCAGTGAGGTTTTAAGCAACAAAACTCCATTTTCTTGCGTGTGTCGTTAGCGGTGGAAAATAAAGGAGGCGTTCGTAATTACGATACATTACGTTAAGACCTCGCGGCTCCCTTAGGTGTCAGCTCCCCATAACGGCGCGGGTTGGTTACTGAGATGACTCGCCGTGTTTTTGGGGTGCCAGCAGCAGGTTGTTGGGGGATCGACTGCGGTGTCCCCAGCACAGCTCAACACAAGTTTTCCAGTTTGACCGGCAACTCGTTTGGCTGAAGCCGATCCCCCTTTGACAGATGTCCTCTCCTGCAAATTGCGCTTGCGCGACGCGAGTGTTTAATGACTGCACCCAGACTTGGGGACGATGTACAGGCTTGGAGGCTGTTTGCGCAGCGTTGCTCGTGGCAGGTTTTCACCCGTAAAAATCACTCTGTTGACATCAGAAGAGGTGTCCGTGTTAATCAGCTCACGCTTATCTTTACAGCCGAGCTTGACAGAGCTGCGGCCTCAAGGTTCAAGGCACGGTTTCAATCAAAATAACAGACCGCAGTCATTTTTGTGGCCAGATCTGCACCCTGCGCTGTGACAGAGGAGCTGTCTCTACCCGTGGCATGGAGCATCCGTAAAAGACCTTAAAAGCGTCCTGCAGACCAGGGCACAATGAATTGTGGCTCCTGCAGAACCAGCCAAAAGATGGATCGAGACAGTCTTGGGCTTTTCACTTTGCGCTGTGTACCCAGACCATGGCGCTTCAATAATCTGGGTGGGCCCCAGGCCTACCTGAAATTTAAGTCTACCCACAAATAACAGAAGCCTATTACAATAATTATTTTTTTTAAACACTGGAGATGTTACTTTCCAAAAATACTTAAAGGTTTTCTTAAAATTGCTGGAAAATGTATGTAAAGTTTTTTACTTATATTAACAGTAAACCAGCTCGTACTCAAATTAACTTTGAAAAGACCTGAGCATTCCTAGAATGTTTCATGTTATTTTACCTCAAATACGTACACAAAAGCGAGAGTAAATGTCCCTTCCTTTTGTATTAGAAACCACGTAGGTTTCCACATTAGGCAGTAAAAAGTGTAACTCTAGCTGAGCGATGGAGATAAGCTCATTCAACCCAACTAAAATGTTGTCATTTTCAATAGCGTCTCTTACTCTGCATGAAGAAAATTACGTTGAAGTCTCAAAAAATTAAGCAAAATTGCAGTTGCATAATGGAGCTAAGCTCTTTGTGGCTGGTAATAGAGGAGCAAGAATTTAGAGTTTAGTAAATTCATAGTGGCTCAGAAATGTTATGACAGAAAGAGGGCAATGCAGATACAATAACAGAAGAACCTTCCATCCGATGACTTCATGCTTCCTGTGGGCAGATTGCGAGTTCTGGCACAATCTGTAGCAGAAAACATATCTATCTTTCATTCTGCAATTATCAGAAAGATCAGCGGTTCCTATTTTTGTATGTTTTGCTGGGGGAATTTGGCCAAGTTGTTCAGAAGTGTTTTTATAAATCATGTGCACATACGTGCACCTCGTCCTGGTAGCTCGTTGCTAATGCAGCCGCAGACTGAAATACTGTGTGGTGAGACTCACGCAGTCATTTCAGCCCCTTTTGGTTCAAAATCAGGCTGGAAGGCATAAATAAAGAGAGTAACGTTAATAGGGCCTTTCTAAACAACAGGATATATGTGTGTGTGATTCTGGCAAAGAGTCGTGGGCTGTGAGGTACAATTTGCCACCTTTATGTATTTGTTTTAATTTGCTTCTGCATAATCTTGTCAGGCTGATTCTTCCGTCTGTAAGGCTGTTGTACGAATGGGAGCTTCAACGTCAACAGTACAGAAAGTCAAACATGACTCGGTGTGTGCCAAGTCATCTATAAGCAGCAGCTCTTTCACGCACAGAGGAGAGAACGAAAACAAATGAAAACATCCTTCAAAGATGGTGTTTCTTCTGCATCAAGATCACTGGCTGTTTGATGCAAGGGATGCTTTCTGAGAGAAGTTCGCAGAGAACAGCGAGAGCTTTGATACCGAACATACACGGGCTACAGAGCTTTTAACACTGCGAGTGCAAAGGAAGCCACGTACTTGGATTGTTCTGTGTTGTTTTAAATTAAGGATTCATTATACTAATAAGCAAAACAGATGCATGGGAAAAGGTGCCTGTAATGCTCTGTTATGCGTAACACGGCAGAGCATTTGAAATGCTCTTTGGCTTTTCCTTTGTGGATGCTCAGCTACTTAATGTTGGGCATTTTTATACTCACAAACCAAAGCGAGCTCTTCTCTGGTGCCTATGGCGTTTAAGAGACATGATGGAAGGTTTCACACTTCTTACTTTTGTCTTAGCCCGATTTTACATGAACTAAGATTGCCACAACTTGGGGACTGCTCTGGTTTGCATCGAGTGTCATCAGTCCCTGCCGAGTGGGCACCAGTCACTCCATCCATCTCCATCCTTTGTTCTACAAGCTCCACAGAGATCAGACAGCAGCTCCCGTATCCTCCCTCCGAGCAGAGGGAACAATGGGTTGTCATAAGCATAAAGTGCACAGATCGTTTAGTTTTTAACATCTTAAGAACTTTTATTTTTAATTTCATTCGGGCTTTTGACAGAACAGACAACCGACCTTTCACCATTAGAAGAGTTTCCCTAAAAAGCTGCACTACAGATAAAGTTCAGGACAAGTAGGAAGAGGAAATTCGTTCACCTCTGTCAGGCCAAAAAGCATGCGTATTTGTGCTGAATGCAATTGCAGTATTTTTTCATGTGCCCAGGCCTCCAGGTAGTTAATCTGTGGGAAAGATGTGGAGATTTTATTATTGCAAGGCACAGAGCATTTGCATGCAGGCTCTAGTAAGCAGATGATACCATCTCCAGTTACCTATCACCCATCCCTGGACCAAAATACTGAAGTGCGGTGTTGCTGATAGTCGTTTCTCTTTTACTTTTTCCTTTGTGCAGGTTCAAACAGCATTTACTGCTTCTCTAAAACAAGGTGCTTGTAGGAAATCTAAGCCTCTGCTATGTTTTCTGCAGAGCATCAAACAATATCTGCAACAAACTTCTTCAACGCTACCTGCCTGGAAGCTTGGAAACAAGTTGGCCTGGGGGCTTAACAATACAATCACCGCTCCTCCCACCTGAAAATTTCCCTGTACCTGTTCTTTTGGCTGGTCTGTGGTGGAGCTGCTCTCAGGGATTGCTTTTTCGGGTTAATTTTCAGCTGATGTCAGCTGGCGGATTCATAAGAAACAGCACAGGCAGTTAGGGAGTGAAGCGTTAACCCCACACAGGCAGGTAACCAGACAGAGAAAAACAGGAGAAGATGGCACGAGATGATATTTCTCACCCAAAGCGTTCGATCACGCTACGTCTGACAGTCCCTTTCCTAATCCCCCTGTCCCAAAGCCAGAACCCGTGGAGCCCTCCGCTCCCACCCCTATTTTATGGTACCGGCCTCTCTGATACTCGCATTGCTGCCTATCCCAGCTCAGTGATATTGAAGCACACCAAAGAGGGAATGCTGTTATAAATATGAATGCCGAATATGACAAGGTATTTAAGAAACACATTACTTACGAGTAGAAGGTGGTGCAGCCCTGCATGACGCAGATAAAAACTGGTACTAGCGCCAAGCCCAGCTCAGAGCTTGTGACTTGTGGAAAAGTTTTGTCTAATGGGGAAAAAAGCTGAAGCAATCAGTGCTGCAAAGTGCTGACTGGAAGAATAAACATTAAAGAGATAGAGCAGACCAGAAGGCAAAAGCAATCAGATTTGTAGAAGAGAGCAGATTCCGATTTTATCTTATGGAAATAAATGCAATAAAAGCTTTCTAACTGGAGTTGTATAGAGTTGCAATTTTTTTTATGCAATAGGAGAAAAATTTATGCTGGTGGTTGTTTTAATATTTTATGGAAATGCTTCAGCAAATAAATGGAAGTGTTTTTTATTTGCAAACAGAAGGTAAATGGCAGAACTGAAGCTTTTTGCTAAATATATTTTTTCTATTAGACATTTTCACCCTATGGTTGGGCAGCTTTTGGAAATAGTTTTTAGATACCATTTAAACATCACGAACCAAACCATCTCTGAACATCCAGGGCTGAAAGCATTAGGAGGTAGAAATACTCACCTCTGTTTTACCACAACGTTGAACTTGTAGCCACAAAAGCCCATCCGGGCAGTTCACAAGAAGAGAAGTGCTGGAAAAATCAGGTGTTTTGCATGTTGGGGTGCTGGACTTACCAAGCATGGCCCATCAATCTGAGCTAATGGCCAGTGTTCAGCTCCCGTCGTGATGTTGCTGATGTAAAGCCTGTAGTATCATAAACCTGATGGCGAAACTGCAGCACATACAGACATATATGGCTTTTCCTTTGAAAAGTAAGGGAGCCAGCACAATGCATTAAAGCAGTCATTTCCTTTTATCCGATAGGAAGAAAAAAAAAAAGAATTAGCCGGACTAAAAATAGTCAGGGCATTTTGCCCTATGATCTCTCTTCATCCTATGGATCAATATGTCCTGAGCTTGCATCCCATACATAAATAGTTTTCATGGGTGAGATGACCTTGGTATGGAATAGATGGATCTTTAATCAACAGAGCCGTGGTACAGTAGTGTGAGTAGGGTGGAGACTAACGTAGTTTATAAATAACTGAATTCAATTAAATTCAAACCAAGATAAATCAGGAAATATTCCCTTAAAACTTCAGGACTTAACAGTCATGGAGATGTCTTAGTGCCATGGGAAACCTTGTTGATAGCAGCAGCACATTACCAAAACTGGGCAGTTCTGTTCAGTGACTGGGGGGTTTTTGGAGTTGGGGACGACATAAAAACACACCCTCCTTTCCTAATTTACCTGTGACAGGTGGGAACAGGAGGGGCAGGAGGAGTGCATGGCACGCAGGGGTGCTGGTGAAATAGGGATCTCAGGGCTGGCTGTGAAATGATCATCACGCTAAATCCCTTTGTTATTTTAACATGCAAGGAAGGTTTAGTTTGCACAGTTTTCCTTGCTAAAATTGGTAGTACTTGATGACATCTCGATGACATCTCTTTCTTTTTGGAAAATGGTGGTTCTTTCATCAGGAGAGCGCTGGGCACAGTGTCCCTGATGAGCCATCAGAAGAACATTGAGTCTTACCTGTGTGATTTTGTACTTTGGTCATTTGATCGTATGCTAGGAGAATTGCATTTATTTTTAAAGTTAAATAATTATTTTATTTGAGTGTTTGTTACTAAAATGCAGGCTAGGCCCTAAATTAACCGAAAGAACAATATTGTTTTAATATTATTTCTGTGCCATTTTTCTTTCTTCATAACTAGGAAATAATTTTCTTCAGTGACATAATTCAAGAAATTCATAGGAACGATGAAGTTCTCTGTCTAAGAAGCACAGAGGGCAGACGGGATCGAAATGCTTGTGCATGTGTGCAGCGTGTGAGGGTACAGACTGGGGACCTGCAGGAAAAAAACCCTTCATGCATTTTTTCTTCCTCTCTGCAAGACTGCACTGAGTTAATGCAGCCGGCAGCGAGGCGAGTAAAAAAGCATTTCAAGTGGGGAAAACCTGAATGTAATAAATACAAAAACTCTGCAGCAAGTAATGCCAGACATGTTCAGTTCTAAATTACATCCGGAGTATGGCAGGGCTGCTCCGCGAGAAAATACAACTGGTTTAAAGAGCATGATGTACTTCACACGTTCAGGCTGCAGCAAAGTGCGCTACAGAAATGGTCCAGGAGTCCGCAATTACGTTGGTGCTCTGGCATTCAGCGCTGCCTTGAATTTTTATGGTTTCCGTGTGGTTTGTGAGTCTCAGACTTTTTGTTTCTGAGCGCAGGAGCTGCCAGGGGACAGGGGGACCTGTCACTAGCCTGGGACAGGAGGACCCGTCACTAACCCAGGCCATGGGCACAGCCAAGTTCAGTCCCTCCTGACACCTGTTCTGTCACACCTGAATTATTTAATTTCTTCCTTGATTAATATGGACTTCTATGAAAACTTCAATTTACAATTTTCCTATCAGTTCTAAGCAAAGTTCAAGTAAAAGATGTAAAGAATTGCAATCAGGTGAAATCCTTCCTGTCCTGATGTGATTTCTGCCAACAGGAGAGTTGCAAAGGAGAAGCAGCATCCGTGGAAGCACAGAATGCAAATTGCTCAGCATGCTGCGAGTCCTGACACAAGCTGGGTTGTTAATTTATTTAAATCTCATGATATTGTAATGAATTCAGAGTTTGCTTGGCTTGGAGGGAGAAATCGTGCATATATCAGGTAGCAGTAGCATGTAGTGCTCAACCGGTTAAGCTGGCCTGTGCTGCTGGGGATAAAGCCCGAGCTGCCTCCTCCTTCACCCCTTGAGAGCAGCGGCACAGCTCCTTGGGAGTAGGATCAAATCCTTGTAAAACCGTGCCCTGGAAGAAAGGAAAGAAGGAAAAAAAGCCCATTACGTAGGTGGAACGACATCCTTTCAGTGTGGAGAGCGTACCATGTTTTTTCTTTCAGGTGAATCGCAAACTTGGAGGAGGAAGGGCTGAGCCATTTAAATTTTATAGCCATGTAAATTATAGATAGAAATCACTTCTGGAATAGGGTGAATTACAATTGCCATGTTCAAACCGACCATTCAAATGGCAGCTGATGGTTAACTTTTGCGAGATGGTGATCATCGGTAATAGTCGCTAGTAATAATTTTATTTAAATTTCGACAATGTCCAGGGACGTCAGTTGAGCTCAGAGCCACTGTGGAAGTCTTTGCACAAACACCTGACAAGAGACCTTCACAGCGTTTCAGAGTAGGAGATAAGAATTGTTATTATTCTCATTTTAGAGATTTAGAGAGATTGAGCGATTTGGGGAATGGCTCCCGGGCAGTCGGAGGCAGAGCTGTTAGCAAGCAGGGGAGAAATCCAGTCACTACTTTGTTGGCTGCAATTTAACTATTGTGCTTTTTTTAAGCTGTGCCTTTTCTGCCTTTGCTTTTTGGAAATATTTGGTGTTAAGAGTTCAACTAATGAAAAACTTTAAGTCCTTTGACATTTTTTTTCTCGTTCCTTATATATTAGCCCATAACCACTATTCGAAGACAACTTTCTCTTACTGAATATGCCTGTATTATGGCTTTTATTCTAGTGTTATCTTTGAGTTCAGTACATCAATTCTGAAGTTTTCCACCCCAAGTCCATATAAGCAGAATGGGAGAATAATAAATGTAACGTTAAATTATGCATGGCGCAATAGCGTGTTAACCACTTTCATGTTCACCAAGTAAAATGGAGAAAAGCAATTTGTGTCTAAACAAGGGCAGGATTTTTGCATTGTTGGGGGTCACTGGAACACGTCGTACTCATTAGATACACAGCAACCTCAGTAAGAAGTGGAATCCTAGATAAGCACAAGCAAACCTCTAATGGATAGTGTGCGAATATGTCAGCTGATTTGTGAAATGTAAATGTTTTGTGAGTAATAGGGTTTTAAAGCTGATTTTCATTAATGAAATGCAATCTACTTACTCCTTCAGCAGTCAGCCTACAAGCATCTAACCAACTAATTAGTCTGTTTAGGTAAAGTATTAAATCTGCCTTTTGTTTAAAAATAGGAAAAAGAAAAACAAGTCAGACCTGCTCTGGAAGGTAGACGCGGCAATGCAAAAACTTCACTGGTGTGAAGGATCTAATTAAAAAAGTACAATAATTACACAAAACTTTACAAGGCTTTGTAGTTCTAAACATAATGCCTATTTCAATCTCATAAGTGAAATTTTTAAGTGGAAAAATGGAGGAAACAGAAATTACATCTTAATTCTTGCAGACTTTTGCAGACTAAGGCAAAGATGGTTTTGCGAAATCAGAGGTGAGGTCACGAGTCTTCAGGTCATTAAGACGGACAAGTTCTGAAAGTCTAAGGAGCTTTTTCTCATGTATTATTTTATTTTCCATCCACGCCGCAGATGCCTGTAGTGCGATCAGTTACGAGTATTGCACACTACAGCTCTTGTGAGTTGGATTCCATATGTGATACACTGGAGAAGATGCTTCCAACGAGAACCTTGCTGAAAGCCGTTGGCACAGGTGTTATCCATGCGGTCCCCCTGGTTTTGGTGTTCATGATACTCCCAATGGGATGTATTAAAATGGATTTGGTGGGTTTTGTTTGTTCCGGTTTTACCATTCAGACTAGTTTCGTTTGGCTGTTCCATGAAATTGAGGTGACTGGTCGCAAATACCTTCAGTTCCAGCGTATTCCTCTCATAGGGATCCAGTAACAAGACTGAAAACTGCAGCTGATTAACACCAGTGCCTGAATCAATCACCCACGCTGGGTTATATTGTTTATTTGCCCTAATAGAAAAAGCAGTCGATGGCAGAAAGGTAACACCAAACCTTCATCCTGTAGCAGTGTCCATCAGATACGGCAACTGGGGAGCAAAGACACTTTGAAAGGCAGCGAGATGACACTTTGGCAGGGTAAGAGAAGAGAGAGTGGCAGAGACAGTCTGGAGAAGACAAATAGAGACTCATCTCATTCCCAAGAGCTCTCTAGTTTTCTGACACAATGTGCTGGTTGGGCTCATCCATTGCAATTCATGATGATGTCCTTCCAACCAGAACTTCTTCTAATGAAGGCTGAGATGCGGTGAGGCCAGATATCTGCATATTGCTGTTAATGTGACCATTCCCTAATACTCGAACAGCGTCGGAGCTGTTAAAACACTTCAGAAAGATTGTATTTTACCTTATACATGTTTGGCCACTAATGATAAGTAATCGCTCTCCTACTTCACTATCAGTCTTTGCATGATTCTTCTTTTACATTTATGTTTACTTGCTGCACCCACCGCTGCTGAGGAGAGATGGTAATTTTCAAGACGCAATTGGAGTCATAGCAATATTAACCATCAATGAAATTGTGCTTTCTTGACTAACTAAAGTCTTGTTTGGGTACAGCTCGAACAAATGTAAAAGCTCCGGTTTGTCTTTGGTCCGGTAAGTTTGTCTGTCTGAGTGACGGCTCCGCTGCTGCAGAAGGAAGGTTCTGTCCTTCATCAGTTCTTCATTTCTTTCTGTTGCGAAATTTCTCTGATTCCATTTCACATCTTCTCAAAAATAATCAGATTTTCTTTTGTAACAGAATATCTATTTTCTCTGTTAATATTACTTTCAGATATATTTCAGATACATCTCTTTTCCTCTGCCTTCCCATTTCCCATTAGTTTTCACAATAACATGCATTGATTCTTCTTTACTTGTAGTGCCAAGATCACCCTGGCAGCACATCAGCTGTTTCCCTTAGGAAATTCGTTACTTCTTCCTGGAAGGGAGGAAAGTAGGAGAAAATTATATTTCCATTATATTTCTAAACCAATCTAAATTATCTGCTTCAGTACGTGTGCAGACAGTATAGCAGGACAGTCAGTCAAACCTGTTTTCTGTTGTTGCAGAAATTTTCCATTGTTGTGTATCTTGATAATTTCTTTAAGTGAAGGAACTTCTACAAGAAACGTCACACAAAATCCCTCTATTTCTTCATTTTGTGCGATCGGAAAGATTTGATACATAAACACCATTTCATCCTGAAACTGTACTAATCCACATATTATTAATTTCAGTGTTTCCTCAATCCTACTTAGGATGACTTTGGTAAAGATCCTCTGGCTGTTATTCAGCACGCTGATCCTGCTAATATTTTCATGATTATCCCATTCTCTCTCTTTTGGATGAGAATTAGGATTTATTCTTCCACTACTCTGGAACCTGCTCACCCTTTCAGATCTCCCAGGGGGATCTTTCGTAATTCAGTTACTGCTACTCCGCAGCTCTAGCTGTGAAATCTCAGGCAAAGCTTCTTAGCAAATAAGTGAGCTCACTTTAGAAAAAAAATTGCTGGATTCACCAGGCTTTTATGTTTGACACACCAGTACCGCATGTCGTTTTACTGGCGTCTCCAGTTCCTTCGCTTCCTTGTAGCGTCTGCATCAGCAAAAATGGGTCGTCAACCAAAAAGTGATGTCAGCTGCGTATCTTTGCTTTTTGTTGATATATTTGTAAAGTCTTTTAGTGCTCTTGTGTTGCATTTCCTGCAAGATGCTTTTAGCACTTACCCTGTTTCTTATCCTCCGAGCATTCAGAACACAACAACTTCACATCAGAAAAAGTTTATACCTAAGCCTGAGAAGTGAAATGTTGCCATCTTTCCATAGTGGAGTGTCAAATCCTCAGATCAGGACGGTGTCTTGAAGTCATTAGCGAGGATGGAAGTGGGAAAAGTGCTGTTTTTATTCGGAACTTTCCGTCACAATGATGTTTTAACCTTCTGACCATTACCCCAATAACCTACAGCATTTTGGTGATCTTTTCGTGTTTAAACAAGGCAACTGATGCTGCCCATAGAATCAGTGTCCTCCTCTGCAGATGCAGAAGCAAAGGAATCCCAAGACTATCCGTGTAAACGCAGAACAATTAAAGTCCCTATGAAAAGTGAATCCCGGCCAGCGCCCCTCGGTTGGTGGAGAGCCCGTCTGAAACGTGGGGATGAAAAAGCACTAAAAGGCCGTAGTTAGGTCACATCGCTGGTTCATCACTAAAATTACTAAACCCATTCGTCACCGGGGTACATTTGTTTTAAAAAAAGGGACAAATGCTTTTTGCTACGACGCCGATAGACCATTTACAAAAGTCGGAATGGTTGTACATTCTGTTAATGCGTTACTGGAATAAAATCATGCTGCACATTTAGCGCTGGATTACGTGGAGAGCAGCCAACACTCGCGGCATTGATTGCGAGGTCTATGCCTAAGTAGTTCTATTCCTGATTTATGAGCAATGCATTATCATTCATTGAGTGACAGAGTGAGCTACTAGATTGGTTAATTGGACAGTAAACCACACTTTCATTCTCATGTTCCAGCATTTTTCATTAGAAAGCGACATATCTAACGTTTAATGAAATGCTTAAATATATAAATGGATACCGAAGTGTTGAATATAGACCCTGTGCTTGTTTCAGCAGAAGGGAGTAGTGTACAGTGTATTTATTAATTAGTCTGGCAAAACGTAATTAAAGGGCTGTAAACTCTGTGAGGAAGTTAACCAGCCTTGTAATAAACACCAATTTATAGGTACAGTAGGTCAGCTAGCATTAAGTAAAGAGGTAACCTGCATAGAAACTCATTTTTAGCATGGAGACAGTATAAATAAGTTATCATTATGAAAAATACAGCTGACCTTGCAGATTCGAAGGCAGCAGATTGCAATGTTTTCACAAGTACACGTAGTTTTTTATCTCCTAGCAACTGTATGTCATTTACATATTTTACCACATCGAACATCCTAAAAGAGATTTTCTGATGACTGTTGTCGGAAAAAAGTCATTGTAGTGTAGTTCCTGGAAGACTGTTGTTTTTTATAACTGTGCCTAATGTCTTTATGGGAAGCTCTGAAGCTACATAAAAGATTTTGATGTAGGAATTTGATATTACAAGCACTTTCAGTTATTTTGTGGTGTTTACAAAAACACCGGGGTCTGAGTTCAAGAACTGGCACGGCTCCTGCTGACATCCGTCTGAGATGCACCAGTATAAAGTATACATATATATATATATAAAGTGTATGTTTATGTAACTGTCTCTACACTTTGTACATATATGAAGTATAAGAATTTTGTTTATTAATTTTTTTCTCCGTTAGTTTATCAGCCAAGTTCTGCTCATTAATTACCTCGCAGCTTTTGCAATAGCAGGGCTTTAATTAACACCTAGGGCTCCCAGCAATGGCAAGGGAAGGAGGCAGGGGCCATGGTCTGACACACAGAGTCGTGTTTCTGTCTGAAAGGTTAGACAGGAATTCGACTGTACATTTGTATTTGTTTAGGAAATCTTTTGTTCTTGATCCTCTGTTGGTAATAGATGGTGAAATTTCAGAAGACCGCGTAAAAATCTTGCTCTTTTCCATGCCGATGCTAGGAAAATACGGGAACTAGATGCAGACTTCATCCAAAAACATGAGGAGAGCTGAAAGTTTGTTGCTGTATCGTCTACCCAGTCATCTCATTCCCGTAACTGAGAAGCAGAAAGACTCTTTACAGGGTTTGAGCTGCTGTGGGGAGATAATAAGGGCAGGACAGACCCTCTCTCACTGTAGCATATGGAAAATCATTTGAGCTCATTTGAGCCTCATCACCTGAGCCCATGAAATCACAAGCACTCCGCTCAGCCTGAGCCAAATCTGACAAGAGCGGAACTCAATGGCTGAAAATCTCATGCACCCACAGGTTGCAATATTCGGGAATTTAAAAGCCGGTCTCGCGTTTGCAGAAGTTCCTCTGATGACGGAGGGATGTTCCTCCCAAGCGAAGTGACATGGGGACTAAAGACGCCAGTAGCAAAGCTCGTATCAGGCCGGCATCGCTTGCAGAGAGCCAGGGAAACGTCTCTGATGCAACTTCGTGGCGTGAAGTGCAGGAATTTCAACACCAAGCTCCGGCTTTTCCCTGCGATACACGCTGGAAAGCTGTGCCGTCCCGCTGGAAATCACCCCAGGCCGATCCGCTGGCACAGTCTATCCAGAATCAGTTCCGACGTGATCTCTAACTTAACAGAGAGCCCAGGACGTGAGTATTGTACCTGTCCCTGCCATTAGGAGTTTAGTTGTGGCTGCTGTAAATCGCTCTTCGGTCCCACCAATTTTCTGTCAATGTAATTGATAGTGTGCTCGTTTCTCTATCCCAGCAATTTTGTGTAATCAATTATAGCACCCCAGTCAGAGCAGTTGCTTTGTGAGATTTGTGAGATGACACAGACCTCATGCAAGCTGTACAAAATTACCAATTATGGAACTACACAATCTTTTTTAGGATGCCATAAAGTGTCATTATTTACCCTAGAAAGAGAATGTCTAAACAGATCGGTTTCTCATCAGATGCCATTGCTCAGGGATCTGAAAAATATGGAAATGCCTGAGTTTAAATCATCTGTATGCCTGAAACAGCATAAGAAATTAGTTTCTTGAGCTATTTTTATGTTTTTCTAGCTTACAGCTAAATCATGTATTATGGTGAATCATTAACTACTGAATTTTATAGCTAATCCTTATATAGCCCATTTTTAGCTTCAATGATATTTTTGAAATACAAGTTTTTATAGACCACAAATATGCATCAGACAATGCAATTATCTGTTTTCAGCATGTCTCCAAGTTTAGTGTTTCTCTGGAGAAAATATAGAGGGAGACTGACCTTTATTTATAGTGTGCTTTGTACTGTACTTTGATTCCTTCTACAGCCTCACCTTCATGGGGAGTGATTTTCCCATCATTTGGGAGAGATGCACAATTCAATTCCTGCAACACATAAAATCCCCGCCGATTTGCTGCGCAGACCGAAATAGCCGACATCTGCAATACCAAGTGCTCTGCATTCATTCCCTGTCACCAGGGAGGGGACAAATCAGTTCAAGCTGATTCCTGTCAGGATAAGATTGGAGGGACGTATCTGTTTGCGTGCTACATTTCAATTCAGAACGAGTCAGGCCTTTAAACTCAAATGCAGTTCTCCCGTAATTTCTTTGTACGGAAATGTGGGTAATCAAATCTTTTTCTTGCCAGAGACAATGTAATTTTATGCTTTGATTTATTCTGAAGCATTTGATTTGTAGTTCTCCCTAGTCCCGAAGAGTCCTGTTGGAATTGAATAAAGCAGTGGGTAACATCCCAACGAGGGTTTTCTGCAGGGAAATAAATAAGGGAAGAGATCCTTGATGAAACCTGGGGCTCATAGATGTCTTAGCACATGTAACTCTTGGTGACAGTGACAAAATACAGATAAAACTGAGGATGTAAATAGGCTAAGTATGTGGGTTTAACTCCAGAGGTGTTTAAACTCAAACTATGGAGAGCTGCGGGAGCCTCGGTCGGGTCCACATGATGTCCATAGGGTGTGAGATCTGCTTCTGCTGCCAACAGAAAACGCCCGGCGTGGCCAAAGGTTGAAGACGGGGTCTTCTGCTGAGAACTGTTCTTTTACAAGGGTTAGTAAAATAAAATAGGAAAGGAGTGTGGGAGAGCAGGAGTGAGACTGATGGTGGAGGTGGCATCTTCATCCCTAGGCATGGGGAGCAAGGACAGCTGGGGCACAACCTGGGCTGGTGCTCCCAGAGCTCAGGGGGCCCTGGGACCTGTCTGAGCTGCAGGAGGCACTTCATATCATGTGAAAAATAATGATAAGGTGCTTTGGGGAAAGAGGTTCGTGCTAAAAATGGACGAGGCAGCAATGGGGCAGGGAGCGAAAGCTGGCGGGGCCATCGGTACTTTGCGAGATACAGACATCAGAGTCCAAGGGGATTTTAAAGAATTAATTTTGGTCTGGCACACGTCAGACAGGTATCCAAATCCTGCTGAAATTTCTGTTTTGGATTTATCTTCCAGATAAACAGTAAATGGACCTCTAGAAATATGCTGAAAAATGTAGCTGTGTTTTTAATTGCTCCCTTCTCAAGAACTTCTCAGCATTACTCACACCTCAGTTCATTCCCTTCATCACATTTAGAAGCGCTTCACAATATTTTATTTTTTAATGAAAATGAAAAGACCCCTTGGCGATTCAGGCAGGTGTACATTAATATTGAATGATTTGATTTAGATTGACAAATTGAGATGCTTTTGCTAAACTTCAGCCATCTGAAATGAAATGATTTGTTTCCATTTTTCAAGGAAACGGTGGCAAAAAATCAAACTCTACGTAAACTTTATTTACCTGGAAACTTCACCGGTAGCTCTGCTTTGAGCTGAGTTTCTGGGGTTTGTGTCCAGGATTTGTTTAGGATTAATCCAAGTCTGTACGTAGATGAGATCTTTGTATCTCCTTCTCTGTGCCAGCACCACTAAGGGCTCCTGAGGGGTAGTCAGGGAACTAAGGAATCAATCTGTTTGAATCCATCAAAAAAATTAAAAAAAAAAAAAAAAAAAAAAAAGAAGGGATCTACAGGGATCCAGGCTGGTGTGCGACGAAGGTTAAACTGTGTCCTCAGACTGGGAATGGGATGGAGGGCACAGGAGATGGGTGAGAGGTGCTGGATTCACACCACTCGTTGTATGTGATGGTAGAGAAATGTCAGCTCACCTGCGTGTTGGTGCCCAGTTCTCAAAAAGGTAATAAATGGGCCCAGAAAAGAGAAGAAGATAAAGTGACTCATGCCGAAGCTGAGGTTTTAATCTTTTTTTGAGGCGGCGGATGTAAAACTAATAAAAAAGGAGAGGTTAGAGCTTAATTTAAAGATAAGCCTCATCATAAGCACTTCTCTTGCCTCGTAAAGTTAAGGCAGGCGAATCGTTCTCATATGCAGATGCACCAGCAAGGCTGCGAGTATTATGCAGTAGACGGTGGGTAATGATGCTTTAAGGGAGAGAATATAACATTTTTGAATTTTTCACAGCTCTCCTTTTTGTTCTCTCTGAATAGCAAAACAATTAGACATATAAAGCGCTCTGATTAGCGCTGGGATGGGCAGCGACATATCGAACGCGTTTTCTCACGGGGAGGTTGAAGCATTGTGGGTAAACTTTTAAATAAACAGAAGATTTATTCACAGTAGTTGAGTGCCTTTCTGCCAAACTGAAGGCATCCTTTTAATAAAAAATATCCAGCTCGCTCTTCCCCCGTGGCCTCGGAGGGTGTCGCGTCCGCAGGGGCGGGCGCGGGGAGCGCGTTCCCGCTGCCTTTGGATGCCTCACAAGTCTTTCTGTGTGCGCCTTAATAGCCTTCCGAGGGAACTGAAGTCTCATTCTGTGCGACTGTGAATTTAAATCCAGGTCACAGAGATATTAAATAGCAAAAGACACATTCGCCGTGCCACCCAGCTGCCTTTTGTAATGCAGCAGGAACGCTTTCTGAGCGGGGACAGCGCGCCAATATTCACTTGCATGCAGGTTGTTTTGTTGTGGATGTGAATGTTAAAAAATAAGGAAAAAAAAAAAGAAAGAGATGCTGCTCACATTTAAATAGCTACTTATTCCCTTTGCACCTTCTCTCCTGAAGTGCTAATGCTCTTTCCTGACCGAAGAATTCCTAATACATTACTTCTTTTCAGTTCAGACCTTTACATTTATGTTTATTACACTAAAAAAACCCGATTCTGGTTTCCAGGTCACCGGAAATCAAGATGATACTGTCAATATGCTATTCTAACTCCTGTGCTTAGTTAAAAACCCGAATTACCTCTTCGGTTTATGATACTGTCCGTAATATTCTCCTTTTGTAAAGGCACACACTTTATTTCTCGGAGAGGAAAGCGGTTTGTCAGAGGCTGCTGCATTATTGCAGCCTTACGAGCAAATAATGAAGTTGGACACCTGCATTCTGTACAAAAAGGCTTTTATCAGGCAGATGGAGAATGTGCTCCAGGACATCAAAAAAGCTCATCACAAGATAAAAAAGATGGGGATATTGGGGTATTCGCTACACAGATGTCCTTTCTGCAGTAGTACTGCAAAATACATACCCAAACAGCAGCTAAATTGACTTTGGACCAAAACAGGTGGAGACAAAAAGTGGTTTTCTTCATTAACCTCTCTGGTTCATTCCTACTGAGCAGGTCAATTTACCTGC
The DNA here is from genome assembly GCF_036013445.1 of Caloenas nicobarica. NCBI lineage: Eukaryota > Metazoa > Chordata > Aves > Columbiformes > Columbidae > Caloenas > Caloenas nicobarica. The sequence continues at coordinate 37,352,000 of NC_088250.1, read as the reverse complement.
AGTTCCCTCTCTGGTAGCGATTCTGTTCAAAGCAGGTGGGTTTATCTATCTATCTATCTAGATAGATAGATAGATTCCCCCCCCCACCCCCCCAATAAATATGATGAAATGAGGGATTTAGCTCTGCTGAGTGCTTCCTCAAGCGCCACTGTTTGTTTCCCCATAGCTCATGATGCTGTTCTGCTGCCGTGGAACAGCTTTTCGCGCTCAGGATTTCAGGTTTGCTCCAATTTTTTCAACCTCATCCAGACGCCTATTGAAGTTCAAGTATGGTAGTCTCTATCTTTGCTAACAGTAGGAAATGTTCTTTTCAAACCCCAGGTCCCAAAGCATGGATCTCCCCAAGAGAGGGGAACCCTTCAGCCTCTGGGACCTGCGGGTGGCCTCCACAAATGTCACCCACCCCGGTGACATTTCCAAACCTCTGAGCTTTGGCCTCACGAGATGAATAGAAAACCATAATGACCTTGGGTGGGCTTGGCTGGAGCACCTGCCTTCAGCTTTCACCTTGTGAAGCGAGTCTGTTTTTACAGCACCGCGTATTTGGTATGACTTTCATGGGTGTTTATTCCTAAATACGGAACAACTCAGCTGCCGAATCCGAGAACGTGCTTCACGTTGTGGCTTAAGGCATTTCCAGTGACTGCAGCTCGGGTGGGCAGCTGGAAGCACAGATGTATAGATGTATATGGTATGTGGATGTCTTCATGTATTTACTTGTGAGATTTTAGCTGTTTCATGTGACAGGGTTGATTGAAGGCAGAAAATCTACTAGATGCCAGTCCAGCAGTATTGCCTGAGAAATGTGGCTTCATGGCGGGACTGGGGAGAAGTACCGGCGGCAGCCTCAGCGGAGAGAGTTTTCTTCCAAAGATCTTTTCGTTGTACACTTCTGCTACATTTCCCTGAGTGAGCGAAGTATGGACAAGAACCAGGCTTGGCTTCAGGTTTTTTCGCTGTTCATTTGCCAGTGTTTTTAATTTAAAAGTCAATCTCATATTGCGACGTACCCTCTTCTGAACCTCCCGTCTGGGACTGAGTTACCGCCATATCTAAGAAGTTTCTTCTTCCAGTCACCGTGTCCATGGGTTAACCTCTTTCTTTTGTGCTCCGATTGACACATTTTTAAACCACACCCTTATTCATGAATCCTTATTAAGCTCTGACACCGTTGTCTTATAAATCTAATGTAGATAAATGCTAAGAAAAAAAAAAACCAACACAACCCCCCAAACCCCAGCAGTGTTCTGCCATCTGTTGATTATGTTTTGATACGCTATAGTGAATCCGTACATATTTCTGATCCATGAATCTAAACATAATTTCAGTTTAGCTCTGATTTTCTTAAACCACAAACTACTGTGTTTAATTTATAAATTGCTTCTTATATATTCTGCTCATGGCTGGTGAATATAATTAACATTTTCTTGTGAAAAACCTGTACCTATAAATATCAAGGCCGTGACACACATTATTAATTAAAAAAAATGATGGGGCTTGTTGGTTTTGCAAATATATAAATAGCTTCCCAAAAATGTGTAATAAATGTTCACATCCCCTTACTAATAAGTATAAATATATTTGTTTTATGCTTATTAGGAAGGGGAGGTGAGAATACTGTAGTAGCATTTAAGTATCGCAACAGGATCAAAATAATGAGACCTGGAATCACTGTTCAGTATTGAACACGGTTTCCCATGCATGCAGCTGACTTCAGTCTTGAAGCAGGTGTGTAAAAAGTTTGCCTTAAAATATAATTTATAACCTAGGATCGAGGCAATCTGACATCCATATCCTTTCACCATGATTTATTCTCCTTTGCAAAAAAAAAAAAAAAAAAAAAAAAAAAAGCTCCATTGCCCTTGATATAATGTTTGTGTTTGGTGGCATTGGAAATATTCTTAAAACGAAGTTGGTCAGTTAAAAATTTGTTGGGAGTTTTGAATCTTTTGAATGACAGTAAAGTGTAAATCTTTGGCCTTGGTCTGTCTCAAACAAACCATTAGAAGATGGACTTTGATTAGAACTATACAAGCCAGAGTTTGAATTTCGGTGAAATCTTCTTCCTTTCCACAGGTTGGAATATAAACCAAGTCACTTCAGTAAATCTGAGAAAGCCAGAAGTAACCTGTGCAAAATGCGTTGTAACCTGGACCATTTGAGTGAATTTGTGAAAAACTCTCTGCTGTCAGCGCTGCTCTTCTCTTCCAGTTGCTCCTGGTTTCTTTGGGGTTTTTCTAGGATTATCTTCTTGCCCCTTTTCCAAAGACTTTGATCCCACCATCTCTAGGAATTCCCTGGGCAGCTGATAGGGGAAGTTAAGCTCTTACTTCTCGTCCCTTTATAATTTAACAAACACATATGATTTAAGCGCAGAGACCCAATTTTGAAAACTTATGTACAAACAAGTGACAAAAGTCCCTTAAACACAACTGTGTTTTTAATTGCCCACTTACTACTGATCTTCTCAGGCTTTGGTGGTGGTGCAGCAGCATCGTTGCTCTTCTGCCAGCTGAGGATGTAGGTTTGGGAGGATGAAACGGGACCAAGTGTCGTTCAGACTCTTGCTCCTGGGGCTGCATTTTCCCCTTTCCTCCCTGGCGAGGAGTCCTGAGAGTTTTTCTTCTTTTCTTGGCTGGATGGCAGATCCTTGCGACCTTTATTTTCTGGCAGGCACAAATAAGGCTTTTCTTCTAGATGAAATATTCATGGAATAAAAGACCTAAGCAGATATTAAAGGACAAACAGCATCTAGTCCTGGTCCCAACCCTTCCACCAATTCATTTAACCCCATAAAGGTGAAATTCTGCTGGGGCTTAACATAGAGCTGTGATTCAGAAATCCGGTGATGTGCTTCAAAACGGGTTGGAGCAACCATGCTGAGTACAAAGTTCCTTGTAATGTAGTACTAAGTATTTAAGGGGCTTATTTAAAAACACATTTTGCTGCAGGTAATTGTGCAAAGCCAATGCAAAGTTTTAGCTCATTTTCTAATGTACCCTGCACCCAATTTTCTGCGTGTTATTGTGCCAAACTATATTTGGCCATGAACAAGCCCGGGTCAACTGGGGATTTGATTAGGACAACAAAATTAATTTTTACTGGGATTTAGGGTTTATTCGAACCCACTAAAGAGAGGGTAGCCCTATAATTCACCTTGATTAAAGAAAAAAAAAAGTCTGGTATTATACAATTACAGCAGCAGTGACATTATGATTTATAGTGTCAAACCTTTCCTTCTTCTTACAGTACCACAAAGGTCAGTGACAGAACAAGGCTGCTGCAGAAGATTGAGAAAGAAACTGGTAGTGTGAATAAAAGCCAGGAATGTCATTTTTAATTTTCAATGTCCCTGCTTTTGTGGCAGGGAGCCAGACCATAAAATTTCACTTGCTTTTAAAAAAATTACATGCAATGCTTTTTTTCAAAGGAGTCCAGTTGAGCTCCCTGGACAATTGGGGTCAATGCTAGAAGTGTAGTTAAGGGGATGTTGGAAAAAAATATTTGCAAACTTTTTTTATGACATAACCTGCTGTGATAGTATTCCTACTGTTTAATTTTTTATTTTCCCAAGGAGGGAAAATTTATTTATTTTCCCAAGGAGGGAAAAGAGGTGGCTTAGAAAAACTTGTAGTGGAATATGTTGGCATTGCCCTATTATGCCAATTGTTTCTAATTTTTCAGATTTGTGCAATTAAAAAGCAGAAAGAACAGTAGGCACCTGAGCTGACAGATTTTGTAAATCAATATTGTTTATAAATTAAGAATATAAACAGCAGAGGAAATAAATGACAGTCATCCATCAGTCCAAGATATTTGTGCATGCAGTGTAGGCTGTTGAGTTTCTTCTGAACTGAATTGCTCAGTCATTCTTAAGACTATCAGTAGTATGATTTTAATACAATCTTAGTGACTCTTTACAAAGAATTACAGAAGACTTTTGATCATTAAATAAGTAACTCGCTTCAATTGCTTTTGTCCACCTCTAGCGGTAAATATGATTATCTTCAATGCAAAGACCCCGTCTTTGGGCTGGAGAGCAGCTCAATTCTCGTACCTCTTTTCTTCTCATTTTCCAAAGCGTTTTATAAAGTGGCATCTTTACATGTTGGGAATTGGAACACAGAAAGCACACATGCAAAAGATCACTGAGGTTAATAGTCATTTTTCAGCTGACTACGATGGACTTTGATGCGGCTGGCAATATTTAACCAAGTTTTCAAATGCTGGTGTTCCTGCGGGTTGGGTTCAGAAGCCGCAATGCAGAAAGAATGAAACCAGTCAAATAAACTGTTTGTTCTGTAGAAATAAGCAATCAACAAAGTGCTAGAAAATCCCATTTTGACAACAAAACACTCCAGCTTTGTTCATCCGGTGTTATGAAGTTATGAAAAGCCCTCAACAGAGCTATAAATTCGCATTACATTAATGTTTATCTCATGACCTCTATGCATATAGTGTATAATTTGAAACACTATCATGCTCTTTTCTTGCCCATTTGTTGCTTTGCCTCTCCTGGTCTTTTTTTACAGGAGATCTCAATTTCCTTCAGGCTTAGGTGATTCAGATAAATTAAAACAAGCGTCTCTACAGACAGTGTTATTTCAGTTTATATGACATATTCCACTTTACCGCAGATTGCCTGTGGTGCAGAAATCTGTTACTCATGGTAACGAGTTCCTATGTCCAAGACTTTAATCTTTTTTTAAAAAATTGGTTTAAACCACAGTAAAAATGGTTTAAAAGGTTTACAAAGTCTTTTCACTAGTTTAGCTAGATTAATTTAAAATCGTGCTAAGTCAAATAACAACTTGGGGTAGATAAGCCCTCATTCTTTTCCTGTCTTCCTCTTTCACATGTCCCTTGTTCTTATAATCTCTTATGACTATGTATATTATGGTACACGTTTTGGTATAATTTAACAAGAACTTTTGAGCTCTTTCCTGGGCACCTGCGGGAGATGGCCAGGTTTTTGAAAGAAGATATTTGCAGTTTGCTGTGATAAAAATAGTTCTTATTATAATACCTAAAGATCATGGAAACTAACCACATGTCCTGTCAGCTAAAAGCCTAGGAAATATCTCAGTCTTTGAAATCCAAACCGCAGTGCTCTGAATTTTATTCTTGTTTTGGTAACTGGGTGTAACTCAGTAGTATCACATTTGGGAATGAAAATAGGTTGGCTCCATAATAATACTGCTGCACAGCTCCCATGATCTGTGGACGGAAACTTGATATACAAAGTTCACATTTCTGGGGATATTTGCACATATATTTTATCAAGTCAGTGCACGTGTGCTGGGAAGAACATGACTGTGGTACAGATAATTATTGAATTGCTCATATAGTGAAAATAAACGGAGGGTCGCACCTTGAATTCTGTGTTCAGTTTGGGGCTGAATAGGTAAGACTGATGAACCTGCATTATATTAATTGTGTGCTAGAGGGAAATGGGATGAATTAATATCCCTGGATTAGCATCGCTGTCTTCTTTTCGAGCTTCTAAAGCCAAACTGTGATGCTCATAGCAAAAATGAATACAGTGGTATTACTCAAACACTCCTGCTGGATCCAAACACTATTCAAGTTAATATCAGGAAAAAGAAGTTCAGAAAGATTCGGTGAAAAGAGTAGACTCTTTTCCAGAAAAAAAAAAAAAAAGCAACAAAAACTTTTCAAAACTTCTTAAGTAGTGACTCAACTCTGGGCTCTTCTGGTGGGATTCAATACGAGACTAACTTAAATGTCAGTATCTACATGCAGCCAACGTGTCTCATCTGCCGTGCCAGCGGAGAGCTGATCGATAAAGCCGATGAACCCTGGGGAGCAGCTCGGCTCTGGCTCCCATCGCCTGGCTCTGCAAATTCCTCTGCCTGGGTGAGCTGGGTCTCCAGTGGCGATGGGGTTTGAGGCATCTGCCTCATACACAGGCGTACGCGTGCTGGTATGGAAATTTAATCTTCTCGTACTGCGGCTTTCTTACCGTGACCTCAGACAGCCATGCTATTTTTGAGCTTATAAACTTTTAACTCATCTTAATGAAGTTGAGCTAGTAGAAGGTCCCATATAAATAATTTAATAATATGTCTGAATGAAATGACTGCTATCTAACTAGTAGAAATAACAGAAGTGATTAAATTAAATTCAATATACACATTAGCCACTGAACTGCACAGCCATAAAAGAAAGAAGAGCGTGGTCTAAAGAGTTGTCTCTTTTCCTCCCACAGCTTTATAATTATATCTTCAGGGAAATGCCACAGCTCACCATTTAACGATCTGCTATCAGGAGACATTTATGAGGAGATTTTCAGGGAAAGAGAGAGTTGACGGTATCTTTTTCACAAAAAAAGCAGTCATTGAATGGTCTGGCAATGATCTGGCAATGAGGAGCAGTGATCTATATATTTACATATCATGCGAAGTTAATAATTCTAAGTTTCCTCTGCAACGCCAAACCACGGGGTGTCCTGGAAAAGGGGGAGATACTTGCAATGTAGGAGACCGTGGAATGAAGAATTCGCGCAGAAGTAACAGACGGCACAGAGTAATTAAATGGAAAAATTAGTAAAGAACTTTTCCTATTGCCAGGCTGTAAATCAAAGTGAAATACCCTTTGTAGCTGCAGCTGTTATGTATATGCGGGTATTACTGTTACTTTTGAGGTGAAAGCTAAAAGTCTGGATGAAGACTGATCTATTAGGCGCTCAGCATGAATAACTTCTAACTTAAATGCATATGCAATTTCCCAAATAGGCAAGAAAAAGTCAGGTTGTGGCTGTCAAGTGTTTCTTAGACATTCCAAAATATGTCTTATGTAACTGCTTATCTTTCTGAGCAGATTAGGTTGTCCAAAAAGATTCTGTGAGATGCAGGAAAAGATCAAGTACCCTTAAGAAGAAGACGACAAACAGATCTGTGAGTGCATTTATTCGACTGACTGAAACACTCAATAAGAGTTGAAGAAGTCTCCTTAATTAAGTTACATGCACTCCTAATCTAGTGAGACAGGGATTTCCGAGACGAAATTGTCAGATTCCAAGTGAGGTGGTAACAACATCTACTGCTTTGTCATTTATAGTGGCCCTTTATCACTTGCATTTGTCCCAGCATAGGCAGTCCAGTAGATAAATCACAAACATTTCTACTTAGAGCAAAAATCAAAATACTGTATACTGTTAAGTTTTATCCATTTTTAAAGTGGTAGCTCCTAGAAATCTCCTTCATAGAGAGCCCATCATCAGTACTGGGATTTTGCGAAGCAGCAAGAAACCAAAAAAGCCAGTTTAATTTCAGGCTTCATTAGACACAATGTTTGCCAAATGGAAGAAGACCAAATTGGTTGGAAATCTTGTCCTGAGACCTCTGTGTTGGTATTAAAAATCAGATAGAGTATGTAGTAATAAACAGAAATCACATAATATATCATATGAATAATTTACTTTGAAATCACTTTTTCCCCCCTTGTAGAAGTGTAAAATAATTACTCTGAGAATATTGATTGCAGAGATGTAGTATCAACCTGGGTTTCCCAGTACCAGGTTGTTGAGATCAGTATTTGGATGACTTAAAGATTATTAGACAGACAATACCCTATACACACATACATAAACTTTATACTTCTTTTAAAATGTTGCAAATGTGTGTGTAGCACTATATGATTTAAATATTAGAGGAAGAAAACAGTGTAATTAATAAAGAGTAAAGCTGATTTGAATCCAATCTATTATTTTTACCATGATGCTTAGTTTGAGTGGCAATATTTGTTCCTCGTTCTGTATACTGAAGTGCTTGTTTTCATGCAGAACTTTTCCCCCAGGAAGCTATGTGTTCAAGTCTCATCAGATGTGATGTTGAATTGTTATTCTTCCACAAATATTGTGTTATCTCACAGGTACCAGGGCTGGTGGGCTCCTGCCCTTGAATTGAGATCCGGGTCTTGTTGAGGAGAGTGAATGCTAGCTTTTACAATTTCACATTTATGTTTAAAGAGTGGAGTCGCACTCAAGTTTTTAAGGTCATAGAAGTCACCAGAGTCCCCTAAACCAACATTTAGGAAAGTACGGGCCACAGAAAGTCATCTGCACGTTTCGAGTCCAGCTTAAGTATTTGTAGGGGAAGTTCAGTAATTAATGAAAGAAATATCTCCCTGACTTCTTGTTAAAGAAGTGGGTCATGCCTCTGCTCCGATATATTGGTTCAATTGATTCAGCAGCCAGAATGATTGATAACGGAGGTATTTGAACCCGGTCCTGCAATTTGGGCTGACAGTCATTAGCCGGCGCCCGCGGCCCGGCGGGTTGTTTGTAGGCCTGCCAAGCCCAGGAGTAGCTGTCGGGCATCTGAACTGTACGACTCTATTCTCCATTTTTAAAATTTTCCCCTTGAGAGCTATTTCCAGAGTTGCCAGCAGCAGGTGGTGTGAAATATTAAAGCTCTCCTTAGTCTGGAGAGCAGGGACCCTCGAAAGGCGGTAGCGATGCAGAATCTCAAGCCACGTCCCATGAGGGGGCTCGGGCTTGAGGTGCTGCCACAGGGTAAGGCGCAAGAGCCGAGAAGGAGAATTAAACTAATTCGATGGAACTGATTGAAGTCGAATCAGATTTAAAATGGGTATATATTTGTGTGCTTGTTTGTTAGGAAGGATGGAATCGGTTCTCAAAGCCTGTGGGGTGTGTGGGGTGGCTCTGCTGGAGGGTCAACGTCAGCTCATTTCGTCTTTGTCAGCCTGCGCCTCCCTCGCTTCGTCCTCTGAAAAGAAAGTTTAAAAGGATGCATTTACAGAAGCATTTTCATGATTCACTGGAGGAAGTGTGCTTCTTGGTGTCTCCCTGGTTTAGTTTAACCTGTGACTCTCCAGACAAGTGATTTTAGAGTCGCCTCCAGTGCCAGAGCTGGAGTATTTAGTTCTTATTGAAGCTCATAACACAGTGATTGCTCTGTAACTGTGGAGGGAAATAGGCGTGTGTGTGCTGAGCACTGTTTAAAAAGTCAGTGTTTACCAGGAGATAGAAAATCTTAGGGCTTGCTGTAATTGGAGCTGGACCCATCCTTGTCTCTCACTCAAATATTGTGTGTGCATGTGTGTATATATACAGGGTGTTTCAAAAAGATGGACCCAATTTCAAAGCAGTATAATTCACGATGGCAACATGTTACAATTACACAGAAATTTACAAACTGTTTAATGGTTTATCAAGTTTTAGTAACCTTTTTCTAAATGCTCTACGTTCCCTCCACCCGCTGTGCAGACAACATGGAGGTGACAGTTGAATTCGTCCCAAACACCTCTCAAAGTTTCTTCCTCTACTGAGGTCACCGCTGCTGTGGTTCTGTTTTTGAGGTCATCCAGATTAGTCGCTAATGGTGGCACAACAACACGGTCTTTGACATATTTCCACAAGAAAAATTTGCAGGGTCTAATGTCTAGGGATATTGGAGGCCAAGAGTGTAGCACTAAGTCTTGGGGTCCTGTGCGACATGTCCAACATTGGGGCAGTGTGTCCATCTTTTATCTGTCTATCTATCTGTCTGTCTGTATGTCTGTCTATCTATCTATCTATCATCTATGTATGTATGTATGTATGTATGTATCTATCTATCTATCTATCTCTACATATATATCAAGGTTGGTAAGGAAAGAAATCGATATTGGCTCATAAAAAACAATTTTAAATAAATCTTTTCACATCCAAGTTTCCCTTGAAAGAAGTGATTCTCGGCACTTTCAGGCTTAAATTTTTTTAAGGTCTCACTGGCCGTTTTGAGAATGTGCTGAATACGTTGGCACGTTCGCTTTCATCGAATCCTTCGGATGCTCCTTGTCGCTGAGGGAGGACAGGAGACTTTTACAGCCGGGAAAGAGCAGCTCATATAGTCTTTCCTACAGAAGCCTCCTCTCCCATACCACAGATTTCAGCTTCCCAGGGAGCGGAAGACGACACACACTGCTCGGCTTTATTGCGAGGCACCGCACCAGCTGAAGAAATGGATCCACTCATTCAGGACAAGTAAGCAAATTCAGCTGGCTGATGAAAGGAAGCCCAGACAACGGTGTTCAAACACTGGCTCCCATTGCCTCCCAACCCCCCGCCTCCCCCAGATGTCTGGTTTCAGTTTTAAAACATAATAACATTTCATTAAGGAGCCATAGCAACCCTTCACTAATTTGTGAAGAGTACATTGTGAGCTACATTCTGTACTTATCAACATTTGAGCACTTTAGATCTTGTTTCATCTCATTAGTGGATGTTTATGGGACCTGAGGGTTTCAGCACTCCCCGACTCATTAGTCAGCCTGTGGTGGTGCAGGTTATATACCACAGAAAATGATTTCACCAGCCTTTAAATGCTCGCACAACCTTCAACAGAAGTTCACTTGGAAACATTTTCTCGCATTATACAGTCAGTCAGAAAGGAATGTGCAAAGGTGTGTTGTTTTATTTTTTTTTAATATATATATATATAGAAACACCACTTAGTATAACACCGTGTATATCAAAGTCATATTGTGCTTGGACACAGACAGCTGCATCCCAAAGAGATGTAATTTCAAAGGGCTGGATAGTCAAATTGTTGCTCTGGCAAATTTAGCCACGGGATGGCATTTACAGGAAAGAGCAAATCAGAAGAATGTGTCGCATTGGAAGGTGCTTGGTGTTAACATCAGAAAGAGTAGGAATCCTGTTTCCCCACTGGAATGGAGCCTTTTTTTTCCCCCCAAAACGCTGCAATTAATGTAGGTTCATGCATGATCTATGAGAATAAATGTTTTTTTTCCTCTACTAAATTTATTAAGCAGTGCACCATTTACTAAACTGTCAGTAGCATCTGTTGGAGAAAGACAAATAAAATAGTGATGCAGGAGGAGGTAGTTTGTCCAGATTACAGGCAAGTAGTTTCGCATACTGTGAACAATTCCCTGAGTGCATAATTTAATAGAAAATAATCCTCCAATCTGCTTTTTGTAGTTTTATTTAGAATATTGCTTTTCTTCCCCATCACGATGTACAGTTTTCTCTGAAATGCACTAACAAATAGGAAAAACAAATACAAGTGTGAATTAACAGTGTGATGTAAATGATGGAGCAGGAAATGGCATCTTAAATTTGTTTACAATATGCTGCAAGTCAAAGCATGGGAAGCTGCTTTATTAATAAAGAGTCGATAGTCATGTTAATTAGGAAATCACAGAAAAAAATGTGCTGCTTGCGTGATAATTGCCTTATTAACAGTGCATAGACTATCCATTTTTTCAAGAATTAATGTGGAAGTCAGATTCACATGTTGTGCTTTTGCAAGGATAGTAGGGATTCACTTTGTTATAGGTGGTACTCTGGTACTGTAATTGGGAGAAGATAACTGGTGAGGTCCTTAAAAATATCTGCTATAATGGAAATGTGGTGAAGATCAGTATCAGATCTTATCCGAATAAATATTTCTGAATTTTACAGTTGCTACATGGCAAAATGTGCTTGTGGAATAATAACTTTACAAATTGGAAATCTCTAGCCTCACTCATCAAGTATACCTACACAAGCGTTGCGTGAGTTTACTACCCATCTTTTATGCATGAGTCACTGTGCACATTGTGGTTTCGATGGAAAATGAAGAACTGAGGGCTCATTGAGGGGACTTGGATTGAAAAGCAGAGAGGCAATAGTTTATTCCAAAAGGCTGAAGTACAGGTAGAAGCAAGACCAACGCTCCTCCTTCATGCCAGCGATGCGGGCAAACGTTTCATAGGACAACGAGCTGTTAAATTGCATCGTTTCATCCTCCGAGAGCCTCATGCTGCTGAAGGTGTCGGAGGCTGCAGCTCCGGCGTCGCAGCAAAACGTGGGGGCAACACCAGCATTTGTGCACCTGCGGCCTCCCCCTCGCTTCTGTGGATCTGAACTAATTGGCGGGCGTGGGGTGATTTGCGAGAGGGTGAGAGTTAGTCTGCGTATTACTGTTTTCAGCAATTTGTTGAAGATGATGCCGGTGGTTGTGAGGACCCTGCTAATTGAAAACCGCCCAACGCGGTACCTGTGCGCCCGCCGGAGTGGCGGTGCTTAGAACCAGATGACACTTGAGAACATCTTCAACCTCTAGTGCTTGTTCCATTTTATCCATATTTCTTGATTTATTTTGTTCAGCTGCAGAAATTTCCGTAATTACACGAAGGGTAAAAGCTGTGTTTGTAGAGCTGTCTGGCAGCACAGCTTTCCAAACTTTTTTTTTTCCCCTAATAATGTCACTTGAAGCAAAGTGCTTGCCTTTCTGCCATGCAAAACTGGTGCCTCTGTAGCAGGATGGCAGCACCTGCACACACCTGAGCTCAGGCCATCACTATATCATCTATATACAGGTATCCAGGTGATGGGCTTGAGATCAGTTTGAGAGGTCCATGAGGAACCTTCTTGAATGGAAGCTGAAGGCTGGAGTCCTCTGGCAGGATTTGGGGATAAATGTGATTTTTTTATGGTCAGGATGTATGCTTGATAGGAGCAATTGCAGCTCTGCCTAGAAGCATGACCTCTTCTTCCCATGGCAGGCCTACAGCTTGATGAAGGATCACAAGGCAAACAGGTCAAGGAAATAATGAGAGAAAGGGTTGGCAGGCTAGGGAATGTTTTGGGCACTGCTTTATCTTTAGACGTTTGCCCTGGATTGTTGCCCACAGATTGTGCTGTAGCGTCTTCTTCCAGCACAGGACAATTTTGTCACTCTGACTTCATGGGCTGACATGAATCTTGTTTAGGTGATCAGCCTCGACAAGCCGAGGGAAGGTGCTCTTCTCTGAAGTGTTTAGGGGCAAGAGCATTTGCTGCAAGAACGTGATTAAGCTGGAGGACTTAAAGGGACTCAACATTAAATGCCGTCTTGAGCTTGCTCTTCTCTTGTTAAGCTTCTTTCTCCGGGTCCTGGTGACATAATCCTGGCTGTTTGTCAGGTATTACCAGTAGTCCAGGACAAATTACTTCAGTTTTCTACTAACTGATTATATGCTTTCAGTTCCAGGGCGCCGAGGCCCTGGAATTGCTGCTTTTAAAAACTGCTTCGAGGAATTTTCTTAGGCCAGTACCCTGTGTGAGTGGAGTCTTTAGTCCTGGGTAGCAGCCGCTCATTTTTGCTCTTCGTGTTGATAAGTTGAGTCACCTGAAGGCTCAAAAGGCATCTTCTCTCTTCAACTGTGCTGGCTTCCTCATCTCCCCAAAGTCATACCTGTCTCCCTCACCATCCTCTCCTGTGTTGCTCTTCTTGCTCCGTCCCTGGGCCTGCAGTGCTCTCCAGGGGCCAAGGAGATGTTGCCATCACATGCCTGGAGAATCACACCAGGAATGTGCGGGATGTTCTCCAGATCTGTCATCCCGGTGGCTGTTGGAAGGACTGGGGCTACCCTGTCACCTTGAGGTGTCCAGGCAGGAGAAGCCTTGGGCTATACTTGGCCACGCTGAACTGTACTGGACCATCCTGGTGGTCAGCACCATCTTCACAGAGAATTCCGCTGCTGGGCTTCCACTAGGAAAGATTCATAATTCCTTCAAAAATATTATTAAGAAATATCTTTGTAGGTAAATTTACCACAAATTTCCACAATAAAAGCATTATTTCTAATCTGAAATCAAATTTAAATGTGCTTTCGCAAACTCTGCCTTCTTATGGCTCACTCGTCCTTGGCCATGGTCCATCCAGATTTGATGAAGTAGATTATTTACATCTTCTTTACAATATAGTGATGCATCTGGACCAGAGCTCAGCAGAGACGGAAAAATTTTATTAAAGCCAGAGACATGTAAAAACGTGTCCCTGATCTGCCCTAGACAAGGTTCTTTGTTGAGCTGGAAGATGAAGAGGAAGGGTTTGCTGCAGGGGTCTGATTCACCGCTCCGCTGTGACTCAGTGAAATTCCTGGAGTCACGGGGATGTGGGGCTGGGGTGCCACCAGGTGTCACGGCGCTGAGACGGGTCCCGCGCTTTGCACTTTGAAACACGGGCTCTGCATTTTCCAGTTGCTTTGCGATTTTACCGCGCCAATGCTGAGCCAGGGGAACAGGCACAGATCTCATTTCCTGTTGTTATCAATAACGATGACAGTTCATAACTCCCCAGTGAGTTAGATGATGTTTTTACTCATTTTTAACTTTCATATAAATGAACAAAAAGGACTAGCAATAAGCACAGGGTAATCAAGAGCATCCTGATGCTCGCCACATGCAAAATCTAGACAGCGATCACAGTGATAAAAACAAGTGAATATTCCAGCTGCAATCCACTCTTCACTTTGGTCTGGTTCACCTACGTGGCAAAAAATGCTTCTCCTAGCTATGAGATAGATGGCACTTCTTATAAAGACACGAGGAAAACCAGTAATTGTTCCAGTCAACGGTGACATTTGTCATACCCAGTTTAGTGAACTCAATCTCTTTATGGTTCAAAGTGTTGCTTGTGAAGCCCTGGATGTCTGACACATTGATTTGTTTGTGTAAAAACCAGAAATACTTCACATTTACCAAAGAGCAAAGTTTTCCAGCAGGTGTCCAAACTGGAGGTGGTTATGGGCCACACAGTGAGAGTTTCTTTAACTGCAGCCCAGAGGACGTGTGGAGGGGAGAGGGGAGGCTGCATTTTGGCCTCAATCCTGCCACATCCATCCCAGAAACTGGGAACTGCTACCAGGCTCCTGCATCTAAGCAAAACCTTGGAGATCACATCTCGTCTGCTGCTTGCAGCATCAGCTCCCATAGTCCCTTACTTACATAGACCATGCTTTATATAAGGCGCTGTCTCTCAGGTTAAAAAAAAAAAAAAAAGGCTAATATATAAATGTTGTGATTTTGATTTAATAACATAACTGACACATTTGCTGTTTAATATCCTATTCCACACTGAACAAAGACCCCAGACTCATCACACACTGTTTATCTAAAGTAAAATAGATAGGTCTATAAAGCAGATATTAGCTGATTTTAAATATGTGTATTTCATGCTCTTGTATAAAGAAATCTTAGTCTTCCCAGTTCTGTTCGATTGCAATTCTGCAGAACAATGTTTCTTTTGCTCAGATAATTTTTTTTTTTCCTGTGAATGTTTAATCTGGGGATGTGATTTGACTTCCCTCGCCGTTGAGGGCACTAGTACAAGTCGTGCTGTGCAATGCACATTTTACATGCTATTCTGCTTTCACAGAAAGCTAATGAACGTGAGCATTTGGGATTTGTTGGAAATGGTCTGCTTAATGTGATGCTTCTGCAGCAGATACAGTACTTTCCAAAAGTTACTGCTTCTCCAGTCCTTGCAGCTATTCGTATCACACACACCGGGGACCACTGGCAAGGACATGGAGTACGCTGGCTTTTTTAGTGCCAAAATGACTCTAAATCGATCTTAATTCTTATTTATTATTTGCACTAACATTCAACAGAAGGACGAGCTCCAAATTCTGACTTATGGCAGCGTCTTCAGTGGGAGACGTCAGCAATTCAGGCAACTTCAGTGCTTGGGACACTTCTTAATAGATGTTTCTGAGTATTTCCATG
This sequence comes from Caloenas nicobarica, assembly GCF_036013445.1. Lineage (NCBI taxonomy): Eukaryota > Metazoa > Chordata > Aves > Columbiformes > Columbidae > Caloenas > Caloenas nicobarica. The sequence goes on along the minus strand of NC_088250.1, from coordinate 37,336,477 downwards.
TCAACAGGAGTCTAACCCTGGTCTTATTCTTTCTGAAGCCCTACAATGATTTTCTTATTAAATGCACTGGCTGAGCATTGGCTGGTAATAAAGGAAGAGGGTGATTGTCCTTAATACTAAACCTTTCAGCCCAAATGATTGTAAAAGCAGTGTTAGCGTGATTAAGAAGGACCAGGCCAAGACTATTTAACTGCTTAATCTTCAAAATGCGATAGCACAGATTGCAGTGCAAACACCCGGGCTGCAAGATCAGCACAACATGTGCTTTTTAAAAAATATATATGTGAAATTGTCTTTCCGATCCATGAAAACACTGGATGGAGGTATTTGTCCCACCCGTGCTGCAAAGGCAGCAAGAAGGAGGGGAGCCCCGTGCAGAGAGACCCAAATGTCTGCCGGGAAGTTTTTTGGGTTCCTCTCAGAGGGGATTTGGGGAACAGGGCTATAGGTCAGCAATGATATAGCTGCTGTGCCATAGGAAGGGAGCCGACCACAGCCATTCCTCTGCCCTGTCGAGCACGTCATTTGTGGAACCGGTTCAGTTTTAAGTTGGAGGCTTTGCTCACCCAGTCCCGATTTCCATCCACTTTAAATACCAAAGCTGTGTGCTGCCAGCTCCCGAGTGAGTCTCTTGTTCTTTAATGTATCAATCTTGATAATTCCTCTGTGAAGTTAGGAAAAGCACAGAAATTTTAATTGTGGCGTTAAAAGCCACCTAGATCCTTGTACTGAAATCCAAAGGTACCGGTGAGATTTCTAAAAAATCTCATATTGGGAAATCTGACAGGGAACCGAATCTGCATCCTTTTCATTACAGACTGTTGCTGCAGTGATTCAAGCATCTTCTCCTCATCAGGGACAGCATATTTACCGTGCTATCCATTAGGGAGACAATCGCTCCTGGAAGAGATGCCAAAATACCACTTTTTTTTGGATGTGCGAATGTTCACAGTCACCTGTATAAATAGCAGTGGGCTGCTGGAGAAAAATGTATTGATGCTTTTGCCTTTACTTCTGGGATTTAGTTTATTTGCCTTTCATGATCAGTGAGAAATCTGTAGAATTGCTTCCCCAGAATAAGGCCCCTGTGGAACGGGGGGACAGTGAGTCCTGGGGGGCTGAACTGTCAATCAGAGCTGATATCTGCCTGAAACTGGGAGCTTAATTTAAAAAATATTCGGCGTCTGCGACAGGTTTTGTTTCTAGGCCCATACTTTGAGACAGAAGAGGAGCAGGGATCCGGGATCTGATAGGGTTTATCCCTTACTGTTGCCCTGTGTGCTGCTGCACCCAAGCAGCAATAGATTCCGATAGATTTCTGGTAGATAATTCAGTGGTAACTTTCTTCTGAGCGCTGCAGTGTGGCAGCCTTTGAAAGAAAGAGGTTGAGACAAGTAAGTCGGACTGGAGTGCTATTATTACAGCTATTTTTTTTTTTTTTACTTCTATTACATGTCTCCTATTAGGAACATTCCTCTTTTATTAGGAACTGACTGTTGAACCAGGAAAACAGATGCCACGGTATAAAATGATACATAAGCAAGGAAGTATCATTGAGAAGTGATCTGAATGGTACTGACCTTTCAGAAAATAGAATAAAAATGTAGGTGCCTTGAGACTTTCGAAAGTAAAGGATCATCTGCATCTTCTCATTGTGAACAGGGAGCACGAGTACTCTTGTACATTGTACACAGAGAGCAGGGACAAGGAAGACAAAGCCACAGCCATCCCCACCTTCACCTCCCAGCCGCAGGAACCGGTACCTCAGGCATTGTGTATCGCTCAAATCACAGCACTTGTCACACCAGGGAGCTGGAAAGAGAACTGAGAATACCAAAGATGTCAAATTTGAGTGAACGCTCCCTCAGTCCCACTTGGACAACTGCTGCGCTCTCAGAACGCTATTCAAATATCAATTAATTAATGTTTGCTATTGTGTGTGATTTAACCATATATTCAAGGCTTCTTTGTTCACTTGGCAGGAATAAGATGTCACTGCAAGATCTACTGAGAGACTGAGGGGGAAAGTCAATTTTTAAGTGCAGCCTCGTGAGCTTTCAGTGATTTCCTATAAATTTGTACTGGTGCTCTCCCAAATTCACACTCCCATCTTTCCTGGTTCTCTGTACCCACAGGCACCCATCTTTCCCGTTTCACACGAGATCACAGTGTTGGTCTTAAACATTAATTTTTCATAGGTTAGGTTTTGTAAATACTTTGTTTTATCTACAAGCCTGCTTATAGGCATTCGATGTGAAACTCGCCTACTTCGCTTTTCATCTCCGTAAAGGAGGTTTGTGCATCCTGCCCTGCAGAGGATGTTGCCCTGAGCCTTGCAGGACTCTGAACAGGGGCTTTTTGGCTGAGTTGTCTTTTTGTGAGCTTCTGTTTGGCTGCAGCAAAGAAGTCCGGGGAAAAGGCATTAGCCAACTAATAACAACTCGCTCTATCTCAGCTTTCTGGTACCTTATGAAAAAAATAGTGTTTAGACAAGAACTTACAGCGCTGGAGGCATCCTAGAGCAGCTGAAAACAGCTTGGACAGAGGAGGTTTTAGTCATATGCATCCCATTCTCTAATGTACCCTAAACATGTATATACAGAAAGAAAATGTAGGTGGTGAGGCTGGGGATGAGCACAAGAAAGCTTCTTAAACTTCTTTGCGTGGACATTATGTAAGTAGGGTATGCACTCACACATATATGGATCTATATAGACTGAGATGAGCCTTATGTTAAGCAATATAGCTGGGGAGATTGGTCAAATATGGCCCATTGAACCCTCTCTTTGAAGGTGACCGATTACTTTCTGCCCGCGTGTTGGCACAGGGACACCTGCACCTCCGCCACGTGGTGTAGGCAAATAATTCACATGGGAAATGGCATTCCTCAAGAAATAACAAAATAATAATTAAAGAGCTCTGAATCATCCAAATGTGGAGTTTTTTCTTCTAGTGCTTGCTTAAGAACTTAAGAAGAGCTGATTTCCAGCGAATGTGCAATGTAGTGTCCTGCCAGGTAACTTGGAGGTGCCTAATTTTTCTGAATTTCTTTTTTACACAATTTACCCAAACAAATATTGAGACACGGGGAACGAGGAGAGAAAAAAATAGCCCCGATGTCACTTCTGAATTTGGCAATGCTATGGGCTTTGTGTTGCGCTGATAAAAAAGTCAACCGACTGAAACGTTAAAAGATGGATTTTCTTTTAAATGAATTAGCTTGGATTTAGCTTGATGCTCCACATTGCAGAACTATCAATGTTTCTTCTGTGAACCTAGAAGCTGTTGGCCATATGTTCCAGGTGTTCCAGCACCATGCTAAGAAATAGAGAGAAATGGCAAAAACCAGTTGTGTTTCTGGACACAGATGGTGTTATTTGGAATGCAAAAGTTAGGAAAAATGTATCTTTTTTGGTGGTGTAGAGGAGACTATATGGCAGTTGGGACTGTTGCTCCAGTGCAGTGCAGGATCTCACCATCTTGGTTCTCATCTCTCCTGAGTCAGCCACACAAAGATGGAACTTGTTAATTTACTGTAGAGATCGTGGCGTAAAATGGAGGAATCCAAGCCTTTAGGCCAAGTTTTTTAATGTTCAGGTTCAATTGAAATTGTTGCTTAAAGTATGCAATGAAATAGTGTTACGTGAGTAATTAGCAAATTAATAGCTCACCATGTTGCGCAGAAATGTCAGCCCCTAGAAATGTCATTGCTAGTTCTTTACTAGCTTAACTTTTCCTTTTTAGACCAATAATTTTGTCTCCACTGAGAACGTGCAGTCTTGCTGCTGAATAATGGAACAATATTTATAAGAAGGCTAGAATTTCAGCTTTTTGAAGCCAGCTTAATTGTGACGTTCTGTGCGCTGGGATGAAAAAGCTGCGGTTTGCTGTGGGAAACCAGTTGCAGGGCTGGAGCAAACTGGTGAGGGATGAGACCGTGGATCGTATCTTCCGTTTCTGTAGAAATCTGCTTTAACTCTTTTGCAAAACTTGCACTGGACTCTGGTAACTCAGCAAGGAATTCCAGTCTGGTGCAAAAAAGCACAAATGGGCGATGAAAATACTGTATTGCGTTGTATTATACCTACCAGAAAAAAAACGCAACAATAAGGCATGATTTTCCATTTTGGTACCTGCCGTTTAAAATCAGTTACCCCCCGGTTAGCGTACATTTTTGTTTGGCTGGAATAATTAGGCGGCTATTTCGTCTTGTTAGAGCAAGTGCAACAAATTGATCACGTTATTTTCAAAATGCTTTGCTTTCTGAAAAGTAATGGTAAAGCTAGGACCAGAAAACCACCATCAATACCCCTATTTATCTAATATAAAGTTTTATAGAAACTTTTCAGGAGGGGGAGTGTATATTAAGATGACTTTTTGATGCTGATGGAAGTAAAACTAGAGTTTTGTGTGGTTTTTTTAAGCTAAACTTCTTTCTTATATGCTCTGCTGTAAGAAGTATTTGAAGGTTACTATGAGATAAACAGGAATGCTTGATAACTTCTTTTTCAGTTGTTTTATCCTAATTAAAATCCAGAATGTTGTTTACTGCATAATATTTATTTAATTGAGGTTTGCAAACCCCAAGTAACAATTTACTTTTATTGTTTCAGCAGTTCAGCTTAGTTTCATTGTGATCACAGAAGAGCTACCAAATAAACAGTTCATCTGCATACCATAGATTTTTTTTTCTTTTTCCGGTGGGAATTTTTCCTAGTGGATTAACTCTTTCAACAGCAACTTTGACATTATTGTAATTACACCTCATATATAACCTATCACATCAGTAGGAGGAAAAAATTAAGAGAAATAGCCATTAATTTTGTTCATTCAAATCGTGTTTGCTTGCAATAAGACAGGCTATTATTTCTTCTTACAAAAGCCATAATGAGAAATTTTCTGAGCTGATTGTTCGGATCAAGCAAAGGGCAATGTGCATTTGATTAAAGTCTACCCGAACCCTCCAGCCCAGGCATATCAAATGGGAAAGCAAACTCGGTTTCTAAATCCTAGAACAGTTAGGTAGACCCCAGGCCAATGTCAGCTTTATCAGAAAAAAAAAAATATTCTAGGGCTGGATTGGCTGGAAAGGTAAAAGCTACGTGAGAAAAATAAACCCAAACCCAAGATCTATTGTGAGAACTTGATACCTTGAAAAGCACTGTTGATAAGACCCAGATAAAATCTTTTCTTGCCTGGGGTAAATGCCACTTAGTTTTCCTAAGTTCATTTTATATTCACTTTTTAGAGATTATTTCCCTCCTGCTTTGTTAGTACCTCTGTTTCTCCACACGCAGCACCAGGAAAATAACAAGCAATATGAAATTTGTGAAAGTATCAGTCGGTCTGCTGCCCCGTACTTGGTTTTATCCATAATCTCCCTGGGCAGACGTGCCGTTTCACAGGGTCCAATCAATAAGGCGGCAGCAGCTGCCTGCGAGTTCCAGCCGTGTGTTAATAAATCCCACTTTTCCAGTGAGCTATAGATGAACTCGCGTTGAAGTCACTTGGAGTTTGGTGAGCTGATCAATGGCAGGATTGGAAGTCAAAAGCCTAATGAAGAGGGAGAAAAAAACCCAAAAATGTTCTCCCGCTCCGAGTGTCGTCGCCACGAGGAAAATGAGAAGCTTTATACTTGTGTCGTATGACTTGCTGCACGAAGCAAAGTGTTTAAGTACCAACAGCAGAGTTTTGCTGGCGCTGGGGACTATGTGAAAGTTGCAGAGAGTAAGTTAAGGGGACATCAATCCCAAACGTTTACTGCCAGTTACATTTGCAAAGAAAGAAGAAAAATATTTCATGTCCCGGTGTGCTCAAAAGAACTGATAACCGCCAATGGGTTACTGCCCTTTGTCCGTCAAAGATGCTCTCACGTGGATTTTTTCCCCAGGAAGGAACTTTGCACAGAAGTTGGGGGAAAGGGGGAATAAGAACAGGACGGCTCTTCCATCCCAGCTCAGCGAGCACTCGTGCGGTCGCACAGTCTGCAGTTGTGTTATTAGTAAAACACCCTCCCTGCTCATCGAACTGGGCTGTCGGACAAGACCTGGCACAAAATCTCAAGAGGTAAATTGGTACAACTCTGACAGCGGGATCATGAGCACCATTAGCTGGCTTGGTACCCCTCTGATTCATTTGCTTTGCCATCTCTGTCTTGTCTGCCCCAATTAAGTTTACAAAGATTAACCAATGTCATGATAAAAAAACAGTGTTGGAACTCACAGTAAGTGTGCTGGATGTGTTTCCTAAAGAAAAAAAAGATAAAATCTTTGCAAGCCAGCCGAAGCATCAGATGGAGAACCGATAAGATTGCCCTCTCTTGAGTTAGAAACTTCCCTGTCTATGAAAAAGCTCAGAGGACAGTGCAAATTTTAGGCTTTTTGGTTTAAAAGCACATTAGCATTCAGTGCAGGAAAAGCATCTATTGCAGCATCTGCTTCTGTTTTTTGCACCGGTTCCAGTAGGTTGATCCGCGTTGGAGCTCGGATGGCAGGACAGGGTTTTGCGAGGATGCACTCGAGGCTGTTAGAGGTAAATCAGAAACCTCACCATGTCTTCTCTGCTCCTGAGCAGCGTCTCGGATAGTTCACAATTGCTCGGAGTCTCCGTATAAAAGCCGACAGCTGTTATTAGATCATGCAGCGTTGTAAAGGCTCAGGATCGAGCTACTGGGTTTGAAAAGGAGCGATGGAAATGCCTCCTCTGAGGGACTCCTGTTCCAAAAAGAGGTGGGAGCGCTGAAGGGCTCAGCTCAGAGAACTGGCTTGGTGGTTGTACTTACACAATGTGATGAACCTTGTTTTCTGGCTGGTCCGTATCCTGGTGGAAAAGTACATTCTTTCCAACTTGACCTGCCCGCAACTCTGATATTTTGCTTGTGGTTAAATTTAAGATGTTTTTTAGCTGAGGCTCTGTTTGGTGAAGGCCACAGTTTTATATTTCTGAAGCCAGCTGGATTCTTCTGGTACTTCCAGCTACATCAGCACAAGCAATTTTGTGTGCATGAAAGAAAGTTTTAGAAATATTAATTAAAAAACTGAAAATGTCAGGTTTGCTGACAATGTCTCTGGCCTGATCACCAAAGAGGAGGAAGGACACAAAGTGTTGTGTCTGGCTGTGATTTCAACACAGGGCTTTGCCTCAAAGCTGTTCCAGCATTTGTTACCAACTTGGATATTTCCTTGTACACCACCAGAAAAGATGAGAATATTTATGTGTAACTGCCTCATCTTTAATTTCTACCCTATGAGTTTGCTCCTAAGTGTTCATTCCTGTATAGTCTTTTCCCAGGGATTTTTTGCAGAGGACAGGTAGTGTGTGAGAAATGTTGAGTGGTTTTGTAGCTTAATATTTGAAATACAAGCAGCGTTACTTGGATCATGGAGTATGTTTTATTCTCCGGTTACGTGTCTGCTGCCAAGCCCACTGAAGTCAGCGAAAAGAACATCTATTGAACTGACAGACTTTATTATTAGGTTGAGATTATTATCAGGAGGTAGATGAGTGGAAAAAAAATAATAATAATTTTTGCGTAAACAAGATTATAAATTTAAAATTCGTGTCCTAATGATATTCTGTTCATGTTCTGGGATATTAATTTTAAATTCACTGCTTCAATGATTAATCTTGCCTTAAACAAATGTGCTAGAATATTGAAAGCCAGGGAACACAAAAGGGCAAAAATGGAGTCAAAAGAAATTCTTTTAACAACCTGGGTGTTTATAAAATGGTTACTGTTCTGGTACTTAGCACTGTTTTTTTCTTTGTGAGGTTTTGTTTTGCCATGTCATTATACTTGCTGGTTGAAGTGAAGGCAATGGGAGTTTTTCCATTAACTTTTTTTGAATTATGAAACAGGCACCGCATGTCATTGCGTACATCAACCCATCGGTTTAGTCTTAGTGTCTTCTTGTTTTTGAATGAAACAAAATAATAACTCTGCAGGGCAGCTGATCACCTTATTATTTTCCATAAATCTACATTACTGTCACACGCAAGAAGTGCCTCTCTGCCAGGGAAGAGATTCAATTAAAAGGCTGCCAGAACTAATGTACCTGCCCTGCATCCTAAACTCAGACACATTTGGTTCCAGCAAAATGCCAGAGCAGCTTTCTCAGATGAAGTCCCTCTGCTTGAAATGTCTTACCTACGTTTTTACAGAGTTTGCTTGAAGAATCAACAGGTGAATTGTCTTTTTACTGCCCTGATGGATCATAGCTCGCTTTTTCTCTATCTAGACGGAGATCATATCATCATAGGATAGAGCTTTTCACTAGAGGTGATAATGGAGCTTTTGCTTTGCCAAATTTGTTACCTCTTGTTTAGTGTAGAAGCTTTCTAGTCCCTCATTAAAACCTATCTCCGTGCTAGACAGGTTCATGGTAGAAGACTGCAATAATATCCCCCCAAAATATAAAAAGTAACTTAATTTTCAGGGGCCACCTTTAAATAGGGAGGATTTGTTCAGGTGCCCTATGTCTTCAACAAGGGTCCATTTTTCACGAGTTTCTGTGCTTGTACTTGGAAATACAAATGAAGAAACAGAATATCTAAATCAGAAATTCTCCTTAAGTGTTCCCTATATTAGTCATGGGGGGATTATGTTTAGAGAGTCTTGTACATTGTAATTAGGTACTGGCAGTATAATAAAACCATATTGAAGCCGCATCTTTAAAAGCTTGTACTTAAAAAAAATTCCAACTTTCTATTTAATTATGTATATGAGTGTTAAATTTTTGCACTTCAAGTCAAAACTTAGAAGACTGACACAAGATTTCATTTTTTTGAGTATCCTGGTTGTTAATAATTTGGCTTTTCCAGGGTTACAGACACTGGTCACCTCCTTCAGCAGCCTTTTGTTTCTGATGCTCAGTATCTCACATTTCCTTTATCTCTTTGCTGTTTTCGTAGGCTTTTCAATGCCTAACTCTGCTTTGCTGTCTTACAGCAACAAAGTCATAATCTGTCACTTACTTTTTCCACTCTGAGAGCTCTCATAGTTTTAGATTCTGCAGCTCCTTGGCGATGTGGATATGCATCCGCATTTTCTGCTGGCATTTCTGCGATGCTATTAGCGACACGCTTCATTCAGGGGTAGCACGATTATTCTCTTACTATTTCTTCTGGCGTTAGTTCATTGTTGATTCAAATTTGCTCATTTCTAAAGTTGCTGGTGACGTTGTACAAGTAGTTGAGTTGCCTTTTGATACAATTACTTCTCTCAGGGAATTTTCTGGGAGCAGAGCAGAGCATTTTTCCTGTTCGCTAGAAGGTGTGGTTGGTAGGGAAATTAGTCGCATGCTGCTGTACCCTCCAGGTCATCAAATAAAGCTGCTGTCGAATGAGAAAATCTACCTTTGCAGATTCGTAGCAGATTCGTATCACTACAGAGCTCATTCTGCACCTGTTATTGGTGCAAGTGTCTGAGTACAAAAAATGACGGGCTGGGAGGGGTTGTGTAACTGAAGTATAAAGAAAAACTGCAAGTAGATATTTAAAAAAAGAAAAAAGATTTGCATCAGATGCATCCAGAATTAGGATATTTAAAGGGAAAGTGTTCTGTAATGTCCTACTTTAAGGAAGAATTAAGCGAATCCTTCTGCAGCGATGTGCATCAGCATACAACGGAGCTTAACGTCGAGATGCCAGTAATTGTAACATCACCTATGTGGCGTGACAGGCAATTTAAGAATAAGCCCACATATTGATTGGCTTTGCATGTGGTATTCTTCCCCGGGTACCTTGGGGAGTGATGAAGATGTGAGGAATATCCCATCCAGCCGCTTCCCTGAAAGACTCTCCCTCTTGGGAGTAGCTGAGTTTGGGGGGTGTAGGGAAGGGCAGGGACATTTCTGTCCCCTTGGCCACCCTCATGCACCCCCTGCACCCGCGATGTCCCATGCGGAGCCTGTATGTGCAGTGATTTTGCACTAATCAAAATAGGGAACCTGAGGAAGCCTGTGAGAAGTGGTGTTTCTAGCAGTGAAGTTGGCTTCAAGCCTTCCAGAAAGCCTGTGGACACAGCAGGTATTTTCTCATGTTTGCCACTGTCTCATCTCCAAAGCTACAGCAGAAATGGAGACACAGTTTGGGGGAAATCAGTTTGGTCCCAACAAGCCAATTTAAAATAATTTTAAGGGTAAAAAGCAGTGAAGAGCCTGTATTGATCCTGTTGTAAAAAGGTGTATATGTCATACCTGCCATGAGCTCCGCTAAGTTTTCATTTCTCTGAACTTTTGGAAGTAATCGTTATTACATGTAAAAGAACAGAAAAGCTCCCCTCAAGCAATATGTGCATATATTTTGTCGCAGCAAATGACTAATAATATGAGGGTTTCTTTGATGACATGAAAGACTTATTTAAAACTGCTTTGTCCTTTGGTACCCCATCCAAAGAAAAGATACTGGTAGAGATACACTTCATTTGAAGTGGTTTTTTTTTTTGTCTCTTAAATTGCCATTGCCGGGTGTGTGCCTGGAGCTGTAGTGCTGCAATGTGATGTATGTGCCAGACCTCAGCTACACGTAAAGCAGATGAGATGGGAGCAACCAGGGTGTAGGCCAGGAGTAAGTACTCCAAATTCTCAGCTGTTTTTTACGTCTTCCTACAATAATACAGAAAACAGGACGCCGTTATTTCAGGGAACAGCACAGAGCGCGCTAGGGTCTCTTTGGACGATGATCCTCTTTATCGCGCTCTCTACAAGAAGATTGTGGAAAATAAGAATTCTGCATGAGCTTTGCCTCTACCCAAACTCTCATCTCCTGCTCTGGGGTTTCTCAGCCAGCGAGCTGCAGCTCTGCCAACTGTGACAGAAACAAAAGCTCTTTCCAGTTTCACCCAGAAATAACCCGCTGTCTAAACCCCTCCTTAGCCCAGCTCTCTGCTCGCTGTTTTAACATCCCCCCATAATTCTGTGGGGAGGCTTCTAAACCTTCAAGGTATTTTTTTCCTGCGGGTCTGGCCTCGGGCACCCCGTGGGTTGGGCTGCAGGATGCTGGGCTTGGACTCGATGATCTAAAGGGTCTCTTCCAACCAAAATGATTCTGTGATGCTGTGCCACGGCCGCCTTCCAAGGCACAGGGCACAGAGGATGCTGCAGAGTGAGGTCAGAGCCCTTCATGGCAAAAGATCCAAGGGAGATGCGTCTTCATACACTCTCAAAGACAAAATCTTGCAAAGGCTATCAAGGCAACAGATATGTGGTATCTCCATTCTGCTTTTAAAATAACACCGAATCCCTGGCCTGATAATCGCATTCCAACCAGAAGGAGACTGAGGAAAAACGCTTTTATTTCTGAAGGGAAAAGCCTGATTATGCTGGTTGTACGCGGACATCCAGAAATCCTCAAAGAGCAGCCGATGGACACTAGAGGGCAAAATGTTAGATCGCCCATTTAGTTTAGAAATAGCTGGATTTAGATCAAATAGTCATATGAAATTTTACACGCTGGTGTGTACACAGAGCAATGCACTGACAGGCTTAACAAAGTAGATTTTGCAGCAAATAACTGGTGTGTATTATCTTTGTGTTGTAGGCAGAACAGGGTGTCCCGATCATGCGTCGCTCCTGGATCTCAGTGAAATAGATGCAAGAGTTTTCTTTGTTCAGGCCCAAATTACTGGTGTAATCACTATTATCTGCTTAAATTAGAGTTTGCAGAGCAGCTAATGGATTATTGATTGATAGGAAACAATAGATGAATTGCTGGAAGTTACTTGAAAGTTTGAAACATTAATTTATTTCAGCCTCTCGTATCAGAAACAGAGCTTTGAGAGTTTGTAATGCATTTTCAAATTTACCTTTAAATCTCTCCCATTTAGCTTTAGGAACTAAACACATCAGTTCCACCAGCACAGAATATATGTAGCAGATACGCTGAACCCCTGAGCTCCCCTCCCTTGTACATTGCTGGGAAACTTCGTGTCGGAAACTTGGAGATCACATATGATGCTATTCCAGCCACCTACATCAAAATTTCTTGATTGCTTTACAGACTTGGCTTGCTTTGCAAATCCTGCAAGCGCATTTCAATCAAGCTTGAATTTGACTTAAAAATAAAAATATTTCATCCAAGAAATTGGATTTTTCAATTTATTGTAACTTTAAAAAAGATTCAGGCTAGTGTGGATGACCCAATATGGTATGACTGGGATGTTTTAAAAATCATCAAAGCAATTCTTTCTTATCATGTGAATTTGCTTGCAAGTTTGACCTTACTTGCTACATTTTCCACATGTACTGCAGTGCTTTAACCACATGATTTCCAATAATCTTTCATGGCTATAGCTCTGCTTAGAAAGTCAGATGGCTAATAGCATTTTAGTGATGTCACTTTTCTTTATATCAACTTAATCTGAAAATAAAATACACTGAAATTACAAGGAAATTGAGAGCGAAGCAGAAGCTCTTTTTTTCTTGTGGATGTGATTTAAGATTTTTATGTACTGCTCGCAAGCCTCTTAAAAGCTGCAGTAGGCAGAATGGCTTTCCTCTCTTCATCTGTGAAATTCAGGGAGCTAGAAATGATAGTTCTTGTGTGACCTTAGCGTTGTTGTACGGCGGCGATTATTGTATGTGTTGTACATCTTGCCACTCTGCATTTCCCAGGCGGATAAATCAAAATTAGGCTTTTCCCCACATTCAAGGGAGACTTGGAAGAACAGATGACTGAACTTATCAAGACTCTGAATCGAGTTAGAAAGGGCTGTGATTCCACTAACGTACAGAGGAGTGGTTTCTGAGGTTTCTAGGAAATTTTACTACTTGTTGATCAAAGCCCCAAAAACAAAGTAGAAAAGAAAAAAAAAAAAATCTAATCTCCTATTTTTTGTTGAAAGTGTTTGAACTCCTTGTCCTAAAATTATTCTTCTTATGCTCCAGTCATTGTGTAGGACCCCAACACTGGTGGTGAGAATCCTCCGCTGATCAAGGATCTTGCTTTTCAAAGCCATAATAAAGAATAGTAAGGAGTGGAGCATCAGAAATTCAGTTTAACACAGCCGTGATCATCTCCTCAGATACGTTTCTCTCTTTTTCCTGTCTTTTACTGGCACCAAAATGCAAAAAAAAAAATCAGCGTTTTTGTAGAAACCGCAAGGTACTGTGTTAAGTGCTGAATTTTATGAATTGGAAAGCTTAAAACCATGAGCTCTAGCAACCAATCTACTCCTTGTACGGTATTTTATACTTGCCATTTTTACTCAATGCATGGTTTTGGTCTTCTGATTAGTTTAAAGTGTTATAATTACGACTCTGCCGAGTGTGTTGTGTTTAAGGCCACAGCCCTGGAGTCGTGGTACCTGTGAACCTGGTGTTTGCAGAGGGTTCAACCCCATGAGCTGGGCAAACCTGAGTGCGTTTGAGTCACAGCCGTGCTTTGGGGAAATCTTCGTCTTATTCCAATATAATTAAGGAAATCCAGGCCACGGTGGTTCAATGTGGAGTGTTTTAGGCTCACTCAAGTAGCATTACAGGGGGCTGGTGAAGAGGCGTATGAAAATCTCCAGGATTCTAATCTGTGACTTTGATTGCTAAGCGAGACGCTGACTGTTATTTGTGAATGTCGCGTTTTTCCACCTGTAAAGACTATATTGTCAAACAAGGTAATTTAGGCTTCTGCAAAAGCAAGTTCTTTAAATGCAGTTTGTATATAATATCTATTTAATATATCAAATCTTCCTATACTGCGTTTTCTTGGCAGTATAGCTGGTGCTATACGGGCAGCCTGTGCATCCTGACCAGGAGAACACGCTGGTCCCAGTCCACATCGTGAGCTGGAGTTTTTACTCTTCGGATCTTTGTGCAGCAAGAAAAGAGTGAAATTTTGCATCGTTTGCATGTCTCAAAGGACAGAATTGAGATTCCCGCTGGAACAAGGTCAGAACGATAAAAGCGACATGAAAGAGGGTCGTTTTAGAAGGATGTCATTGAAAACCTTGGGCTTTAGAAGGAAAAAATGTCTCAGGGAGTTGGTAATGGGGTGCGGATTGTATTTCCTATAGGCCACTGTCTCCGTTCCCATATAGATCAGTAGCAGCGGCGGAACGTCATAACCAGCTAATAGCCGGGTTAGGCAGGCGATGTGAATGTACCGACTGTTTCGAGCTGTTTTCTTGTGTGATTATTCACATCTCAAAAATGCCATCTTGACTCTGAGTAACTGCTGTCCCCATTAGCACTGTAAACAAGGAGGTCAAGGACCGAACTGCAACAAAGGCTGAGCTATTGCCTCTTTTCAGGCTGGATCCAGCCTGGGAGCTCACAGGGAGGACACAGTCACTCTGTAGTGAGATTTCCATCTGCAAGAGGCTCTTAAAGTGCTAAAATGTCCAGCTGTATTTTTGCCCTGACATAAGGACTGGTTAGAAATGAAAATAACGCGATGAATAGTTTAAAATAGTTCAAGCTCACACAGAGAGAAAAAGTGGGGTAACTTTATACGTAAGACAGAAAAATTTCAGCATTATTCTGAGGCTGGTTTTCTGCCTCAGTCTTGTGAGTAACCTTTAAAAATTGTAATTGTATTTACGTTTCTAATTTTATACATTTTTAATCCCATGCGTTTCTAATCCCATGCATTTCAATGGACATTATGCGCTGAAATATGTTTAATCCCATTCTCTCCTCCCCAAACAGAATCTCTGCTTCAGGGCCGAGTGTTTCCCTGATGGAGAATTGACCGACACTTTAAGTGAGAACAAAAAAGAACCACCATGAATCTTCCAGTCTCTAAAGCTGTATTTTATTAGAACACAAACCTAATAATCTAGAAAAAGGTAAACTCTGGTTTGCTGGATGACACATATTGCATGTTAAAATTTGGAAAAAAAGAAAAAAGTAGAGGGAATACCATCGCTTTTATTTCTAGCCAAGGGACATTTGGAGCCCTCCAGCCCATAGTGAGTAAATGGAATGAGTAAGAAATAAGGGGCACCTCTTTTCTGCCCCCCCCCCCCAGTTGCACCCTGTTACTGGAACACAGAACAAATGCTGCTTATCCACTCAGCTCCGAGCGAAGCGAATTAAATCCTTCTACCGTCCGTCCTCGGCGTTAATATTATTTATCTCACGAGGATGCCGATGAAGACATTGGGCACTGCAAAGGACAAACTGTTAAGGGCTTTGGAAAGGACCTGAGAGCTGCAGAGCTCAGCACGGCAGTAGCAGAGCACCCACCATCCTTCAGCATCCACAGTCCCAGGGAAAATGTGTAATGTCCTTATCGATTGCCCGAGGAGAGTTAAGTGCTGGAATGGAGCCGGCGACGCTCCCGCCTGCAGCTGCTGGGGAATCAATTGGTACGCGAAGGCGAAGGTGGCAGCAGGACCCTGCCGTTTGCGGGTGTTTTACAGTAAAACAGGGCTGGGAGGCTGAGTGTGGGGATCCCCCCGCCTTGCTCAGTAATGAATTCCACGATCGCAATTAGCGTTTTCTCTTCTTTATAGCAGATACCGCTTCTGTTCTCTGCTGTCATCTCTGTGGGTTCCAGGCGTGCCCTGAAAAGGCACGTCAGGTCTACCTCTGGAGACAAGAATTCAATTTTTTTAATGCGTGTAGCTATTTCTGATCGTTTCTGTACCTGCGCAGCTGCAGATATTTTGGGCAGTTTCGTAGGAGAAATAAAAGGCTCTTTTAGGATTCGTTTGGGCACATTTGTGGTGTGGCGATGGACAAAGCTCAGAGGGATGTGGGACAGGGGAGATCTACCTGGATCACGGCATGACCGCATAATCTCTTTTATTAATTAATCAAACTCCATTTTAAGCTGATCGGGTTTATGGTGTCCTTTTGTCTCTGCTCTCCTTCCTGGGAGGCTGTCCAAGATAACGGTGTCTTACAAGGACCTGTCAACTTCTTAACCTTTGCTACTCCTAGACAAAATATATAGTAACTTACTCCTCGGCAATGTCATCCTTAAACTTGAATATTTTTTTCCTCCTGGTGTCTACTCCTTTTCCTCCCTATCCCACCCAGCCTTACCTCGGTGTTTAAAGATATATGAGATAAACCTGATTTTTTTGTTTCAGAGTAATTAATAATATATTGGACCTATCTTTTATAAAAGGAAACTTAGATAAGGAGTGTAATATCAACATAAAGTCTAATTTTTATGTCAGTGTTATTTTGGAGTGATCCAATGTATGTGTCTGCAATGTGACTAGAAGGTTGATAAAGTAATTACCGTTTTTATGAATCTTGAAGTTATTATTCCCCTAGTACAAGCCCTTGTAACTTGTCAGCTTCAGGGGGAACATTCATCACAATTTTTTTATGGTGACATGATATGAAAATGGCTTATGCAAGAAAATTCAGCTTACATGTTCTAATAACTGCTTTCAATTTGCTCTTCCCATCAGCACCATTAATATGGAAATAGGATACAAAATTATGATGTCACATTATAACTTATTCACTAGGTTGTATATACGCTACTTGGTATATGATGTTTGCTATTCTTCTGGAAAATACGAAGTATATGGAAAAAATAACGATGACCCTAATCATTATTCACTGTAACCATGGAAAAAGAAAGGTAGAGAAGGAAAAATTAATATTGGAAAAAGGAATTAGACCTCTGGGTCAGCCACTGCAGGCCTCCTTTTTGGACAACTGAAATGTATCAATAATGTCCCTGGAAGCATTAGTTTATTATATATTGGTTTTCTATTGTATGTTGCTTTTCTATCACGAGTGAGATCACGTTAATAGTCAGATGTGTGAGTTTGTCTGATTTCCTGTTTTACTACTTCGCAATATATTTACATAAAATTGTTTTTAAGAATAATATTCCTGTTTGCCTGCAGCAGTAGTACATAAAAAGGCTGTTACAATATTTGTATTTATTTGTAAACTTTAACTTCTCAGTAAGTATGAAACTTTTAAGGTATTTAGATAGGTGCTAATTTAGAATCCATCTTTAATCAGTTAAAAGAAATTTCAAGACAACTGTACAGGATATGCACAGAATAAGTGTAGCCGGCACAGAATCAGCATGTGGAAAAACCCAGCAAAATACAAAAAGAAGAAACCAGTATTTCCAAGTGATAATTCGAGATGTGCATCCCTGGTCTCTATGAATCCACAGACTGTGGTGTAAAAAGAATTTGTTGGAAATACCAGTAGGCGGTAAGTGATGTCAAAACCAATACTGGAAAACCAGTCTTTAACCAGGGGTTCTAGCAGCCTGCTGCTTTTTAAATTTTCAGAACCACTATACCCCATCCTGATGATGTGTAACTTTGACATGTTACTTAAAATCATTTTTCTTGGGGTAAGAAAAGCAGCACAGGAAAGGCAGTGCATTAGGCAATACTACACGAAAGTTGCATGGACTTAGAATCAATTTTATTTTAAAACCGTACATTAATATAATTTCCAGTTCTGTTTGTTTTGTTCTTTAATAGCCCCACTGGCAGGTGAGCCTGAACACATCTATCATTTTCTTCTAAGCTTCATCTGATGGCAGCGATTATAACTTTATAAACTCCATCACTGGATCCTCCCTGCAAGACCTAGACACTAATGTGAGATTTATGAAGCATTTAAGTATTCAGTCTAGAACCGAGATCCAACAACCGCCCTTCATCTGCTGATTTTTTGGCTGAAGCTTACCCAGACATCTAAAGATCTGCAGTAGCCCCTTGCTATCCTTGAAAGATGTACCTGGCTCAAAGTGGAGATAAAACTCCCCCAGCATTATAAGACACATAAAAATGGGATCACACCATTATAAAACACACAGGTACTGGGATCTTGCCAGTAGCTGGTTCTTTTGCCCCTTCTCCTGCAAAAAGCAGTGATTTCCTCCAACAGTCCCATAATCTAGAAACAGGTATGTTTGAATTCACAGTTCAAGTTTTATTTATTCCATGTGTTCTTTTACACAGTTTTTAAGAGGCCATAGATAAAGCTGCATAGTCTCCTGCAGGATTTCAAAATTTTTTAAGCTGGTAAAAATTCAGGTCAGGTGTGATTAAAGAGGAGCAGAGTCCAGGTCAGCTGTGATTAATCAGGTACCTCCTTGTTGGACTTAATGGAAAACAGCTGAGCCCTGTAAAGATTCAGGAGGCAAAGATGGAAAAAGCAAAGCAGCAGCTTTTGTGGTGTTATAAGAAGCAGCACCTTCTGGGATTGAGTGTGGGAAGAATGGATAATTGGAAATGTGGAGCTGTGCAGAATGATCAGGGTGAGTGGTAGAAGCTTAATGATATTAGATGAGATGCATAGATGAGGTTCTTAGGGATGTGGTTTAGTGGCTGTGTTGGGTTAGTGGTTGGACTTGATGTTCTTAAAGGTCTTTTTCCAGCCAAAATGATTCTGTGATTTAGGTAACTGTGTACAGTTTGGGGGGTGAAAGGAGCCAGCTGTCTTAACTAAGGGTAGCTTAGGGTCTGGAAAAAGAGTGGTGTTTTTTATGCCTAGCGAGGATGAGACTGGTAAGTAAAAATGGGAAAGGACACTTCTCCACAGAAGGCTTGAGGCAGTGATTACACTGAAAGAGCCGCATATTTTTTTAAAATATGAAAGGTAAGAAAGGGGATGTTGTCTCTGGGGCAGGTCTCCTGTCCTGGGGCTAAGGGGGCTCTGGCGATCTCAGCTGTGGAGGCTGTTCTGCGGAGGACTTAGCGTGCCAATACTGCCTACGTGATAAATTATTCTTGAAAATAGGTCTTGGGGAAGAACAAAGATTATTTTCAGGAACTCGTTGTTCGGGTCTGTTGGTAGGAGAAGTTTTCTATTTGCTCACTCAAGGTCCAGAGGAGAGAAAATGCATGGAGGGGGTGAGATGGAGTGGGGGCACAAGGGGATGGTGTTTTTTTATGGAAGATCTGTGCAAGCAAGTTTAAATACACAATGTGACTGTTTTGCGGTTTTGTATTATTAACCATAGTTGATCTGTGACTTCTGAGTGCTGCATAGAAGCACAACAGCGCAGTAACAACTGGAGACACCTAAATATGCAAAAGGGAAAAGAAAAAACCTGCCCAGATGTCACTGGGGAAACTTGGACTAGAGCTGGTGTTGATCCTGGCTTATGTAAGTGGCTTACAAAGCCTCGCAGAGCTGATTAGGTTTGCAACCTCAGAAATGCTTCTTGGTGGTTCCTTTGAAGTCAGCTGTTAAAGCACGGTGGATTTTGTATGACATGGAACTGGCTCTGAAGTTTACTTGTGTATTGATAAGGCTGCTCATGAAAAAAAAAAATGCTGTCTGTCACTTGGAACAAACTGTATAAAACATGATTTTTAGAGTGACTTGTATTGAAAAATACCCGTGCGTGTTGTTCTGCTGTGTCAGAGCGTTTTTTTTTTTCCAAGCCAGCCTATATCTCTGGTCAAAGCAGAGGAGAATTATTTATGTTCTTGGATGTAAATGGATAGAGAAATGTGATCGACTGTCTACTTGGGAGTGATTTGTGTGTCTGGGTTGTATCAATTCTCTGTTTCCTGAGGCTTCATGCAGCCACTTTGAAAAGCAAAGATAGATTATTTCTTCAGGCACAGTACACTGTATCTGTACACCTAGATAATAACTACACAAATTTCCAGCAAATGTCTCGCTTGTATTTCCTTTTATTTTGGAGTAGAGGGAAAGTGGAAGGCAAGATGCTGAAATAGCATCATTTAGTCGATCTGGAGCACACGTTGGGCCTGATCCTGAATTTGGTTTGAGGGGAGTAAATCATGTTGACTCCCATGGCTGAATATTTTGGTTGACAGCTGAGCTGCTTGTATTTCCCTGTACTTCTGTATATATCCCTGCATGCTGAGTCTATTTGTTGCGTAATTTTCTTTTTTTCAAGGTCAAACTTAAATTTTCTCAGCTACTTACTCAATTATATTAAACATCCTGGCAATGTCAACAAAGCAAATCGGTCTAATCAGCATCACGGGGTGGATCCCTTCTTAATACGAACGGAGAAGCGCTGTCTGGTGTTTGGGGCTGACTGGCAGCCGCAGTGATAATGTGCAATTTAAAATCCCAGGGTTAATGTCTGGGGATGTTGTCGTGTTCCCTGGAGTCCCAGAACTGTCTAAATTGCTCTTCTCTTTTTCTACCTCTGCTATTCAGCACTGAGCCTCGTAGGTTGGGGCTAATCAAAAATACGTTTGCCCAAGGGAGAAGGTGAGTTTTGTATCGAGCATTTCCTTCCTTTTAAAGAAGTTTAACTGTGTGTTTATATATATGTGTGTGTATATATGTGTGTATGTGTGTGTATATATATGTATATATATAAACACAAGTAATAGAGCATTCCTTCACCAAAAATATCTGAAAACTTGTAAAGTATTTTATTTTGTGCACTGTTGACAAAGAAATATCCTTCAAATATAGTTGTATCTTTATTTCAAAAGTAGAGTTTATCAACCTTTCAAACCCCAATTTTCAGTAGATGGAAGCATAAATATTTAAATTTTGGGCAACTCCCCAACGCTTTCAAGTACTTTAATTTGAAGTAGCCTGATTTCTTAGGCCACTTCTGACTGGACTTATCTGATGTGATTAATATAAGCGATGTGCCCAAGAAAACCAAGGTGGAGCACTAAAAGTGAAACAGGATCGCTCCAATTTGTGCAAAAACAGTTGCTGTAAAGGATGTGGTAACCACCTTAGAGATATCTAGAGATTATTGAGAGTCTCCCAGAGAAGGCCCATGTCTCTAATTAGCTGTTAATTAAAATCCTGATTATCTGGCCTGTATCCAGTGGCATTTACAACCAGGATGATAACATGATGCACATGTAATTCTGTTACGTTAGAAAACTTTGACTAGACTTCCTACCAGCTAAACCGCTAAACCAAGCTTTTAAAATTTGTTTTGTAAAAGACAGTTACGAAAAGGCCAGGTGAAATATGGCTTAAAAACCCAAATGGAATGGGCAAAATGGTCCTAAGAGTATTGTACCAGCGCGATAGTTTTGCCTTTGCTTCTCTTGGAGTTGTTTCTTCCTTGCGTGTGTGCTAAGTCTGTTAGCAAGTGGAAAAATACTACGGTTTTGAATGCAGAATCCTGAGGCTTCAGCTGCAGAGCTAATGTAACAAGAGGCCGGCGGCGGGGAATAATCCGGACCTCCCTGTACGTTGGACTTTATGATCTCGCTGTGGTTTAAGATGCTGTTTCCCTCTTCAAAACCTTTTGTCCCTGAGTTGTTGCGGGAGCTGCTTTAATGCAGCTGGTGTAATTTGCTGAGCTTTTCTCCTTTCAGCATCTCTCATTGCCTGGTCCTTGGGGACAGGGCATCATGCGAGGGACCGTGTTCCCTTCGCCAATTGCGGTGATGCTGATGTTACTGCGCGGTCTGGACGTTGTTCTCGAGCGTTCCGCGTTGCACATGGTTCTCTGTGGTCATCAGCTTTGAGACAGGTCAGCTGCGTGCTGCTGTAATGTGTGGGAGATCACTTGCTTGTGAAATTTGTTTCCTCAGGGCTGGATTGTCAAGGCAAGTGACTTTCATGGAATTGTGGGTGCAGTGGTGACCTACCACTAGCTATTTTTAAGGCTAGGTAACTTGTTGGTATTTTCAGTTTAAGTTTCCAAGAACCGCCATAAGTGAAAGATTTTATTTTTTAAATGTGTGTACTGTATTTGAGTCTTATTCCATTACCGTTTGCTATGGCTAGTGTTTAACTCATTTTAATCCCGAAAGGGCTAATCAAGTATCTCTTTTTGCAAAAAGTCCATAAATGTCATGCGTAAGTGATTTGTTCCCCTTCATCTTTAACAGAAGATTATTTCTTTGTGGCAATTAATTCTTGTTGATTTCTCCAGATAGGTTCCACAGGTTTATTAAACTTTTCCATTAACTTTTCTCAGGGAGGTGTGAGCAGCCTCCTGGCAACATGATGAAGAGGTGTAACTGGAAAGCACATGAGACTTTTCAGTGTAGTTGTTGGGTCATTTTTATTGATACCCAGTGATTGTTCAAAGCAAAACTGTCCGAGCACCCCAAGCAGAGGCCGGAGCGCAGACCTCGCAGTTGGTCTGGGGTCTGACGGGTTCCTTGGTGCAAATGCTCCTTTTTCGTACGGGGAGGCTGGTGTCACCGGTGATGTGGTTTCACAGGAGAGTGAAGAGTCACTGGCCAAGAGTTCTAGTCTGGGTGCTGTCCTGGGAGGTGGAAGTTTCGAGTCAAGCATCCTCTTTAGGTGAAGTGTGAGATGTATGTCAGCGGCTTTGACGTATATACTCTAAGGCAGGGGTGTCAAACTCATTTTCACTGGGGGGGTCACATCAGCCTTGTGGTTGCCTTCAAAGGGCTGCATGTAATTTTAGGACTGCAACTGCTCCTACATTTGTACAGTAATTTTAGTCCTAAAATTACATGCGGCAACCATGAGGCTGATGTGTTCCCCAGTGAAAATGAGCTTGACACCCCTGCTCTAGACGTTTGACTTCCATAGAAACAGCCCTCCTGCGTGGTTTGGAAGAACAACAGTAGGGTGCTTTTGTTATTTGTCTAATGGGTGTCGATGACGATCCTTGAGCAGAGGGCTCCAATCTGTGGCTCTTGTGCGGATGGAGGCCCGTACCAACGTGTTTAATCAGAAGGACCGAGACCTCAAGCCCATATGGGCAGTATTTTTCATGAACCGTCCTAGGCTGGTCTTTCTGCAATGTGCAGACCTCTGAGCACCAGTGCTGGAGCTATTCTAGTGTCCCAGTATCTCCACTACTCTGCACCCTTTTTGCAGTGCCTCTGGTATCACTAGCAGAGACTGAGGTGGCAAAATGTCATCTTGAGCAAAGCTCTTTGCTTATTTTATGCTAATCTCATGCAAGTTTCGTAAAAGTAGTAACTCTGTGGTTCTTTTGTGTGTAATTTTGCCAAGGGGAAGATCCCAACCCTTTTGAAGTTGGTGGCAAAATGCCATTGACTTGTTCAGCCTTTAAATCTTCCGTGTATCAACAAGACCATAGAAGTAAATAACCTTTTTCTGTGACTTTGACCAAACCTCACTACACACACAAGTTTTGGGCAAAATATAGCACATGTACTATTTATACGTTGAGGAATTCCAATTTTCTTCAAAGCCAGATCTTGTGCAGTATCATACAATTACTTTCACCTGCTTATACACTTTTACTTCCAGGACTTGCCTTAAATGTGTTTAAAAGATAGGAAGGAATTTCTACCAGGAGATAGCATGAAAGATCAAATGTTTTCCCTGTCTTCATTTTCTTTATCTCTTTAGAAGGCTTAGAGACAGCAGCAGGTAATTTGGGGTCTACATTTTTGAAGAACTTCAGCCCCCAGCTGTTCCCATTACCAAACCAAGCCTTCAGAAAAACATGGTCACTTCATAAGGATGTCTAACAAGAGCTGGCTTTTTTTGAAATAATAAAGAAAAAAAGGTGCTGCTCAACCTTAGGCTCTACTTGAATAAAAACTGAACCTAAAAAGAGGAAAAGCAAAAAGGGAATAATATTCAGCAAATGTGGAATATATATGATAAGGGACGTAGCCCCTCTGGTAGGATTATATTAATAAAAGAGAGAGGAAAACATGTTTTTGCCTGGCTTTGTCCTTGTGCACTTGAGTAATTAAAAGCGGGGGCAGGCTTGGGTTTGGCAAATGGGAGGAATGTGTGCTAGCAGCACTGTGGGGGTTTAATCCTTTTTTTATAGTTCATAAAAGTCCTTTCCTGAGTCTGCTCTGAGAAAACATTATGTGATCCCTTTGGTGGCTCATGACAAATGGCTGCAATCGCAAACCGGTCATCAGTTGTTTAAAAACAAGACATGAAGTTTGCGTGGGGCAAAAATAGCGAGTGTCTGCTGGGTTGTGAAAATTGAGTTTGGAGGGAAGTGAGGTTTTTCACTCTAAATGTGTCCTCACGCTGAATTTATCACATACCACATTCCTCCTCTTCATCCTCCCCTTCATCTTTTCTCTCAATGATGCTAAACAAAATGCCGTCAACATTTCTTAGAACTAAAAATGTTTGCCACCACTCCAGCATCTTGCTTAAACAAGAAAACTGTTTTAGTTTCTTTAGATGGAGGACTTGTTTCCTTGCATACGGCTCTTAAATTTTCCTGTATTTTTTTTTTAAAACCTATTAAAAATTAAGTTGGCTTTTTAAAAAGGCAATCTAACTTTCCGTAGCTGTGTTCCCTGAATCCATCCTCTTTGCTCAGCAGCCCCAGCCTTGCCTTGGTGGCCTCTAGTCCTGGGCTGTATGGTGCTGTGTCCATTTGGAAAAGCAGAATAACAAATAGATTTAATTCTGATTCTCTTTCTTTGAGCTTCGTTTGTGTCTTTGTTATTTTCCCAGTGGCTTTGCATAGTATCTGCCCCGTGAAGTGTTGTCTAATAAAGCCATTAAATTCATTTATATTCACTGAGGATATTAAATGTGTAAGTTTGAAACTGGCGAGAGGAAGAGTGAGTGAGGTTGAACTTTTCTCCTCTTCTTTCTGAAATGGCACCGCTCACAATTTCCAGAAGGCTTAGGGAAGAAGCTAATGTTTTAATTGCCTTGTCTTTCTCCAGTTGAGATTAATAGTGCTGTCAGCGTGTGAGATGATGCGAAGCAGAAATATATGCAGTAAAATGCATGGCAAGAAATACAAAGCCTCACTGTTCCACTTGAAAGGGCCAAATCCTGCTCCTTTGAGGACGACACTGGCTGTGCATCGCAGAGATTTAAGGCCAGCTGGTCCTGGTTTTGCTATTCTGCAGTTGGACTAGAGGATGGTTGTAGGTCCCTTGCAAATGAACTGTGTCACCTCCCCTCAGCTCTAATATAAATGCCTGTATATATGTAAATACAAGAACTTGCTCAGTAATTCCTAGTGGAAAATCCATAACTCCTGTGGAAGGAAAACAGATTTATGAGTGGGTCCGTATGGCTGAGTTGTCTACCAGGGCACTGAGGAGATGGGGAGCAGCTGCCTTCAGCTGGGGGGGTTCAGGTGGGTTTGGGGTGTCTGCTGGTTTTTACTTGTAATCCTAGAGCTGGTTTTAAAACCTGGTGCCTCCATTTCTTACAAGGAATGGTTTCCCTCCCTCCAGTTGCTGGTCTGCACAAATATACATCATTGTTTACCTTGTAAACCTGAAGGACATCACAGCTAAATGGGAAGGTGTGTTGCTCTTAAATATGCTGCTTTTTTTTTTTCCCCTCTCTAATATGGGTACAAATTCTTCATGTTGACTCTTCAGCCTACACTGGGAATAAAAAAAAAAACCCACAAACCTATTGTGAGGGAAGAAATATTAATAAGAGGGAAAGAAAGCATCGAAATTTGCTGTTTGCTCCTCTGAGTGTTTCTAAGGTTTGTCAGCTGGCAGAGGGTGTTCAGCCCAAACAGATGTCCCTTTGCTCAACTGGAGACCGAAAGCAGAGGGACAAAATGGATTTTTCATTGCTCATATTTCTCATGAGAGAGAAAGTGGTGTGAAACTTGGTTTCTACATTACCAGAGAGAAAACAGCTGTTTCTGCGAGCTTTGAATAGGGATTTCCAGCCTTTCTGCTTAGCGCTGGATCTGAGCCGTGCTGGCGGTTTGCAAAGCGCAGGGTACGTGCAGAAGGACATGGCAGAAAAGTGGGGAGAACTGGCATTTGTGGGTCTTATACCCTCAATGCAGGGTATTAGATTTATTTGTGTAATTAAGGGGTCTTGTAACTTGAACGTTCACTGGAGGTAGGGCTCATCTCGAAGTCTCTAGCAAATACGTGTAAGAGTTGGGGGTTTTAATGATATGTGCAATTAGTTTGCATCTCTTATTCAAAGGATTAAGCAGGCATCAGATATGGTACAAACATTTCCTATAGTCGCTCTTGGAAATGGAATTTGTCAAAGGTCTCTTGGGGGGGAAAAAAAAAAAGAGGAAAACAGAGGCTACTTAGAAATAATGTCATATAGCTATGTTTGTATTTTATTTGTCATTTTAAGAGATGAAAGGATGAATCTGCAGAATCATTTACATTATTGTGAAGAAGTTCCAGTTACGATCTCCTGTTTTCTGCAGTAGGAGAGATGGATGTGAGCTCAGTCTCCTGGTTTTATTTACCCTGGTGAATTCCAATTGTGATTCATTCTCACTGATGAGATCGAAGCATGAGAGTTCCTATTGCACTAAGATGCTACCTCAAAGACATTAATTGCCTCTCCAAATATGTATATATCTTTTGGCAAACCCACAGAACTTCATTTTGTTTTTGCAGGTCCTTAATCAACCTTTGAGCTTGAAAAAAATATTATTTATTTTATTGCACTTCATGCCAAATGAATGGATGAGAGATTACTCTCTGGCAATTACTCTGGAGCAAACCCTGGCAGGAGGTAGCTCTGCATGAGTGTAGCCAAAAATCAGTCCCAGGCCGGGCGTGTGAGCTGATGTAGGACATGCAGATAGAGATAAGAGCGATGAACTTTTATTTTCTAGCTTGAGAAATTGATGGGACAGTAGAGATGATGTTCTACATGGGCTTAAATAGGATTGACACTGAAAAAGTGTTGGCAGCTTATGGTGAATTCACGTCTACCTTTGCGAGATGCCTTCCAGTTCATCTGAATTGGTTTTACTGTTATGTAAATCAGAAAGGTTGACCTGCAGGGCAATTATTTTCTTGTACTTAAGCAATCTGGATTGTGGACAATGTTGTACTCAAAATACAGAAAAAGGAAAAAGGCTGGTCAAGTTCATAATGCGAGTTAAATTCCAGCAGATGTGTATTGCAGGTGTAGATGATCAGTGCTTTATGACAACCCTGTTTCTAATTTTCCTCTAATTTCCTTGATTACTTATGAGTGAATTGTGTGTGTGTGTGTGTAGTGACAGAAAGACTTCAGAATGCTGCTTCATCAGTTAAGAATAAACAAACACATTTTAAAAGGTGGTAAAATAGTTTTAGACTTATGTTTTGTTGAGTGGTAACCGCTTTTTAAAATTTCTTCTGAGCTCAGTGCTCTGCTAACCTGATGTGTAATTGGCAATTGGCTACTGATTTGGAAGTTAGCATGCTAACAGTTGTTTAATCGGTTAATTAAGTGGTACTTTATTTTTAAATCTCTCAAACACCTTTGCACTACTTGTGTAAAGAATGCTGGGACTGAGTGATGCTCTGGTTTTAGTTCACTAAGGAATTTACATGAGTGTAAACATAATTGCACCTCTTTTTGCCAATTGCTTTTATTACAGTGCTTAATGGTTTGTTGAATAGTTTATAGGATAATGAATGTCATTTCCTTGTATTATACTATAAATAACTTGGGAAATTTTTAATTAGGATAATCATGGTAGGTTTCTCTATTGCTGTAATCAAGCTTTGCTTTTTGCATCCAAGAACTAATGTACATCTATATCAAGTTAGACCAATTATGTTTTTCTAGAGAGTAGAAGGTTTTGTTGACTGTATGTTTGGATTTTAATTGCACTTCCCTTCTCGAATCTTGGCTCTGCTTCTGTTGAGATGATAATTACCTCCATTGGATGAGTTTTGGTTACTTCAATATTCTGATCAGAAGGATGCAGAGGACAGAAATTTTGTCCCATGAAAGATTTTTGAAGTTTGACTTTCCATAGCACCTGAATAAAATCAGGCATTTCCTAGTTTAATGTATAAAGAAATATTTAAAAGCACTGGTAAAGGTAAATGCTTACTTTGATTTCAGTTGTCGTCTTAAAGCCTATTAACAGTGCTACAGGAAAAGAGAAGCAACTCAAGCAAAAGTTTGCAAGTTTTTAGAGTACCGCACGGAGCCATCTCCTGCATGGGGGAACCCGATGACCAAGCCCGTATCTCCAGCACAGCTCAGAGGTCCCCGAGGGTCCCCAGCACCGAAGTGTTGGCCAAACAGCATTCCAGGCCTACATACCCCCTGCTGCTGTTATCCCAACTTTGGGAAGCATTTCCATAGCCACGGCACTATATGTTGTGAGGGAGTAGTTTCGTATGGCTGGTCTTTGCGCAAAGGGTTTAGTACCAAGGTAGTTCTGAGGATCTTGGCCTCGGGTTGCACCAGGGAAGGTTCAGAGTGGATATTGGGAAACATTTCCTCATGGAAAGGGTCGTGTAGCCCTGGAAAGGGCTGCCCAGGGAAGTGGTGGAGTCACCATCCCTGGGGAGGTTTAAAAGGTGTTTAGACGAGGTTCTTAGGGACATGGTTTAGTGCTAGAGTGAGGTTGTGGTTGGACTCGGTGATCTTAAGGGTCTCTTCCAACCGAAATGATTCTATGAGCTTACACTGACAAAAGAGTCACCCAGATGGGAGTAGTGTCCAAGTAAATTTTACTAATGTACACAGGCACTTCATTTTCGTGACTTCACTTTGGTTTTGTGTGGTGTTGTGTACTGTTGGGTTCAGTGGGATCCCTCTTCGTTCAGGCCAGGATTTCAGCAGCGCGGCACCGGTGGATCTGAACCGAGCTGCTGCACGGGGAGTGGATGGAGCCTTGAAGTCAGCGGGAGATAATGTACAACTGCAGGAGAGGGTTTCACTTAGTGCCTCTGTTTCAGTTACTTTCTTCTGCTTTCATAGTTTGGAGATCAACCTGAAGAGGGGAAACTGCTCAGAGCTTCTTCAGTGCCCTGAAAATACTACATTTGCATCCTTAGCTGAGATTGTCAAGAGCAGAAATCTTTAGGAAGCTGTGTTGTGATTCAAGAGTGAAATATTGCCCTGCATCTGATGACTTGTTATCTTCTGGAGCTCTTCTGAAGGGGTGATTTAATGAGTTGCATATGAGACAGCAGGACAGATGCAGTTATTGTTAAATCTCCCCTGCCCCGTGTCCATCTCATGCTGCTGCACCTTGAGCGTGTTCTCTTTTGAGTGTTTCAGAAGTTGCTGCTTGGAAATATTTTCAATTAAGTAGACTTAATCAGAAAAAAGCCCTGTTGGTCAAAAAGTGAAAAATCTTGGATGTGTGTGGAAAGCCTACCACTTGTGGTGAAACTTTTAATGAAGAAGAGGGTCCTTGAGTTCATGGAGCAACTCTTGATGAGAAAAAAATATTCTAACTCTGATTTTGCTCTTTTGAGCAAGAAGTGGTTTTCTACCACCTACAACTTCATAAAACATTCATGAAGTTTCTGTCTTATCATATTGCTGTATTGTAAACGATGATAGATCTACAGAAAGGCCAACTCCTCCTCTTTGCAGAAACCAGAATCTTAATTCAAATTTACCATTTTCTCTATTACTTTTGTAAAAGTAACGGAGGGACCTAGTTTATATGAAGGGATGCCTGGTCTCGGCCTTCTACTGTAGCTGACAGTATAAATAATATATATAAAATATATAAATTTCATTGCAAAGGTTTGGAAGTTGTTCCTTTGGCTTTTACTGCATTGCAGAGGGTTTCTTCACCTCTGTGGCCACAACACAGCGTACATGCAGAGCTCAAGCTGCTTGCTCGCTGCCATTTTGCAATTATATCATCAAATACAAATCTAAACATATGGTCATTTCTATAAAATACGGAGCCTGAGAGAACTGGAGAGAGCAATGATGAGTTGGAAAAAAAAATCCAGTGGAAATACAGAGTTAAATGTCAATGTCTGCACTGTGCCTAGTTAATATTTCACAGGAATGCCATCAACTTGTTATAGAGCCCAAAGGATTTCTACATTTTTCTGACAGATGATCATGATTCCCATCAGCACACTTAATGCCAACATCTGTAGGGCTCCACCTAATTTGTGAAACAAATATATTCTGCCCTCGTCAAAAAAGAATACTTCGTGTGATCCAGGAAATGCTTATTACTTTAGGGTCATTGCACTTAAGTGTAGGACAGAGATTTTTAAAGGGGTACGGCATGGTAACATTACACTTTCTTCTTGGCTGCTGGTTTTACGTGCCAGTTTATGGATGTCAGCTTCTGGTGTTCATAACACAGTGAAAAAATGCTATTGATAAAAGCTGTGAGTAAACAAAATATAAACATGCTCACTAGTATGGACTATGGTAAGTGTTGCTCATACCGTCTGCTTTATGCATCAAGAATGTTGGGAATGTGTCTTGTATAACAGCTTTATATCCCATTCAGAACTTTAAGCTCTGCTTTTTTTTTTTTAAACTTTTTACCTTTATTGGTCCCTAGGGAAGGTGTCTCAAAATCTAGCTTTTCTAACCCTCTTTACATTAAATCATGTCCAGTCTAGATACTAATGCAGAAGGACACCTGCATGAACCTTCCTTTTTCCAGTGGTGGTTCTAACATCTTCATAGATGGTGAAGATATTCCCTCCAGCATTTGTATTCTGCTGAATAAATACATTTTCACTTGATCTCTTCTCTTGGTGATCTTTTATTCCCCAGATTGTACTTCAGCAGGCTGGAATTCTTAATTATTTATGTGGGTGTAATAATGCTCAAGGAGAAAGTTATACTTCATGTTGTGTGTGAATTAGTTTTGTATATACAAATATATTTGTATGATACCAAAGCAACATTACTGCAAGGAGAAACAGAGCTTAGTGTTCTCACATCATTCTGTGGAAAGAGCACCAGAAAACTCAGGGAACGCGTGTCTGTCTGGGTTAATGATATAATTGCATGCCTAGAGGAGGAAAAGCCTGATCAAAAATTATGAAAAACTATAACCAAAGTTCTCATGAACTATTGAAAAATAATGGAAAATGCAGAAAGTGGGAGATGTTCGCTTGTATCCAGTAACACAAAGAAGAAATGCAACTTTATACCAACAGGTTGTTACTTTTGGAACATTCATAAAATGACTTTCCTATAATCTGTGTAGTTCTGCAGATTTATTTTATTCATCACCTCTAAGTTATGTAAAGTAACTATCTAGGTTAAGTTCAGTGTTGTGTAATTTTAATTTATGCAGTGCTTAAAGCAGTTACCTTCAGGGATGGGGGAAAAATAGGAATTTTTCATGAAGTGGTCTCTTTTATGTTGGTGATGTTTGACCAAAACACGACTAGAAGAACATAAAAGGATTTTTACCTGCCGCAGCATGCTAGTCGGGATATTTTTTAAATAAAATGTTTGCTTTTGAGTGATAAATGTACTATTCTGTACTAAAATGTCAGCCTTGCGATTGTCTTTGTCCTGTGTTCTTTCGACAAGACGAGGAAGCACAACGGTTTCTATCAGTGAATCTGATCGGAATAAAAATGAACTTGTAACCCAATAAAGTGAGTCTAAAACGCTTTATTAGAAGCAGCATTGAGTTAAACAGCAGTGATACTGCGTTTGGTTTTGAATGATGAACAGGACTTCAGTCTCAAAGGTTATTTTTTCTGTCTACTTGATGCAAACTTAGTGTAGCACTGATGAAAAGTTCCTTCTGACTCACCCAATTCCTCTGTGGATTTTGGATGTGCAGAGGTCCAGTTTCTAAGCGTACAGAAGATGTTTCACACAAGCAAGTAACTCCTGGGTCTACTCTTTGTTTTGCCTCCATCCTGATGATTTTTAATTTTTTAAAATTTTTTTAGTTGTTTCTATTTTCATCTCTTTCTTGTCTGTCTTTGTCTCCAACATAACTTTATCTTGGAACTGCTGTTAAGGAAGCAAAACCATGATACTCTTGGCCTTTTCTGTTTTCAAGTGAGACTCTTTTCCTCCTGGTGCCTTTTTTGGGGCATCATTAAGTCCCATCAGTTGGTAGAAATGAGAGGGGAGATGGTGTCCAGTGACATGTTTGGGTCAATACAGAAAACCGTGAGGACCAAACGACATCTTTGTCCTTGCTGAGCTCAGGCATGGTAGGGGACTGAAAGCTTGAAGTGGTTCTCATCCAAGTGTCCAGTTAAAGCCTTTAAGACCTGGGTTTTATGGAGTAAAATCAGTGGAGTTTGGAAGAGGTCTGTGGGAACATGGACTTGTAACTTGTTCATCTTTGTCATACGTGAGAGATTTAACTTTTCTTCCCTAGTTCTCACAAACACAAAAGTATTTCTGCTGCAGGCAATGAAATACATTTGGAATGGCAAATACATCTCCATGGGAGGTTGAACCAGTCACATGTCTACCAAACCATGGACCTGGCTCTACCTTCTTGTTCTTCAGACTACATTGTGTCGTGACCCTTCTAGTTCAAATGGATTCTCAGTGTGATATTTCTGATTGAAGAAAGGTGAGGACAAGTGCTGCCCAAGCTCTGGGCTGAGGTAAAGTGCTGTGCTGACGTGGATCTCCATCAACACACCGGGAGATGGAAAGAGAAATGATCCAACTGGAAAATGTAGGCCCGTGGCCAAGAGGGTTTAAAAAATTATTTATTTTGTGAAGCCTAATGTGGATAGTTTGTATGGTTATGCCTCAGTCTGTGGGGATTATGAGAACAGTGTGCAGAGATCTGAACAGAACCTTGAATCTTCAGGGACTTGGCCATGGCATGGAGATGACCTGGCACATCCTTGGAGACCTTGCTTTGTCCCCTCCAGCCACTGCTCAAAACACATTCGTGTTCCCAGCTGAAGATTTTTGGGAAAGCCATGACCAACGATATTTGGCATACCATCTTCTGTTATGTTCTAATAATAATTATAAAAAAAAAAAATCCTCATTTCATTTAGCAAAGCATTGTATGATTAGGGCATTTTATCTTATTTTTCATCTGATTTTTATTCTGGGCTTCAAAGTTACAGATATTTTGATCAACCGTTCACAATATTATGGTGTCATCTTCTTTCTATATCCTCCAATGGCAGATTTCCAAAATACTTCAAGTACCCAGTCATTTTAATGCATGTCTCAAGGGATCATAAAAATAACTTTATACAGGTGGTGTGAGTTTAAAAAAAATAGACTTCCCTTGTGTATTCAGCTGCATTCATCATCTTAGGTCTTCAATATTCATGTCTCCTACCTGGAATACTATTTTTGTCCTTGGTGATAACATGTGATTTTCTTAAAAATGAAACATATGGTTTATTTTTCTTGTCAAATTGCCCTTAAAATCTCTTGAAATTTTTTTTCTGGTATTTGTACCTTTCAGGATTTGAACACTTGTTTTGGTTGCCTTATATTTATGATAGTGATCATTACTAGGTAGCAAACAACAGAAAAAAATATTTTTTGTGCATTTGCACAAAGCAGCTTTCAAAGCATCCTATGTATGTTGCTGGATCTTACCTAATATTTCTTGCTAAACTGTCATATATTACTTCAGTCTTGTAATGTGGTCTTCAGAAATATATTCAAAACCATTGCTTATTTTTTTTTCTTTAATACTGCTTTAAAATGTGAATTAAAAAAATTGTTTAAAAATGTGTGCTTGAAACAGAATGGGATTGGATGGAGGAAAACAAATAGTCCTGTATTGTTATCAGTCAAATGGAAGGAAAAATAGAAAAAAAAAAAAAAATTTACTAATTTCTAAGCCTCGGTTTAGACTTGATTGAATCTATCAGTCGTCTGGTATCTGAACTTGTTTGCATATAATTTAAAGAAACTATTGCAAGGTAATAATTGTTCTTTATACTAATCAGCCAACAGTGACTTAATGAGAAATATATTTGAATAACTTAAAATCATCATTGGAACAAAAGTCACAAGCTGTGTGAGGGAATGTATAGACTTCTTATGGTGAGAGGATTTAATTTCTCTGCTGATCTCATGGTTTAGATGGATGAAAGTTGGGGCTGAGGTGGGAAGAGAGGAGTTTGTTCCAGCTGTGATGGTCTGTAGATGCCACCGTTCTGCTACAGGTGTGTTTTCTGTGAAATGACACTTTAAATCTACTTGAGCATCGTTATTGAAGAGACTCGAACAGTTTAGATCTTAATTGATATTAATAGGAATAACCCTCAATGATGTGAACTTGGCAAGCCAGGAATTGCAGCTGTTCTCAGCAGTAGTGGCAGTAACAAAGATAATTAATTGTTTTTCCCTGGGAGATATATTTAGATTGTACAATCTAAATATTCTATTCCATGAGCCCAAATTCAGGCTGGTATTTGTTCTGCAAATACAGTAAGTGAAACTAAAACTAATATTTTTTTGACTGCTGTACCATAATACGAGCTATTGCAATTATTTTTAAGAAATTATTTTAAATATTTATTACACAAGCCTTCAAATGATGACTTAAAGCATTAATACTGTACATGATTTTATTTAGCATAAAATAAGTATTGTTTAAAAAAAAAAAAAACGTGTAAGAGCTGATTTACAAGAGGCAGTACTTGAACTGTCCCCAGTAGTAATGTACAAATGGTGTAATACTGAATATAGCAGAGCATGTGTTCCCGAGCAGGATTTTGGGCAAAAAGTATTAAGTGAGCACACCTTAATTTGCTAAGAACTTGCAGTCAGCGTTATAATCCCTCTGGATTATTAAAGAACATGTCAAGGTTCAGTCTTGCAGCGTCAAATCGTATAAGGATGCAGTAATGACCCTGTAAAATGGTGAGATACATCGTGCAAGAGAGCTCTGATTGGGGTGTTGATTTCCAGGCTTCAAATTCTTTATATTTTGCCCAAAATATTGTTCCGATTGGTAAGGAATCTTCATGGGTGCTTCCCCTGAAGATAACCACGAACTCTAAGCCACCGAAGCTGCAGCAAACGCCTCCCGTGTCCCCTTCGTCATGGGTCTTCTCCTGGAATTGGCTGCGTGCATGGAGGGTGTTTACTTCTGGTCCTGGTTCTCAAAGCCGTGACAGATACACCTGCAGGAGTGTATATTCGTATGCTTTAAGTGTGTGGGTTTTATTAACACTTATTTTAATAGGGATTGTAAAACTCATGCGTTTGGATGCTGCTCTGTATAGCGACGTCGTTCTCAGCGAGGGTTTCTTTCACCAGTTATTGATTTCTGCAATGCAAAGTCTCTAGTCTAGGTTTAATTTTGTCTACGCCAACAGCATCCAGCCTGAAAAATGCAACATGCACAGGATGCTCTATTGCTCGCTACAATAGTAATTTCCTACTACAGGTTTAAAATCTTCGTATCTTAAAAACTAGAGAGCAGCCCCTGGCCGGGAGCTGCTGTTGTCTTTGCTGGGCTGGGATGTGGTGGGTTCTTACTGAGGCAAAGCAGCTCCATAAACTCCTCCCTTCATAGTCAACATATGAGGCTTTATTTGCCCCTAAACTAATATGGTGCTAAACCACAAAACCAAACATTTACCTTTGTGATGTAAATATTTCCTAAGCTGAGCTTCTATCAGTTCCTGCATTTATTTGTGCTGCTCAATGAAGGATACAGACTTTGCAGCAGGAAACTCTGTTTATGAATGGGATGAAGCTCATTATTAACTTGCATTTAAATGAAACCTAAATTATACATCATGCCTTGCATACAACAAAAGTGATAGGTATAATGAAAAAGATGATTGCATGTGATCAATAGTAGTAGTGGTTTGAATGTTTTTTGTCCTGTATCTTTCCTTCAGCCTAGTGCCCAGAAAAACTGCTTTGTATTGAATGAAGTTGAGTTCATCAGCCAAGATATTCCACATCCCCATTTATCTGGATCTCCCAGTGTTATTTTGACCGTTATATGGCTGGAATATCAGTTGCTTAGGATGCGTATTAAAAATATTGCACCATCTAGGTTGGCATTCAGTTCTGCATCTTTTCAACAGCAGTGGATTCAAGAGGTCAAACTGCTTGTGCTGGTGTCCTGAAGTACCATGAGCTGCTCTTCGTGAATCTCCAGCTGGCAGAAACTCTAAAAATATGTTGCGCTGTTATTACTGTGATCATAGATCAGGCCGAACCAGCTCTTTGTGGAATGTGCGTAGATACACCTATGTTTCTGAGGAATCATAAGGGTTGCGTCTACTTTAGTGGTTTAGCCCAGTTGCTGAGTTTCTATAGAGCGTGTGCAAAGAATAACTAGTGCAGCACCAGAAAAACAACCTTCTCAGTAATTCCCCGACTTGAAATCACTGGCAAGTGAAATTGCTCTGTCGCGGAGCTCCGAAACTGCATCTGTCTTCTGGGGAGAGTTGCCTGGTCATACAGTTCTGCATCTCTTTCTTTCCTGCTGCTAGAATATAATTAAAGTTGCTAAAAATACGTGCTTCCTAATATAGTTTTTTTTCTATGTAGGCATCTGCTATTATTATATTCTCAAGGGAGGAGATGGTATAAAAATGAACGCCGCTTAACCCTGTTAAGTGGTCCACGCTATGTGGAGGTAGGAGAGCTCCTGTTTACGGCCTGATTCAAAGTCTCATGAAGTCTTTAAATAAATACATTCAGAGGAACCTGCTGGCTTGCTTAGTTGTACAGAGGTATTTGTACCCATCAGAAGAGGGGAGACTTCTGAACTGTGAATGACCAGTTTCATGCTAGCCGGTGAGAATTTACGTTTCTAGTGGTAAGGAAATTAGGAGAACAAACGGGGGCGTAATTACTGTGCTTTTACAATCCTGACATCATACCTAATTATGGTTTAATCTGCAGAACATACTGTTTGTTTAATAAGTCCCAGCAGAGAGAGTTCAAGCACATGTTTGCACATCACCTGGAGGTAGCCGGGAACGGCTGTAGCAACACTGTCAAGAAAGCGGCAGATTACAAGGTTTTACGTATTTTACAGTATACGGCACAGCTCCCCTTCGATATGCATGAAATCACTTAAAGGTAAGAAGTAATAAGGATCTAGAGCGAAAGTAGCTCAATGCAAAGAGAGTCTTTGTTCCCCTTTCTGTGCAGTAAAACCAAGGCATAATTTCCTTAGCACAACCTCAGCAGCCAGCAAAGCTGGGAATAGAATCCTCGGCACCCCTCCTGCTGAAGTGAGATCTGGTTGTTGCTAACAAAGGTTAAACATCGATTGATCTGCTAAAATGATGATATCCGCAGGTTTCATCCCGCGCTTACTACCTGATGATGTATTTTGGTTTTTATTTGAAGCTGCTCGATTTTTACTGAACTTGAAGCTCTTGATTACTGCCTCCTCAGCCATCCTTTGTATTTTAATTATTGTTCCCCACATTTGGAAGGTCTCAAAAGTGACTTACAGATTTTTTGGGCAGAGAGGAGCCTGCGTTTATACTTGTGATGGTTTCCTTGAGCCTGTTTTGTTGAGACCTTCCCCTGCGAGAGCTGTGGAATGTCATATTTATGCAGGTGTCCGCTTACTCCTTATTCAGCACATCAGGTTTATGAGCCTGATTTCTATGACTGCAGCGGAACTTCTTAAAGTTAGGATTGCCTTGGCCACCCTTCAGTCCTCAGGTATCAAGACGGTTTGCATAAAGCAGTAATGTTAAAAATGAAATTATTTCATCCTTGGTTTTCGTATAGCTAAAACCTTTTGCGTGTGTGTGGGTTTCTGCATACCGTTGTCGCATTGATTCTTTTCTTGATGCTGTCTTGTCTTTAGTTTCGCAGTTGACTGTTTCCATCCTCTTGACCATCCTGTGTGACACAAATAGCCCCAGGGATGGCAGGGATCTAAAAAAGCAATAGCTGATGTGAGCCTTCACACAGGAACACTGCCTTTGAGTTAAATGTTTCCTCTGTAAGGGTGGGGGGCTCTCTTTGCTCTTTTTGTTTGTCGAGTGTCCACATGTGGTGGCAACAAACTTTTAAGAAATTATATCTGCAGCGTTGCTTGATAACGTTGTATCAAAAATTGTCTTTATATCCCCCTATATCTCTTGATATCTTTCTACAATTTTTTTTTAATACAAACATTTAGGAAGGATAATAGAATTTGACCTTAAGCTAAAGAAATAATTATTTAAACTGATAGTTCTTTGGTTTTGGTTTGCCCTTAAATAATTCAATACTTAACTTTTTTAAATATATCAATCATTTATATAAATTAATATTCCAAAACATTCAATAAATAGATTCTTATGAATTTTTTTTGGTATAACATAAGTAATTCAGAGTGACAGCACTCGGTTTTCCGTGCATGATGAGCCGACGATGATCCTAGAATGCAACCCGAGACGTGACCTCTCGTCAGAGACGGGTGATTCTTCGCTTCCCTTTTATCCTGCTCAGATATTCACATTCAAGGCATACTGGCAGCGGCAGCCAGAGTCACAATACGTTGTTCTCTAGTGGTGTGAAAATTATTATTCAAAGAATACACTTCTAAATTATACCTTAAATTATCAGTCTTGGATCATGCTATCAAAAAAAGTCAGACCTGAACTGCAGAAGAACACAATTTGAACTACTTTCCTGACTGTTAAATTGCAATTAAGCCTATATAAGGTGACCCTTTGGTGCACTATTGACTTAATTCTTACAGTTTAACTTAGAACTGTTGATTGGAATTATTTAAAATAAAGGCTGTGACTTCAGTAGGGTCTAGCATAAATATGGAGCCATTTGTAGGACTGGAGTCAATTTTATAATGATTTATGTGGTGGGTTTTTTAATTGTAAGTTTCTAGTGTTACTACCACATTTTTAATATTTGTTCTGGGTTTTTTTTGATATTGAAGTTATGCAGTATCCAATTTGAATTCAATACTTAACCCTAGTAATAAGACTCTCCCTTTAGCTGTTTATGTTGACTGTGTTTAGAAAGGAGTTTTAGCTTGGTTTTCTCCTCGTTCTTTCATCCTTCTAATCATTGAGTTTAGTATAAGGATCTCTTACAGTCTTTAACCCCGTTTCCCTGTAGATTAATTGTTCCACTATAAAACGAACACGTATTAAACATACGTAGTTGCTTACAGTAGCAGATTTGGCTGTTTCATTTCATATAAATCTCTTGTTGCACAAAACAAAACCTTCATTTTTTTTAAGACTACTGTGGTCATTAAAGTTGAATTACGTAATAGACTTCCATCTGCTATGGAAACCTGTTCATCATCATTTCATGTCATTTTAAGTGAGATCATTCCGAGATACGCTCAGTGACATCAGGCTCGCCGCTCCCGACGATGGGAGCACGGCAGGACAAGGCTTCCTGCAAAAATATCTTAATGTTTATTGTCTTCTGATAAGATTTTTCTCCCAGAGTTTGGTTCTCTCTCCTGCCTTGCCTTCTTCCGTGTCATCAGGTACTTTATTCATGTACTTAAATTGTGTGCAAGTCGTGGATTCTCCCATAAGTCTCGCCCAGCCCGTCACGTTAATCGCCATGGGATAGAAACCAGCTTTGTTATCCATCAGGCTCGGCCCCATCTCCGTGACACCGATCGCGGTTTGCAGGGCAGTTAGCGCTAAATGATTGGCAATGGAACGTCAGAGAAGATGCATAGCCCAGTGTTCCTGTGCTCGAATGTGAGCCGGTCAGAGCTGGGTGAATACCTGGTTGCTGTAATGACAGCTGGGCTGCCTGTTATGGGAAATGTAAGAGGAGCTGAGGACTGGGATGGGTGAGCTAAGGAGGACAGAAGTTTCGCTGCAGGATTTAAGAACTGCGTTGAGAACTGTGCTGGATGGGCATTGGGAAACGAGGCTGTGGTTTGCTGTGAAGGGGCTGGACGGGTTGATCTGGCGTGCGTGGAGGTTCTCCAAAGTCATTGGTGACTTCCATTGCTCCTCAGGCGCACGGGTGGGAGGGGAGAAATGCCCGCTGAATCCAGAAGTAGTTATGGAGTATATGAGTTCATGGGATTTCTCTCGAACAAACCATTTATTCGCTTGAAGACTGTACCAAAAAGTTTAATCCTGAAACTGTAGAGTATTGAAAATGTAATTTTTGGCAAAAGGAACAAAATTTATCCTTGAGTCTTAAACCAAAAAATCAGCCACCGATGATAACGTAGCTTCAACATCCTCCTCCAGGGAAATAAAAAGAAAGCAAAGAAGATGGCTTAGTCCAATCCAGCTACTTTACAGTTCCTTCCATGCTGCTTTAGGTTTTTTCATCCTTTAAGATAACTTATTGTTCTTTAAAGTATAACTTTCTTTTCCCATGATACAGTCATCTGAATTACCTACATCTTACCTGGCCGTATCTTCCCTTCATGAAGGCACCTAGACTTTAAACAAAAACTTAAACTTTACTTTTATTCAAAGCGATGATAAAGCAGGTTGTGGTGTGTGTGGTTTTTTTTTTGTTCTCACCAAGTTCCCAGTATCATAAAATATTGCAACAGTTTAGTATGTGCTTTTCCTTCCTTGCTTGGACAGATGTCATTCTATTAGAGTTTTAAAAATTCAAAGGAAATGGGTTTGTTATGGCAATAAAACTACTAAATTAAAACAATGACATCATTGATTACCCTTTGATATGTGAAATTTATCTAAATTATCTTTCAGTATTTGCTAAAAATGTTAGTGTTTGAAAATTCAGAATAATAGAACATCTTGCTCAGAGGACTTATCAAAGGTATTGTAATAACCTATGTAATTAATGTTTTCAGCTTTCAAAAGAGAAAATATTGTCTACCGCATTTATTTAAATAATTTGTCTTGAGTCGGGATCTCCATCCTGCTTTAAGAAAAAGAAGCAATTTTGCCCTGAAAACATTACAATTTAGTTTGGAAGCTTTACAG
Organism: Caloenas nicobarica; assembly: GCF_036013445.1. Lineage (NCBI taxonomy): Eukaryota > Metazoa > Chordata > Aves > Columbiformes > Columbidae > Caloenas > Caloenas nicobarica. The sequence continues at coordinate 37,296,120 of NC_088250.1, read as the reverse complement.
GTGGTGAAATTAAGAGTGTAACTTGGAAATGTCTTAAGTTGAAACAGCTAACACTGATGGTAGATGAAAAAGACTGATTTGAAGTCCTGCTTGGAGGCTCAGTGAGTGGCACATTGCGTCAAACTGGGTTTGAAATGGGCTCGGTGTGACTTAGTCTCAGTCCCAATCCTTCTGCTCATTCCTTCTGCTTTTCAGGAGTTTGTCTCTCAGACCTTTTTGAGATTTGATCCTGGGAGTAGCTGAAAGCCTTTGTCTTTTCTCCATTGAGCTTCCTGAAGAAGCAGCAAGCATGTTTGCGTACAGAAAATGTATTCTGCAAGTTCTCTCTCCTTGAATTTTTTTTACGTGTGAAAGTTTATGTTGCTTATCAAGGCATATATTTGGACTAGGAAGGACATAGTGTATAGGGTGTCCTCTAAAGGTTCCTGCCCAGATCTTCACCATTCCTTGTAAAGACTAATTTTTTATTTTTGTACATTTTTTTTCAAGTCTTCTCTTGCAACCATTTCCTCTTGATGAGAAGATTTACACCAGAGCAAATTAAATGATAATATTATAAATACATTACAATAAACAGAACAAGGTGGAGAGGCTCAGGTTTTCACATTCCGTATAAATGGTTTCTTCAAAGATACTTTGTTCTGTAACATGGGAAAGAGAGAAGACATGTTTCAGTGGAAACCTCTGAGGGTTTTCCACAAATGAGACTGGTTTTGCTCATGTTCACCCTGGCGCTGACTCGCTGTCAGCAGCTGAAAGAACATGTTGTTGACTCTGTCACAGGGCTTGTCATTCTTCATCCATAGGGGAATAAGCGATGGTCACTTTGACCCTCCATCCTGACATTATCATTCAGTCAAAGACTGGCTGTTAGGAGAGAAGGACAGCTTCACCCTGCAGAACTTGGTTGCATGTTTCCTCCAGTTTTCAGGGAGGTAAAAAGATAATTGTGAAGAACTGGTTCGTAGTGAGCTTGTTGGGACTTCAGCTTCTTTTCTGTATAGGACGACCAGGAGCAGGGATTGGAAAATAACAAGATTACAGGTAATGTTTTCACAGAATCACAGAATGTCAGGGATTGGAAGGGACCTCGAAAGCTCATCCAGTCCAATCCCCCATTGGAGCAGGAACACCCAGATGAGGTTACACAGGAAGGTGTCCAGGCGGGTTGGAATGTCTCCAGAGAAGGAGACTCCACAACCCCCCTGGGCAGCCTGGGCCAGGCTCTGGCACCCTCACTGAGGAGAAGTTTCTTCTCAAATTGAAGTGGAACCTCATGTGTTCCCGTTTGTACCCGTTACCCTTTGTCTTATCATTGCTTCTCACTGAGAAGAGCCTGGCTCCATCCTCGTGACACCCACCCTTTACATATTTATAACCATTAATGAGGTCGCCCCTCAGTCTCCTCTTCTCCAGCTCAAGAGCCCCAGCTCCTCAGCCTTTCCTCCCACGGGAGATGCTCCACTCCCTTCAGCATCTTCGTTGCCCTGCGCTGGACTCTCTCCAGCAGTTCCCTGTCCTGCTGGAACTGAGGGGCCCAGAGCTGGACACAATATTCCAGATGTTTTTCTATTAGGATCTCTCTCTCTGTTGTATTAGAGACAGTACTTGGCTATTCTGTTGTATTTTTGTGTCATTAGAGAACATGGCTATCATGTCATTTCATAGTTTGCTGAGATATGTATTATTGTATGACCCTCCACTGATTAGGTAAAAATTCTCTGGAATATTTGGGTCTTTCTCATTATCTGAATATTTCTTAGATTTCTCTGTTCATGAAGTGTGCCAAATTAAGGCTGAATAACAACCTTCTCTGGTTCAAATCCACAGATGAGGACTCAGGGTCACCCCCCCCTAATGGAAATACCTTTTTCTTTTTGTCAAAGAAAGCGTAAAAATGAGAAGAACAAGGCTGCCCCTGGACTTGCCACCTGCCCACCTCCAAAAATACTTCTTAATTTGAACAAAACAATGTGCGTTTCTAGTCGTCTTGTTAATATTCGTCTCTAACAGTATTTACTCAGCCTGATCCATAAGTTATATTAGCGCTGAGGAAGTCTGAAAGATATGAAGAATTACTGTAGCTGTGTGATGTAAATAAGGAATTTGGCTGTGAATATTTATGGAGTAGGTGATGGGCTGAGAATTAGGATGTCTGATGCCAATCAAGAGACTGACCAGACTATAAACAAGTTGTCTGTGACCTTGCTGGGGAAAAGATGTGCAGACAGAGCAAAGATTTGCATGCGGTACTTAAGGATATGTAGCATAAACGGGACATACGGTGCTTTTAGTGACTGATGCCTGTGCATGTGCTTTGCCTATGGATAAAGCAATTAGTTGATTAGTAAGTGCGGAGTCAGCGATAAGTAATATCCCAGGAACTGAAGAAATGGTATCTATTCCTGTTTAGGAATTCTGTATACATTTGAACGTATATACAGCTGGTTAAGCCCCTTTGCACTGCAGAGGTACAAATCAGGGTCTGGTAGATCTTCAGAGAGATTTTTGAATCCTGTGAATGAAACTTTTCTCCCTGACTTTGAACGGTGTTGTGTTGTGTTCTACTAGGTAGGACAGAAATAAAAGTTAATGTTTTTTTATTTATACTCTGAATGTAAAAACTCTTGTTTACTCTTTTCCAAGATGCATTTCAAGGATTTTGTCTGTAGTTTAGTGTGGCCAAAATGTAAATGTTATACTGTATGCTGGGCACTAAAAATGTAGATTTAACTCTAAAGCTGTAAAAGGTTGGAAAAGAATTATATGAAAGTCTGAAAAGTCGTAAGTCTGAAGAACTGTGTGTGCCCTTTCTTCCCCATCTTCCTTTTAGTTACAGTAATTTAGGTTTTAGCATATGATGAATTCTATCATAAATTACTACTGGAATATACTTCTCAACTTCTGAGCAAATTTTGCAGACACTAATCTGCAAACCCTTCCATGCTTCAGTGAGAGATCAAAGAAAATCCCAAATGGAAACATCCTTTTGAGAGGAGGGGGAAAGAGAAAAATTCCGAGTTTTTAAGCTCTTGTAATGAAGATAACTTAATTAAAATCAAAGCAAATCTAATTAAGAACTTAAAAGTACAAGTTTTTAGTTGCATATTATCCCTGAAACATGGCGGAATGGGTTTATTATCATATCTAGAAGTTCCTGGTTGTGTGGACAGGTGATGCCGTCACCAGTGGATCCAGATGGAAATGTTCAGCTCAATCAGAGTTTTCTGACCACACGTATTGGCCTTGCTGCTCTTTCTTAGTCTTCCTACTATTTTGCTTTTGAGAAAGTTGCATTTTTGGCAGGCAGTTCCCCTCTTTCCTGGGAGTTTTGTCTGGGTACATAGTTGGGGACAAACCAGTTGAACGTTTGTGTGTGTTTATATTTTCATGGTTCTTTCCTTGATCTTGCTGTTCCCAAATTGAAAAGGAGAGCATATTTACACACACATCCTACTATTTTATGTATGCCTTTTCTTGCCCTATTCCTTTCTTGAAAAGGAGAAGAAATTGAAAATTTCGAAGTTTTTGTTTCACTTGAACCGTGGTAGTAAGATCTTTAATTTTTTGAGTGCAAAATTCAATGAAATTGAGGAAGGAAACGTTATTTCTTCAAGTTAATCTTAACCTATTTATAAAAGCTTTTAAAAATTAGTTGCGATGATCTTTTACCCCTAAACATTCATTTTAATATAGTGCTATATCATATTCAAAAGCCTCTGTTCGAATGCGGTTTTTCGCTTAGTTTGCACATGTGCCTTCTATGAATTTTTAGCGAAAGCCTAATGAGCACACTCCCTGCTACAGCAGATCAAGACTTCATTAGACTGAGTTTTGTTCACTTTGAAGAGCATTTCCATATGGGAGGTTCAGGTTTTGGGCCTCTCAGGTGCTCTCAGCAGATGGAGATGGGAGTTCTCTGAAGGCGACACACAGAGCAACTGCCGCGTGGGCCACTGGTTCCATCGGGAGCCCGAGCGATGGACTTCTCCAAGTGAGGACAGCGCCGATGACTGCAGGGGAAAAACAAATGTAGAAATACAACAGCTTCTCTGGACATCTGGTTCCTTGACGAAGGCAGATATTGATTAGATTCACAGTGAATCATTTACATTCTCGTGACAGAACTGAAGAAGCACTCAATTATATAAATGATATCTCCTGTATAGTTCTTGTCAAGAACCCTGTTGACCTGCTTTTCATAATTGCCTTCCCTAAAACTAAGAGAGGGCTGAGAAGGGATCTCAAAGCTTATAAATATCTCAAGGGTGGGTGTCAAGAGGATGGACCAGACTCCTTTCAGCGGTGCCCAACGACAGGATGAGGGGCAACGGGCACAGACTGAAGCACAGGAGGTTCCATCTGAATATGAGGAGAAACTTCTTTCCTTTGAGATGCCAGAGCCCTGGACCAGGCTGCCCAGAGAGGTTGTGGAGTCTCCTTCTCTGGAGACATTCAAACCCGCCTGGACACATTCCTGTGCGATCTGCTCTGTGAACCTGCTTTAGCAGGTGGGTTGGACTGGATGATCCCCTGAGGTCCCTTCGACCCCAGCCAGTCTGTGATTTTGTGAAAACAAGGAAGTTCCAGATACCTTTAGCTTCTACCCATCAATTTGGTGATGGACGGTCGCCTTTATCCCTCGTCATTCAGGAGCTCAGTGTGTGTTTGCAGAGGCACCTGCCTGATTAATCCAGGAGTATTCCTGTTGTAGGCAGACACTGGCCACTGCCTTGTATGCCCCTGCTCCTTTTTTTTTTTTGTTGTTGTTGGTAGTTTGCTTTTTATTTCCCCCATGTCTTTTAACAGCAAAACGGAATTTTGTTTTTCCAAGTTTAGCATAGTTGCATAAATTATAATTGCATTTAGTTTTTTTAATGGAGATTTTGAGCTTTCTCCTCTTAAAAACATGCCTGTCTTTTGGAAAAAAAAAAAGAAAATTTGGCTCTGAAAACATTGCCTTTAAAACAAAGGCACCAGCTATTTTCTGAAACTTTCCTTCTAAGAGGCATTGCCAGGTGCTTGCAACACAGGGTAGGTTTGCTATCCTTAGGGAGGCAAAGCTTTCATTTACCCATAGAGAGATGATTTCTAACCATCTGCTCTGTATCTCAAAGAATTGGTATGTTAAAAATGTGAATTTTCTCATCCGCTGGGAGCCTGTGCAGCACACATAATACAGAAGGAAGCAGCGCGCGGAGAGGTGTCACTGGAAAAAAAAAAGCACACTAATTAGTGTATGTTTATGATTAACTGGTCCAGTTCATTTTGTGAAGATAACAGCTGAAAATAAGAGAGAATTCTATAGATACACAAAAGAAAACTGTTTGAAAAAGCAGTTTGAGACAATAAAACCCTGAGGTAATATTAAGCTGCCTTATTCTGAACGAGATCTTTTTTTCAAAGTGTTTTATAAGTTAGTGTTTTCTTCACTCTCTTAGGTTTTTCTTAAGATAGAGTATAAAAATATTAGAGCTCCATAATTTTTGTACTGTTGCATAAAATAAGAAACAAGCTTTTAATTGGATGGGAATAAGTAAATTATTTCAATTTTTTAAAAAAAAAGTAGAAAACAAACCTGATAGATTGTGCTTGCTGCAGTACATAATTAGACTTGAAGCACTACATTTTGGCATAAATGACAGGATTGATTTCTCCTTTTATCCAATTATTGACAAGACTTAGGAAAGAAACAAGATTTCTTTTTCTGTGGGTATTTTGCATGTAGGTAATTGAGTAGGTTCATGTAGAACCAGTCACTTGCATAAACTTGCCTGTATAAGTGTTTTCACAACTTTACATTTTTATATTTACTTTTTTTTTTGCTTGGCTGTCAGTTCAGAAATCTGCAAAAAAAACATTTAGAAAAAATGGAATTTGATATAATTTAATCTTATGAACCCTAATTCAGGACATTAGCCATTTCAACTATTTGTTTTCTCTGAGAAATAATTCTTCAGTGCAATAAACAAGTGGATGTGGTAGATAACTGGTTTTGTGCTTGTTTTAACATTCTCAAGTCTGTTACAAACATACACATCATGCACAGAAAATCACAGTTCACGCTGTTTGTACAAGTTTTCCATAGACAGAAACTTTGTGGATTTCAAGAATGTTATAAAAAACAAAGATTAAACAGTTCTTGATACAGCCTTTGCTCATCCCATTGTATATCTTCGAGATGCTGGAACTTGCCAAACTCCCTCCCTCTTTCCGACTTCAAGATGTTTTTTCGAGAAGTGCTATCAAAGCAGGACCTTTAATCATCTCGATGAAAGATTTAAGAAAACCACTTGCTTGTGCGTGTCAATTTAGACTTTTAGTTATGCGGTCACTCATTTTTTACGAAGACAAACAGCTGAAATGACTGAGCGCTATTGGCTGTTGTGGTAAATGCAAGGAATTGGAATATAACCAAAACGCTTTGATTCCTGCAGTTATAGAAGCTGTTGTAGCTGCGCTAAGCGATATGAAATGTATCTACGTAATAGTTGTAACTTTGATTCATTTGAAACTTTAGTCATCAATAGTTTTAGCGGCTGATCCAGAGAATGAGGTGTGCACGTGTGAAATGGTAGGTTAATTTTAACAATGAGTTCCCATTGTTGTGTCCTAGAGTAAAAAATGTCACAAAAACTGTGCTCTAAGCATTTTGCTTTGAAGCTCAAGTCAGTTTTACAAGCGTGTCCAGAAACACATCTTAAAGTCATTAAGCAATGTAATTTCTCTATAGTGTCTGTAAAACAGGTATTTTGTTCAGAAGGGCAGTTGAGTTGGTTTGACGATCACTGTGTTTTTGTTATCGTGCTAATTGCTTAAGGCTTATTTTTGACATACATGTTGCTCTTTTTCTCTGGTTCCAAATGCTTCTGTTTTTAGATGTTTGTGCATTTGAGTAATGAGAGTGACATTATTGGACCAAAGTAATCCAATAAAAGCAGACCTTTCTTAATTGTCTGAAGCTGAAGATGTTACCTCTGATGAGGTTCTTAGGGACGTGGGTTAGTGCCAGTGTTAGGTTATGGTTGGACTCGATGATCTTGAGGGTTTCTTCCGACCAAAATGATTCTATGATTCCTATGATCCTATGACATATCAAACCAAGAAATGAACATCGTGCTTCTTGAAAAGCTCATGGTGATGAGAAAAAAAATTACAGTATCTGTTGGCTTTTGGTATGAGCTAAACTGATGTGCAGGTCTGTAAGTGCAACTGGGCTTAATTCTCTCCTTATTTATACCTGGTTTAATATCTTTGTAACAGCCTTGGCACCAGTTATTTCTCACTTGTATCAGTGCAAAAATATTCAAAAAACTCAGCAATCAGCAGTGTAGCTTTATGGAAGGCACTACTGTAATTTATATATTGATAAAATGAATCTAATATATCGCACAGAGGCTCTGTGAGCTTTAATTAATGCTAGAATAGTTTTACATTAATTAATGATGGAATAGTCTTGAGTTAATTAAGTCTGGATCTCAAGGACATCAGACTTTGGTAGTTGAATCCAGCAGATCGTTGGGTGTGCCAGGCTTCAAAAATTGCCCTATTTTTAAGGCCATTGTTTTCAGGGCACCTCACATAATGAAATCCTTTGTTTGCAGCTTTGTCTCATGAAATATAAAAATTTTTATATAAATCTGAGATAAGATTTGGTAATTAAAAATGTGTACCTAGGGAAAAGTGTATACGTTCGTTTAAAAAGACTTTTGACTGTTTACAAAAATACATTATTTGAAAATCTAATTACTTGAAACAACAATTTGAAAATATTTGCTGGGGCAGAAGAGGAGAATGGGGTGTCTCCCTGCTGATAATACAAAATGAAAGCTTGTTCACTTCTATGTAGTAGGTGAATTTACTTCATGGTGAAATAGTTGGACAAAACCAGAATTTCTTAAAATTCTGTATCACAGAGGTACTTAATCCTAATGCTGTTCATGGCTGGTTGGAATGGCTATGGGATGCTCCTGCTGAAACATGGCAGCTGTTGGGGCTCTACAGCCTAAGAAAGAGCTTTAGGTATCATTAACTTATCACTTCACATCGTTTCTATTGTTTGCTTTGATTTCCGATTTCAAAATCGCTTCACTTTCATGTTTCATTTTCATGGTGCCACTTTATTTTCCTTCATTTTTTAATCACTTCATTCTAACCCGTTCTCATTTTCAGAAGAACATCAGTTGTGTGATGTAGGAGAGTTTCTGTGCCGCGATCGTGCGAGTTGTGTCTCCCGGCGCTGGTTGTGTGATGGAGAGCCGGATTGTCCCGACGATTCAGACGAGTCCTTAGACACGTGTAAGTAACGAAGGACACAATCTTATTTTATGTTCCTTTGCACTGTAACGTTTATAGTTGCACTAACTATACAATCGAAAGGATGGAGTCTTTTCTTCTTTTTTTTTTATATAAGTCCTGAATGAAACTTCATATCAAGGGAGACAGGTTATATTCCCTGTGTAGGTGAGAGACAAAAGAAATGGAAGAGATGGAAGGTGTTTTGTTCGTGTGCCACTTTGTAATGAACGCTGTCGCCAAAGCATCTGTTCCTTCTGCTCTGGCGGAGCTGTCGATGAGCTGTAGAGGGCAGAGGCAAAGTCAGACGCAGGAAAAATTGTATTCCTCTGGAACAGGGGGAGGTGGGGTGGAAGTGAATAGTGCAAAATGTTTTCAATGAACGTATGAAAAGCATGCAAACATCAAAGGGAGCAAAGAAAAGATATAAAAACTATGAGAGGGAAAGAAGCAAAGAAAGGAGAATGAGGGAAAGCTTTAATAAAACATGTTTAATTATAAAAAAAGACTTTTTTTTTTTAATGTGGCTAAGAGCTTCTGAAGACCAGAGTAGCAACCTTACAGACTTTTCTTATCAGCCTTGCAGACTACTGATGAGGTGATATTAAATCTTAATGTTCCCTTGTTTCCTGCGTTCTGAGAAAAATGAGGGAATCTCCTGATTTTTATCCCAGGGATAATCAATGTAAGAGAAGAACCATGTATTTTATATCAAAGCAATTCTGTCAATCAGAAGGCTAGAAATGTGGTTTACTGCTAATAGAAAATAAAATACCGAGCATCAGACGGTATTTAGGAGTCTGATCTTTAAAATGAGGGACAGAAAGTCGAGATGTCTGGAAAGCGTTTCTGCCTGGGCAAACGCTGCACCGATGATTTCAGCCTGCCTGCTCCACCGTTTGTTCTCGGGAACAGGCAGGAAAGTTGCCTCCGGGGCTGTGGTGAGGGTGCTCTGATTAGCCGCCTTTGAAACACTTCGGGATTCTCAAAAACAAAATACCGTAGTTGGGAGGCATCAGGTACAGTAAAGATTTTTTTATTACGGCACTGATGATTGATCACTGTCTTCTCTAATATAACATTATGCTCAAAAATATTATCTGCAGTTAAAAGTTTTTCTATTAACTAATGAATGTTGTGATAAGAGCACAAAAAATGGTGACACACACAGGTTTTAATTCGCCTCCTGATGTTTAGCACAGCAGCTTGCTGGATGCCTAGATATTTTCCTCCCAAGATCTCTGCGTGTTTATTGTTCTGGACCAGACGATCTGTGTTCAGTAATGCCATTCAAAGTCACGGCATATTAAAAACATAACCTTTGAAATTTATCGATGGCTTGAAGAAAGGGGAATGGGGTGGGGAAGGAAGCCCACGCTTTTCCTGACATCAGCCACCCTGGTCCTCTGGGAAACACCTTGCTCTATGTAAACACTAACAGTTTCTGCAAGATCCATTGCTTAGGCTTGTCCTAAGTCAAAGGTAGGGATTAGCATTGTTTTGTTGGGACTGATGTTGGGTCTGGTGCCCCGTCTCATCCTTTCAGGTCAGCATGAAAACCAAGTGACAGCGCTGGGATGCTGGGTGCAACTTTCCTACATATTTGCTCATTATGTTTTGGTCTTGATGGTTCTGTGTAGTCAACATAATGTGATGTCAAATATAGTATTTCTTGAAATATGTGTAGTAACTCCAGCTTCATCAGGTTAAGTTGTTTCTTATTAGCGGTGAATATAATGTTCCTGAATTTTCTTGCTGATGCTTTGCATCACAGTATCTGTAAGGAATTATATATTAGCTTAAAAATATTCTTAAGAAATATTTGAGGAATCTGTGGTTTTAATGCCAGGGATGCAGCACCTTCCAATTTTAGTGCACTGAATCATGTGTCTGTTTGTAGATGAATGCAGCCTCTATTTGTGAGCTCTTGGCTGACTTATGTACAATGAATTATTTGGTGTAGCCTGACAGGTATTGCCAGTTGTTCCTATAGCCATAAACAAATGAAGTTTGATTTCCCCGCCCGCGCCCCCCCCGGATTTGTGCCTAGTAATTGGGTTTTCTGGGCTCTAATAACATGCAAACATTGATCAAAACTTTTCCTGAAAGTAGAAGTTCTCTTCTGTGGGGATTTCAAGGTGTATAAAAGGAGAGAAACTCTCATGCTGCAGCTTTTCCCACGGTGAGAATATGGAAAGTGTTATTAGTCTTATCACTCAACCATCTATTTGCAGAAAACTTCTAGGAACTAAATAACTTTGTGGCCTCTCTTCTGGTGTCATTTTAACCAGGTTTTGCAATAGAATTTGAAAGTTATTGACCTGTACAGACACGTATAATATGGCTATTATCAGCTAATTTCCTCAGGAATCCCCCTGAAAGCGTACAATCTAGTCCCTTTATTATGGAATTGCTCCGTCACTGCCTGTTTTCTGAGTCCACCGACAGCTTCCAGCACCAGCCTGTTCCCTTTTTACTCCTCGTCTTCCACTAAATGGTCTCACGAATCCCTTTGTCAAACCAGAAGTGAATTCCTGTGGCGCCCATACCTGTGTTCTCTTGTTTCTTAGCAGCTGTAATTCTTCCTGCTCTCAGTGGAGCTGCTGCTTTTTATAGCACCAAAGAACCTGGCTCGGTAATTCGTGATGAATAATTTAGCAAACAAATTTTGTTGCTTTTCTGTTAGTGAGTTGTTTGTGAGAAAATTGATTTTTTTTTTTAAAAAAATGAAACCCTTGACCAAGTAATTTCTGCCCTTTCTTGGATGGTAAGTATCTAGGTTGTTCATAAGGATTTGCAAATAGTCAGGATTCAAAAATCAATTTACTTAACCTAATCGGATGATGGTTGGTTCTTCAGCAGGCTAAATCAGCAAGCTTACTTGGAATCAATAGAACTCTATCAGACGCCCCAGAATCTGGCCAGACGTGTTTGACTTGTACAGATAGCTGCTGGTCTGAAGGTTGATGCAAATTGTTAGAGGACTTCTATATGTAAAAAGAAGAAAAAAACAAAACAAAAAAGCAAACAAAACCCCCAAACAAACAAAAAAAACCCACAAAAAAACCCCCCAACCAAACACAACTGTAGACACACATCTGCCAACTATTTTGGTGGGACAATTACAAAGGCTTAAACATACTGCTGAAAAGCATAGAGTTTTAAAAAAAAAAAAAAACAAAACCAAAAATGGGGTAACCTTGTCTAACAACTAGTGTCTGTTCACTATTGCATGATTTAGGGATTCAGTTATTGGAAGCATCTGATTAATACAGTTGCATGTGTGGTGGATTTTTTTGTGTGTGTTTTGTTTTGGGTTTTTTGCTAATTTTGCCACTAGTATTGTTCTTAGGCTGTAAGCATTTACCTATCTCAGCAACTTTTATAGGGGTTTAAGTAGGGAACATCACTAACTGTATCTCAAAGATCCAATTTAAAACGCTGTCATTTTGACGTACCAGTGTGTGTTGTGTTCCGCAGTTTTACCTCTGAATAACATATTCATCTAAATAAACCATGCGGCTGCCTAAGGAATATTGATGGCTTCTGAAATGTAGACATTTGATTTGATATACTATTATCCGGTTTCCTCCTCAACCTCCTCCTAACAGGGTTGAGATCTAAAAGGTGTATTGGCAAATGACTCCATCCATTTAGTACTTAAAGATTTTTTTTTTTCATATTTGCAGCCTCGGGATTTGTCTGGCTTGCATATTGTTCTCTAACCTCAGTTCACAAACTCCTCTCTGTCAGAGCGGGTTGTGCTAAGGCAAGGTGAAACAGAGGAGGAGCAGGACAAGAAATGGCATATTTTACGTAGCTTCTTTCTGGACCTGTACGCACTGATTGTGTTTGGTTTTTGTAATGCTTGGTGCAGCAGCGGTTCCAGCAAGGGCTGCGTTATTGTCTCTTTGCCACGAAGTAGAGAAAGACGCGGTGATGCTCCCTGATACTTGCCCTATGAAGAGAGACTTGAGGTCTGGCACGAGTAGACCCTGAGCTCCTTTCATACCATTCTGTGGCACGTTGCAGGCAGCACAGCTTTGTTACAGCACACTTGCCCGTTAGAACCATCTGTGACCTTGAGTATTACTTGAATATCACAAATATCTTACGAGAGGGCAAAAAAACCCCCACAGTACAGTCTGAGATCTCCTGCTACCAAGATATAAAAGCACTTGACACTTGGTTGTTTTAGCAGCATAAAGTTACTTTGCACTGCCAGACTGCAATTCTGTCTCATATTGTTCGCAGCTACGCTTTTTGTGTTATCTCGGCACCGTTTTTCTTGTATTTGAACTTTCTTAAATGGTATCCAAATGACTGCTTACATGCCACACCACAATGTATTTGTAGCTGGCTGGTCCCGAATTGAAAGAACTCCAGTTTCCCTTAGCAGGTCAGCAAATTTGCATGATCCCTGTCTCTATAATTTTTTGTAGATGTAGGCTTATCATAACATGCTGAACAACATCTCTGATAATAGTATTTCTCTGGGATTTTGAGATAATATCATCTTCTAGAATCACGATTAAACTCAAGTTGGAGGAGCAGAAGAAAGGCAGCAACCAGAAACAACATGTTGAAAAGCTTGAGTCTCACTTTGTTTGCTAAAATAGCTTGTTTAATTCTCTGTGTGCTAATTATGTGAGACTAATTTCACAAGCTTAAAAATTTGTTGAGGACCTCAATTGTAGTTCTTTTACCAGCAAAGGATAAGATAATTGGATGCCATCTCGCTCCTGTGTTATGAAACAATAAAGGTAACATTTTCTAAAGCTTCTAATTTTTAGGAGTAGATCCATTGAAATTCAGTAGAAGTCAGGTTTCCAAACCCCTCTTGAGTAGATTTGGAAAATCCCAGATCAATAAATAACTTACATACATTGAAGATGAGCTGCCATGAGGCTATTGAAGGCAAATAATGAAAACTCTGGACATGAGAGAGAAGTGTGGTCTCGTGTTTTCGCTTGTTTATAATTTTGCTGTATGCAGTTACTAATGAACAAGGAATCTGCTAAACAAAATAGCTGCTCACACCTATTCTTCAGCAAAACACTTAACTGTGGTGGTGGTCATGTTAATTTAAGCTGATTTGAGGTGATGAATGTGTGCTCACTTTTTCTCTCTGAGTCAGGATCTTTCATACCAGTAGTGTAAAACTTCATTTCCTACAAGAGCTTTAGAAGTTAACCACAACACAATGACGAATGTCAACAAATTTTATGAAACTGCTGCAAGTTTACATAAGATTAAGTTAAATACTTAATGCAGAAAAACAATATTGCCACACTTTTATGTTAGCTGGTGAAAAGAAGTGCCTTTGACAGAGCAAGATGTATATTTTGAAGCAGGATTAACTTGCATGATAACGTTTTTTGCAGACGTGAAAGAAAACATGCTTCCCATTGAAGGATCTACTTGTGGTTTACGCTGGCTAAGATACCGTGGTTGGTAACCACTGGCAAAGGAAAGATATATATAAAGATGTGTTTATTGTGGCTGGTGGTTTTTGTTTTCTGGCTTATAGCCAGTCAGGTGTGCTGTGCTTGATCCCGTCCAGATGGTTTTCTGTTCTCTGCCCTCTTTCCCCGTGGAACATCTGCATGGCTGCTACCTGGGCTTCAGCTTCTCACCTCTGCTTTCTGCTTGCTGTGTTGTACGGAGATGGGTGATGGGCTTGCTGATGTTCTGGTAGTTAGCGCAATATTAGAGTAAACAGCCCGGAAAGGATGAATGTTGATGGTGCTCGTACCCGCCGAGCCTTTTGGAAAGGTGATGGTGTAGCACCCCATGGAGACAAATCCTGCCTGGCGGTTGATCTGGAGGAGTTCATGTTGTTCCACTGTGTTGTTTGGAGCGGGTATTGATGGGGCCCAGTTGTCTTGCTGAGGAGGTTTGTGCTTTGGGGATGTTCCTGCGTTTCTCACCACTAATTCTGCTCTTTTCCCTCTGGGCTGCCCCATCCTTGGGTGCAGGGGAGCACTTGTCTTGGGCCAAGGAATAACATTTATGTTTTTGCACAGCCAGCATATAAGCAATGGTATTGAGGCCCTAGAGAACGTTCAGAGGCAATTCCTTTTTATAACTTCCCAACAGACAGTAATACTGCTTCTGAGACATAAGCACATTGTCACGTTACTGTAATACTGCCTTATCCTTCTTTGAATAAAACTAGTCCGTTCATTTTGTGTGAGTGTGACTTTGAATACGTGGTGTGATTAAACACCTGGCTGCGGCCCCTGCTATGAAATTTCTTCCTAATATTGTTTGGACTTGTACGGGCTGTTGGTGACGCTGGTGGCACCTCCGGGAAAAGCATATTTAAGAAAGGCTAAAATGCTGCTGAGTGCTGAGGAGTGAGGGAAGAAACAGCCCTGTGAACACCCAGGATGGAGGAGGAGGAGGACGGGGAGAACGTGGAGGAGCAGGTGGACATTTCCTGAGGGAACTGTGGCCTGCGGAGAGGAGCCCACGCTGGAGCTGGTTCTCCTGACAGGGCCTGCAGTCTGGCTCGGAATTAGTCTTCCCAAATGGGAGTGTGTGTTGCCTGTAGCTGGCGAGTCATCTCCTTGTCTTTACCTCGAGCGATGGGCTTTGCCATCTTATTTTGTCCCATGTGTCGTTGAGGAGGGCGAGCGGCTGGGTGGGCGTCTGGCAACAGCCAACCCAGCACAGGACCGTCTCCGACCCCGGTGTTGTAGGGACTGTCTGTACAGCCCATATACAGCTCTAAGCTTGCAGGGAATGAAAACCAAGTAAAAGTGCTGGTGTAACACCGAATGCCGGTGTAGTGCTGAACGCGAGTCCCACCAGAAAGGAGGTTATAAGTCTCTTGCTTGGAGCTGCGTTGCATTCTGCCATCTGAAATACAGAATGACTAAGCTTGCACCTCTTCTTATTTTATATTTTTTTTTGTAATGCAAGGTGACTCCGTGTCCATGATAACTGTGGGAACTGGAGTAGGACAGGAAGATCAGATCCACAAGAGGGAATGTTTGGAAGGATAGATAAAGTGCTTGAGCAATGCCATGGTACACAGAACACTTATTGTATGTATCGTATACCCTGTCAGCCAGGTAACGCTGCAGGAATTTAGAATCTACACCGTGCTGAACACAAGGATCTTGCGAGAGCAAGGTGTAAGTCTGTCCAGCTGTATCGGCGTTATAGTGAGTCTCATTCCTGGTGGCTCTGTCAGGGGTTGGCAACATGGGCTTGGCTTCCAGCAGTGTTTGTTTTGTAGGAGGCTGCAATTTCAGTTTTGTGAATAAAAAAATGATGTTTTCATAAGTGATCAGTTATGCTGCGTGACATGCTACAGTCAGGTAAACATCAGAATTTGCCAGGGAATAGAATTAGGGGATAGAATTACTACTTCTGTTTTTCTAAGTTATTTTTTAAAAAATAATTTTAAAGACTTAAAAGCATTCAATAACTTTTTTAACAGTTTATTTTATATTCTGTGTATTCATTTCTCCTCTGGTTTCCAGTCTGAATATTCTTTAACACTGTCCTTTACATAGTCCATACAACCAATCCTGTTTCAGCCAAACATAATTGCCTCAAAAAGAAGTTGAAGACTTTGTGATAGATTTTGATTATCATAATGAAGTTAGTGTAAGTATTATATATATGGATAACAAAACAAGTATTTAGAACTTACCAATATTAATAGTTACAAAAACCTATTGATCTATAAAAAAAGTTAATGTAAGGCTCGCTCATTTCTGGTTTACTAGTAAAGATTCATTTCTTGTGCACAAAGTTTAAGAAAGAAAAATTCTTTCTTTTTTTTTTTTAAACTCTTAGAGCCCATAGTATGAAAAGATGTTTAGACAAGATTTTCCCTTTGCTCAGGAAAGTGCTCCAGTTCATGTGACCATCTGAGTACATAAAATGCAGCATTAGATTCATTAGATTTCTTTTTGCCTTTCCACATGGGTCAAAGTTTTCAAAGTGTTTATTTATTTATTTGGCATTGGGGAGTGTGGTGTCAAAATCAGTGTCTCTGGTCTATGTTGTTATTGGACAAACTCAGCATCCCTGGCAAGAGGTCCAAGTTCAAATAGGTATAATTTCCATGGCTCTCCGGCTGCATATTTTCTTTTTGGAATAAAGTATGCAACAAGACATTCGATATCAAAGGACTTAAAGGTCACTGTGTCTCTCAGTGACATGGTCATTAGAAATACTACCTTTTTTTTGTCTACGACTGATTGTCTTGTGCAGGATTTTCCAAAAGTAGTTCATGGGGAATTCAGTTAAATGATTGCTGACAAAATGAGCCTCTTTTAAGGTCTGTGGAAACATGTAGGTATAATACAGGGCCAGGAAAGAGCTTTTGAAGGATGATGCCCAATACCTAAAACTCTGAAACAGCTCATTTATGGATTAATTGCTTGCTAAAATTGCATTTCCTACGCAGAAGCAGATCTAATGGGATATATACTCGTAAGACAAGAAAATGAAAATATCAATCTTCTGAAAAACCTATAAAAGTAATTCATACTTTGACCAAGACTTTGTTTTCAAGTTTTTAACCCAAAGCAATTTTATTTTCATAGCTAAGCTATAAATTACTCTCAAAAAAAGAAGAGTGCATGCTTGGCAAGAAGAGATGGAAAGACTTGGCACAGTTTCTCTTTCATGAGGTTTTGCTGGCTGTTAAGTCTAACCTAATGACTTTTTTCCAGCATTGACCTTCTTGACAGTATTTGACCACAAATAAGACACAGGTTTTGTTGGTGTGTTTTGTTTGTGGTGTGCTGTTGTTTTTTTTAGAAGTTCTTTATTTGGCTTGATATGTACTTTTAGTTTGATGTATACTGACTTGAACTTTTTTCCGTGATGTTTTTGTCCTTATTTCCATATGCATTTATTTGGAATCCATTTAATTTGCATTCTTTCTTAAAACCTAACGATTTTATTACTTATTTTCTTTCAAAGTCCTTGCAACTCTTTCAGGACCTTCTGTTATGTACTTCAGTTATCCCTTTCACTCCAGCTCTGCACTGTCACACAATTTTTTTGTTTAGCCCTAATCCTCACTGTTGCTTTATTCATTATTTGTCACTTTTTTCCTTGCCTTTTTCTTCTGCTGACAAAACTACTAAAACTACTAGGAAAGTATTTTTCATCCTCTATGTTCACTTATTTTTCCTCTGTCATCATCCTAAACAGATTCCCTTTCCTTTCTCATAGGTTTCATCCTTATCACTGATGTCCTAATTCTTATTATTCTTAATTTTCTCTCTGTTTTTATCTTCCTGTTAATAGTCCTTTGTCTCTTGCTATCTTGTCATGCTACTGCTTTTCTATAGTCAACATCAGGGAAAGAGAGTATTTTGAGAAATGGGGAAATGCACCTTAAGCAGGATAATTCAGCTGAATATTAAGATGATTGTGAGAACAATTGTTAGGCTGTCGTTGCACTTTCTACCAGGAATAGCTTTGCTAAAAGGCAGGAAGAGAAATCACTGTATCTCAGCATTGTGTATTGATTAGGCAATGATAAAATTTAAAAACATATTCAGAAAAAAATGTGAGTACATAGAATCATCAAAAGCCTTTTTGGCTTTGCTGGCATAAAAAGGTGTATTTTGATAGTGCAGGGTTTATAAATTACAGCAATCTTATGTATGAAATTTCTTGTTCAAAGATTTTTATCCGAGGTGATGCTAATTCACTGTCAGCCCCAATTGCACTGAGACTCATTACGAATGTTTATAATTAGAAAGTTACATCTGGCCTGTGGATCCTGTATGGTGAGAAATGTAGTGTATTTCAATAGTGGGCTGGATGGTATTCTTTATTTGTCACTTTAAAAAGTGCTAAAGTGTAATAACCATTTTTCTTCTCAAAATTACTGATGAAAACAACTCTCATTAGCAAGCAGATGGCTTTCTGGAGGAAAAGTAGAATTGCTCTTTTTGAAAATAGGGCTGTGATTTAAAATAAGAATTTAGATGTGTTATTAGCGATAAAATGCATGGTAGTTTTAGTCAGCAAAGAAGCCACTTTGCTATGGACGAAGAAATAACGCAAGACAAAACCTGCTGCTCACAAAGAATAATGTGTAACTAGGACAAAGGAGCATAACTCACTGGAGCCAGCGGTCTGGGTTCAGCTCTGCTACGTTGGAGCCTTTTAATAAAGCAGAAAAGGAAATGATGGAAAAGAGTTCATTTCCAAAAGCATCCTTCAGGATTTAGTTTCTTAACTTACAGCTGTACTGATCTAATCTAGAAAGTCCATGTTTTGGCAGCCCTAACTCATGCCCGGTACTTCTGGGTGAACTTTCACTGCGCCCAATGAGACATTTTAAAGTCCGCGTTGCTCAACGCCTTCATCTTGCATTACTCAAAGATGCATCAGCATCCGTGTGAGCTTTGTCCTCAAGAAGTAGGTCTTAAATTGTATGTAAAACTTGGATGAGCCCAGGATGAAATAATTCTGAGTTAGTTCTACTCATGAGAACAGGCGTTTATAGGTTTGGACCCAAGTTTGTGTATATATTTCCTCATGGAGAATGGTGAATTAATTTTTGCCATCTGACATTTATAACCTCATTAAAGGCACAGCGTCTTGGAAGGTATAGCTGTGAATGGTGTATTTGCAATAACATGAGTTACTTCAAAGCAAAGATGTGGTAAGCTTGTTTTTCATTATGTAAGTGTTGAAACAAAATCTAGGTGGATTTTTTTTTTTGGTCATAATAAAATTACGTCTTCAGTGTTTCTTAACTTTAGCATTCATAAGTGTGTCAAAGCTACAAAGAGTGTCCTGTGCTGCCTTTACACTTGAATTATAGAGAATATCGAGATGGCATTTTCTAACTCATTCTGACTTTTTTTCTGCTCTACTTCTATACTGGCCTATTTGAAATTTTAGGTAATTTTTTAAACTATTGCATATAAAGTTGTCTAAGGTAGATCTCTGATGTGCTGCTGTCTTTGGTTTTCTAGCTTCTTGTTGCAAGAGGTAATTTAGTTTACAAGTGTGCTTCATAACCTAAAGCCAACGGTAGGTTCAAGTACAAAAACCAGGTACAAATAATGGGTAGTATAAATAGATGTGTGCTCGACTATTAAGAGAAAAGTATATGACATAATACCTGTTCAGTACAATAACAGAGATAGATTTCAGTAAGAATAATGTATCTTCTCGGACTATATTTTCAGTAAAATAAATAGCACCTGTCTTGCCTTTCGTTGAAGTTGTCTCCACGTTCCAGCAGGACACACGGTGAGCTGGGACCTCAGGGACAGCATAGAAAATTAATAAAGGAACCTGCTCAGACGTTGGTTTTTCCATAATAACAAATACTTTGTTTCATTGCTCTGTAATTCCCTGTTCAAAATGAGACAATTCAGTTTAATAACAGCCTTACTTTCACAGTTGGGTTTTTCTTCAGTAACGCAGTACTAAAATTCTCCATACAAGATAGCGAACTGTCTTATCTCTCTCCACCTTACCCAAAGCTGGGTTGTTAGTTCATTATTTATTTCCGTGACCCACATGCAGATGTAGGTGTACTGAAGGCTGACGGTTTTACTCATTAGGCTCCTATAACGCCAAATCTCATTTCACTTTGGCCGCACCGGAGAAGTCTCTGAGGTCAGGCAGGTCAAAGCCGCGGTTGCCGCAAGTAGCGATATAACTTCTTCCCTGCTAACAATCCTGGGGATTTGAACGCATCTGAATAAGGTCAGTTGAACTGAACTGGTTTTATATTTATGAAATTATTTAATTTGCCTTGTTCTTACCTTCCTTTGCAGTGACTTTGGCCTGGCCTTCCGCCCCAGTCCCTTCTTGGTGTGTAGTGGATTTCATGCGTATCCTGACTATGCGACTTCATAGCGGGAGGAGAAAGCTACAAGATCATCATTAAAGTGTGAAATTAAATTCTTAAAGATGAAACAACTAAAATAGCTAAAACATTACCCCCAAAACAAACAGTGCAATTGATCCTCCTTAATTACATGCTTAATAATTTTATATCAATGTAAAGCACATTGACGATGTACTAATCCATTTCATATTTGCTACCACCACAGATTTCCTCCTTCTTATTTGCTTTGGATCTCATCATTATCATGCACATAAAACTAGTATTCTTAGAATTTTTATAGTATTATTTCCATATAAAATGAGGAAAAGTCTAATATGTGAATACTAAACAGCTCATTAACATGGTTTGTAATATATCTACTCATTATAAAAGCAGCTGAGAAACACTGATATAAAATAGTACTTCAGTCTCTTAGTATATCTAAGATTAGAAGAATCATGCCTTGGATAATAAATACTTCGGGGAAAACAGGAAATCTTAAATACAAATAACATCAAATAAAGAGCTTTGTATGCTTAATTAAACACATTAACAGATGCATTTATTTCATTTAAATAATTAATATATTACTATACTGTCAGCAAGAAATTGTGATTTAAGAAAAAAAGAACCTGAAAAGGTTTTAATTTGAGGAGAAAAAATGCTGCCTTTAAAAGACATTAAGAACATTTTCTCTGGGCCTGCATTGAGGTTTGGTCCTTGAAGTTATTGTCTCTGGCACTTGAGCTGTGTCAGGGCCACAGGAACAGGCCGTTGTGAATTACCCGTCCAAAACTGCCCCAAGGTTGTGTGACACAGAAAAGTTCTGCGTTCACGGTGAGCGTTCGTTAGAGGTTGGAGCTGAAATTTTGGAGTATACATTGCACGATTAAATTATGTGTTTGGGGGTTAAGTTATCATTAATTTATATTTTGATACAGATTTAGCTATGTGCTTTGTCCCTTTCTGCAAGCTTTTTGTACTGACCAAAACCAGAGTCTTTTGCCACTGTTCTGTTGCACTTGTGCTGTAACAATTCAGCTTAAGTTTCATATTCAACCCTAGGATTCTGAACCTATGAAGAAAAGCTGCTGACAGCTTAAAAAGGGGTCAGGCGTGGTCTTTAACCTTTGCTCACATACCAAATAATACAAAATATAATTAAGATCAAGGAATAGCAATGTTTGGTCATCTGAATTGTCCATAAATAAATATCCTACAGATTGTTTCTATTAGAAATGCTTCTGCTACTGTTGGCAGAAAATATTATGCGGTACATTTTCTACACTTTGAAGTATTGACCCCCAAAATCTAAAAGTCCCACTGACTTTTTTGTAAGATGAACATGAATTTCTCTTGCAGTTTGCAGCTTGGGTTATCAGGGACAAGTCACCAAGGCAGGAAAAATGGGAGATTGCTGAGAGGGAGAATGAATTCATATGTGAGCAAGGCAGAATGCATACTTGTGCAGAAGATGAGTACAAAGACCATTCATAATGACCCTTTTTGCTTGTGAAGGAATGAGCATGGTCCTGGTGCTGGGCTTGGGCACAGAGCTGCCTTCCAAGCATCACTTCCATTGTTCAGTGGCATCGTTCACAATAATCGTACAGATAAGCAAGAATATTAAAAGAAGCCGTTCTTTAATCTGTCACAGAAAAGGACACTGGAAGAAGCGACTTGGCTAATTCAGTGTTTCTAAAAAGTATGGTGGTGTTTGGTTCGAGTATGTATATGGATTTAAACACTTTATTGAACACTTCCCTAGAAGTACTGGAAAAATGTGGAAGAGAAATGTTTCTCAATAAGCTAGAACAAGGTTAACTTTGACTAAGCTAAGCTTAAAGAAAAAAGGGTTTGGTGGTTGGCTTTTTTTTTTTTTTGAGCTGGTGATAGATTGAAGTGATTCACATAATATTCCTTGACCTTTAAGGCCCAGTCTCTTTGGTTTTTGGCTTGCCGCTGTCGGAAATAGTTCCCAGAAAGATGAGATCACACAGTAGCTGCACAGGCGGCGTCCGTGACGCTCGGTACCGTCGGCAGCACAGCTGATCCGGTGCGAGGATCTGCTCAGGCTGCCGGCCTGAAAAATGGGACAAATGGCCGAGCAAAAGCCCTTGGCCTCGTGTGGGGAAGCTGTAGCTGGAGGAGCAACAGGATCTAATTAGTTCCCGAGTCTTCCAGCAGCCTCCGCAGGTCAGGGCGAAGCGCCCGACCTTGACACCTCAGCCCGGATTTCCAAACGGTGACACATGGCGCTTGTGATTCACTCGCCCCTACCTGATCTGCCAGACGCTTAGTCACGGAGTGTTAAGCGCTTTTCAGCTCCTTTTCTTACAAACAACTTTATCTTGTGGTCCTGTTTGCAGCACACTTTTTTTTTTTTTTTTTAAGATTACTTTGTTTTTAAAGAAATTGCAATACTTTGCACTAATTGGGAGTGATCCAAGCCTAGGAAAGAAGATAAAATTGCAGTGATTCAGACAGCTCAGTTGCTTTTCTGTGGCAAATCATAAAACCATAAGTCACGGTATGTTTATTCTGCTTTTCCATGACTCAGCTGTATTTGTGGCCTCATTTTAGTTGCCAGCAGGCTTACAATTTCGAATGCATCAAAGGTACTCAGATTCTTTAAGAGAATTTGACGTTTTTTTCAATCTGATTTTTGTATGACAACGAATAGCTGAAGAACTTCATGCACAGTCAAGGGGAGTGTTCCTTTTCCATTGTGCAGAAGAATGCTGAGAGATGTATAAAATTGCAGCTGAGGAGTCAATTGTGTAGAAAAAGCAGTGAGGCAGCTCCCATAATTACCTCAAACTTTTATTTTAATCCAAATTTGGACTTCTTGCGTGTATGACTCTCATTGGAGGGGTTGGTAACTTGATAAAAAAAACTCCTAGTGCTTGGAAAATCAATGTAAAAGTTACTCAAAGCAGAACGAGGTGTTGGATTTAAAGTGCTTCTCAATGTCTTTCTCTGCTGGGGACTGTTTTCTGACTGAACTCTTATGTTTTTCTGGCTGTGCAGGGGAGCACATCATCAGACATACTTTTTATTTATGTGTGAATTTGAAGTTTGCTTTCTGTTGGCAGAGCAATGCAAAAGAACCTTCTCATAAATGTGTGTGGGTTGCATGTTTATATAATATTCCTACTTTGTATATAGCAGATAAGCAGCTCTTTGCTTGTAAATGCACGATAAGCACATGGGTTCAGTTTAAGCCTGAAGAGCTGGACTGAGACTGAATCGCATCTCTCGGGAAGCACATCTTACTATCTCGGTTAAAGCTATATATGTACATGAACCATCTATAGCACTGCAGGTCAGTCGAGTGCTAACCTGGTACGACTCTGATGTGGTGCTGTACGAACTTTTAAAGGCTGAGATCAGAGGGTTTGCTCAGGTAAAGCTGTTTCAGTGCACAGGGCTGGGCAGGAATCCTTCTCAGGCGGAGGCTTATTACTGGTATGATTTAATGACACTGGGATGTTGAAGGGATTTTGTCTTGTACCAAACATATGTATCAAGTTGACAGCAAGATCTCTTTTAGCAACTGGAAGTGCCAGAATAAAAGCAGATGCAAAACCCCCAACCACTATCAGCATCAAAACAAGCCAAGCACCAAAGCTAATTCTTACCACCACTGTGTGATGGCCTTGGTAAATGTATTACACCATGTGCCTGCTCTACTGTCACTTATTCATAATGAGAGATTAGTTTTAGCAAGATGTTTTTAGCTTGTTAAAACAGCATTAGCTAGTCTGCAGCTAGCAGTAATATTGGGACAATGATCCATGCCCGCCCCAATAAAGTGCTCACGGGGCGACGATCTTTGATGTGGGCCCCTGTGCACGGCTGTGCTGACCTCATTAAGATGTCTTAGAAGGCATCATCTGTATTAAGTACGGCGTTCTGGCAATAAAACCAAATGCAGCATGGCAAGGAAATGCATTAACATCCCCTGGTTCACCGTAGCGTCGTGTTTTCAGGGAAACAAACAAAAGCGATGTAATAACCTGCGCTGGCATCAGCCCAGTTACTCTCGGTGAGCTGTAATGGCTTTCACAGAGTTCAGGGTTGGGTCTTCTGTGTCATTAATACTCCTCTAAAGGTGTGCGGGATGTTTGTTTGAAATAATGGGTGAATAAAATAAAAATTAGAAATCCTTGAGGGCTGTCCAGGACCTTATACTGGTGTATTACCGAGAGATGTTTACCGAAATGAAAAGCTGGGAAGCACCTGCAGCACAGTCAGTCACCGATGCCACCGCAGGGCTCACTGTGCTGCCACTACTTGTTATTAATAACTATTCAGACATGAGTTAGACCTAGTCTTTTTTTTTTTGCATGTCTGCTTTGCTCAGTGCCTAAGCTCCGAGTGCTCAGTGTGCCTCACTAATAAACTAACTCTGTAACAGCAGTTGTACGTGGCCAAAACATCCCGTATTGACAGGTTTTGGTCTCATATTTTGCCACACAAATGCAGTGGTCTGCGGGACAAATGAGGAGCAGCGTGGCTCGTGCAAACTAATGATTTCTCATTAATCTAGACGGCACCTTCCAGCGCCACCTGGATGGCGGATCCATCCTCAGTGGCAGCTCCGGCCATCGCCGCCTGCTCTTTAGCTGGCGTTGGAAAAGATTTTACGTGGATGCGCACTCCGTGAATCCTTTGTCCACAGAGCTCGAGTGCTCAATTCGGCATTTTTGAAGTTCAGTTCCCAAACCTGCTGGTTTGTTGTTATTTTCTTCCCTCTCTCCTCCTCCGGAGGGACTTTTGCAAGGCTGTTGTAGCGAGGGTGGTATGAGGCTGATTGTGAAGTGCAGCTAATTCTGGCGTCTTGTAAATATCAAAACAACACATTTTGGTTTTTACGCTAATGTGCTAAGGTCAAAATTTCCTTTCTATTTGAAGAGATAAGCACTTCATCTTCGTTAATATCTACAACTCAAAAGCTGCAGGAGGAAAACGGTTTTTAATGCTGATACGTTGATGTTTCAGCTTTCTTTCTGAGGAAAACTTGGACGACAAAAATATAAAATAAAGGTATAGCATTCTGGTGTATGCCAGCTCCATTTGAGTGCTGTGTATGGAGAGAGAGATGCTGCTTTCTGCCTATGGTGCTGTAATAGGATGAGTCTGTGCTTTTTGTGGAGGTGTTCTCAGCTCTGTGCTTACTCTTGTTTCAGGATTGTTCCCTCTCTTAATTAAATCCCTTCAGTTTCCAAAATGTCTTTTGAGATTGGAGCCTGTCTGTTGGACATTTCCGAACGGTAGCTTTTTCATATTGCTGACTCAGTTGGCATTGTTCCCCCAGCATCATTGTGTCTTATTTACTTTATGTGTGCATCTATTTAGATCTCCGGCTCCCTCAGGGCACACAAGACCACTAATCTCAGTCGCAGCTCACTGTTCCTTATTCTTCCAGTTTGATGTGCAGTATAAATATCATTGTTGCTTGAGCACTAATGTACAATTTAAAAACAATAAATACCCCATTTGCTGAAGGCTAATAGTCTATTCATTTTGTGCTGTAATATCGCCTGTTACTTCTGTGAAGAATTTGTCTTCTGAGGAGGCGAGTCTGTGATCTTTACTGTGCCCTGCAAACTCCTGCAAAGTGATACAATTTCAGTTCTTTTCTCTTTTTTTTTTTTTAATTTTATTATTATTTTTTTTTTTTGGGAAATGCCAGACACGGCCTCAACTCTGTGCCTTTTCTCATGCTGCCTGGAGCATGAGATGACAGGAATTATCCCATGGTTATATCCCCGGCTATAAGGCACACAGGCTTTGCCTTACGCTCAGCGTAGCTTGATTTAATGTTATATTACCTCCGACTTGTTAATCAGTGCTGTCTTAAATCATAAATAAATGCAAACAACTGTGAACTGTAGTCCCTAAGTTTGGCATAGTTTTATTTATATTTATTTGTTTATTTATGATTTAAGGGCTAATTCACTCATGAGGAGTGCGGTCTCTCATTTCAGTCATGCATTGCCTTGAATCTCTTCCATTCTAATACTTTTTGTACTCCACAAGACAGGAGAAATATAGCTCACTATTTTTTCATATTTAAGTAGAATGCAGTGGTCCTTGAGCTCCATAGTTTGTTTTTCTAATGTGAGTCACCTGGAAACTTTTTGCTGTTTTAACAGTGTTTTCACCCTGTGTTTTGAGACAGTATAGCCTGTAACAGGCTCTATTTCAGCTGTGTCATGTTAAATAAGCAATACAGTGACAAATGTTATTCTTTAATCACTCAGACATTAGGGGTCTGAAGAAAGGTTGGTCAGGTGTGGCCATAAAAATGTGACCAGTATATTGCAGTATTGGCTTTGGCAAAACGTAATGACCACTTTCACACTCTTTCCAGAGACTTTCAAATACAGAGATTCTCACATGGTAAGGCCACTCTGAGAAGTTCCAGGAATTACGAGAGAATAAAAAATGTTTTTGCTGCATCTTTAATAAGGATTTTCAGCTTTGGTCTATGACACATGTTGTAACATGGGTAGGAAATAAAAAATGTAAATAGGTGCAATAAAATAAACTTTGCTTGATTTTAAAATGCAAAGTGCACATCAAGAATACAGGTCTATCTAGAAGGGAAATTTTTAAGAGAAAGATATGATAGTTTATTATTTCCAGAATTGTCTTCATTCAATAGTGAGGAAGACTGTTGTTGTTGTTGTTTGTTGGTTTTTGTTTGTTTGTTTTAAACAGTAAGGTGAAATAAAGAATATCATCAGCTTTTGTGGTGTATAGTGATATAATCAGTTTATCAGCGTATCTACACTTGATAAATATCTATTGGAGAAGATACACATATATGAAAAGATTCTCATATTAAATAAAAACTATAGTTATATTAACCTCTGTGGAGTTCTGTCTGTTTATGTATGTCACAGATATCACATGGTAGATGTAGCTAAAAGGTAAAGCATTTTAACTGATTTTAAAGGTGATAATGCAGATGACATATATATGCACATGTGCAGAGCGCTATACATATATATAAAAATAACTTCTGTAGTGGAAGGATGATTCTGCAGAAGGTTTATAATGGTACCACAAGTGACATACATAGTGAACGTTGTGGATAGAGAAATAAAAGGTGCTTTGAGCGGTGTGTGAGCGCAGTTGTGGTGGAACACCAAGAAGAAAGCGTGGAGTGAAACCCGTGCTGAGCTATCACTGAGGTTCAAGCAGCTTCTGAGCTCGAATCTGCAGACTAACAGCTTTGAGAGCTCTGTATCTCTTGGGGAGCAGTTATTTTGCAAGTAGGTCACAATCACTTAGTTGTTTGAACAAACTGGATATTTGAGGATTTTAAAAAAGATGGAATTATTTGCCCATCCCCATAGCCTGAGTGGGCAGCTCAGCTCTGGAGGGAGCTCTGAGGTCTGGGAACCCAGGCAGGGAGATCAGCAGTGAAAATGTGCACTTGGCTCGACAAACAGGGACAATTTCCATTCCTTGCACGGGGTTCTTGTACCAAGGTACCTTGCTCCTATACTGTCGCTGTATGCAGTGCTACTCTTTAAGGCTTTTTCCTGAAAATTTAATAAATAGTCAATAAAGCAGTTAGCCAGTGTTTTTTCCAGTAAGTATTTTTATTTCACACTTTTAATTTAAAGGTTACAGTCATACCTTATAAAGTGTCCTATAAATCAGTATTCAAAATGTTCCAAACACGTGTAGGACAGGAACAAAGTATACAGAATGTCAGAAATAGTGGGCAGAAGTAGCGCCTGTGGTCACTTCGTATTTGTCAGGTGTCTATCTCATCTATATTTGTTTATAGGTTTACATAAACACGTTGGGTTTCTTTTTCTGGATAGCAAACCTGTGTTGATTCTGGAACAGCAGTTAGTTAGATGATGGCTTTGTGACTGCCAGGCTTCTGTCATGTTCATCACAGAATGAGATGATAATTAAACTCTTGATCATATTAGGAATTCAGTCACAATTTAGTAGACTTTATTCACTAATATTCCAGTCAACGTATTTCTTTCTCTCTTGTAATCATTGTGTACTTCAAGATTCACATGACAGTTCTTGGGACATGGGATTATTAAAACAGTCGACTGAGAATTGCTACTTTAATTAGATTGTTGGAAAACAGAGTTTGTAAAAGGTAAGAAATTAATTTCCCTACTAACCTGCACAATTCCTTACTCTCTGCAAGAGAGCATGAACGACTTACATTATATATTGCACAGACTCTATTGAAAGAGTTGACAAAACTTTTTAATGTCATGATGCATGCTTGGTTAACATGGTATAGAGGATGAGGACCACTTAATGATAATGATTTAATCATAATGCTTATTACCGGTGCGCATAAATTGCTAATGAACCAGGGGGCACACACTTAAGCTTTCAGAAGCTCTTTAGAAAGTCTTTTATTTACAAGGTGGCAAATATAGGTGAATGTACTTCTTTGACTGATCACAGCAGCATAAAATTATTAAAAGAAGCTGTTGCAATGTTTCTGGTGGCCTGCAGGCATACCGATGCAAAAAGATGGAGGACTCGTGCCATAGTTATTGGCCAAAAGAGAAGAATATGAAGCCGAGTTCTCATTTTGAAACCTACACAAGAAAAATATGATGGATTTGAGTTTAGGAAAGGGAAGAGCAGACCAAAGCTTGACGGCGTCCCTTGAATCTGACCATGGGACTCTGTGTTTGGGCATTTGGAGTGCTGGAGCAGCGTTGTGCGGAGCGCATTGAATTGGCTTTTTGGTACAGTTGTATATTTATCTTAATTTCCTCTTGCTTATGACAGCAAAGGACTTGTCTCCTCCGTGTCCCACATGGAGACAGTAGCGTCCTTACTCGTGCGTTTCTCAGGTAGGCAGTCTATAAAAACATATTTCAGAAAGAAAGCAAGGAAATATTAGTTATGGCATTACTCGGTGATGGTAACAACACTGAGCTATCTTTAATGGCTTTTCTAACACCTTAGGTATTTTCCATGTAAAATATAGTTTTGCTGTTTGTTTACCTTTTTTAATTGTGTTTTTCACACTAAACCTCTTAAGTGCCGTTTTCAGCTTCTGTAAGATATAATGAATAAAGTTGGAGAGTTAATCTACAAATCCCTTTAACATGTCCTGTGATAAAAAAGATGAGCAGAAGGTAGTTAAAGCTATTAATCACAGCATACTTGGCAAGTCTGGGATTTGTTAAGTTAGATAAATTGGCAACTACTTTTCCTCCATTCTTTATCTTATAAGACAGAACAAAAAACGACTGAAGCACAGAGCTTTCTTGCTTTAGGAAGATGTTGGAGGTTACTACTGTATTTTTAAAAAATTATTTATTAAACTCTTGAACTATTAAAGAGAACATAGGAGACTGGCTTTGCTTCTATCAAAAGTTATCATCTGTATAGTACCTTTACAAGTATAATTTACCTTTTGAAGTGATTTTTTTTTTTTCCCCTCTTTTAAGTATATCTGTCAGGAAATTAGTACTTATACCTGGTCATTTCAACCACTTACAGTGCATGCTGAATACACTCAATAAACATTTCATTTAATATTAATAGGATAATTATTGTATATGAAATACTGATTTATGATAAAAGACGCATTTACCAGGATCTGACATTTGTTCAATTCATTACTCCTGGTAGATAGCAATTAAACTTTACAAGGTTATTTTAAATTGATTGGTACAGAATTTTTGTAACAATAGTTACTATAGTCCATGTGCAGTGATACATCATCTACAGCGCCATGTTAACTAAACATTAATTTTGACTCATATCTAGACATTCATCTGCTAATTATAGCTTCTCATTGTTTACAATGTTGTAGCATAGAAGGTGGAGTATTGTTATCAAGTATAATAGATATTTTGTCCAAGAACGGTTTTGAACTAAATTCTATTGAAACCAGTGACACTGTGCGTTTGGATCTCTTAATTATGTAGCAAATTGCACACAAAAGCTATGTAGTAGAATGGAAAAAACATGAGAAATTTTGTTTCTCTGAACAACTGTGCAGATAGACACAAAGCCCGCTGGTTTTCCTGAAAGGCACTTTTAATATCTCCATCTTTAGTCTCTTGTTTCGTCAATCTCCTCTGCTTTTTGGAAGAGCCTTGGGGAGTTACAATTTCATTCTAAAATTCCTATTAAATAATATATAGAGTCCCTGTCTGTCCCATGAAAAGTCAGAGAAATGCTAAGTCAGTGAACACTAAGTTTCATTTTAAGAATAACGGCAAGAAGCTGCCCTTGGTTTCCCATCACAGGGAAAGTTCTCAGCGCTCCCGTAGAGAGGAGTAATATTGCACGGGGAGAGGGATATTGAACTTGGACAAGGGAAGCAAATACACAATTGTGTAGCTCGTATGGGGCTCCCCAGCTGCCTCTGTAGCTTCTGCCAAGATTTCATGTCTGTGAGCGCCCTGCGGCTTGGAACATCTCGATGGGAACGTGCAGCTTGGGGCTCCCCATCACCGCTGCCTGCCCCGGCGAATTCTTGCTCTTCAAACCAACGGCGACAACAGTTGGTCCTGGGGAGCCAAATACTAAAACTCTTTCACTTTCGGCTTGTTGCTTGTTTTTTATTTCATGTGCCTAGTAACTGCTGAAATTCCACTGCTGCATTGCTTTATTTTTTTTTTTTTTTCCCCTCCAAAAAATAAAAGGGAGATATAAAAAGAACAGGATGCTGAAATGGGAGAATACTCCAGAGCCTAGAAAAGAGAAAAAAGGAGCCTAGCTTTGGGAGGGAGTTGAAAGAAAAAAAATAATAATCTTCAGTCCAGCATGAAGTTAAGGCTGTGAATTCAGAAAACTGGTATTTCCAAGGCTTTGAAGTCTGTTTCTTACAAAGGATGCCTTCCTTCTAGCAGGAGAGTTGCTCTTTATTAGAGAGAAAAAGCAGAAGGATTTACAGTATTTGGTTGAGGAGCCCAAAATGTATATTTGTGTGAAATGGTGTGGGCAACCTTTAGTTAGCTGGCAACT